>NW_028317730.1:0-300000 GCF_055824585.1 Amblyomma mixtum | reverse complement strand
TGGAGTGTTCCCTTTCAAACTGAGCGCAGCTGTACGTTTAGCACTCTGTGTATCGGGCTAGTGGCTGCTGTTCTGCCGCCTGTTTCTATAATCGATGCGTCCCCTTACAAAAATGGTTGTCAACATTCTTTATAATTTGTATTAACATTCTATTGACTCTATCAAGACTGTACCAACTTTTACATTCTATGAAGCAATGTTCACACAAAGTTGGTACAAAGTTACTGCTTTGTATGTGCTCCTGTCAGTAGAAAGTTACTAAAAGCTAGTGCTTACATTCTATGCACACTTGTTAATACAAAGTTGATAGAAGTTACTTCTTTGTATGTACTCCTGTTAGTAAACATTACTATAAAATATCAAAGCATTTAGAAATATCATGAGAAATGAATGACGAAAGTGCATACTGTTTAATACAATTAAAACTGCCGTGTTCACATTACCATGATGATTCTACCCAGCGCATGCTGAAATTCATTGCAGCTAGCTGTAAATATTACCCAAGTTGAAGAACAATTCAAAAAACCTGCAGCTTCAGTCTTATAGCAGGCATTCAACAAATTAGGATATAAACAAATTGGTTAAATTATAAGAACAGAAGTTTTTTTCATCGACATTTGTTAATATAAAGTTGGTAAATCTTTCTTTACTTCTCTGCATGTACTTTTGTTAATAAAAGTAACTAGAAAGCAAATAAGCATTTTAACACAGCACAAAGTGGTGCCAAAATGAAAAAAAATAGTTTTCATCTAGAAAAAACAACCTGTTTACATAACAAAGTTAAACGGTGAAACATGCATTACCGCAGAGGAATCGAACTTGTTATACCATCTGGTTTTAGTTATTTCAAGCCTATCTTATATGTGCTGGAAGGTATAAAACCAAAAAAGATTAATAATATTGCACTCAGGCCTGTTGCAGCTAATTAACTATTGATTAAGGTGCATAATGATCAAATGTCCCCAGTGGTACCCTATTTTAATATGATAAAAACCAGCACTAGTAAAGTAGAACAGTGACAATAACATAGGACCTGAGTGCATATAGTGAAGTTCAAAAATCTTCAACTCTAATCATGTGGTAGGCATTCCTGTAATTCAGTAATACAAAGAATAACCAAATTATATATAGCAGCAGAATTTTTTATCAAAATTTGTCAATACAAAGTTGGTAAACCTTTCCTTACTTCCTGGTATTTACTTTTGTTGACAGAAAGTTACTAGAAAGCAATGAAACATCTGGACGCAGAAAGAAAGAGGTGACACAATGCTGAAAAATTAATATGCATCTCAAATCAATTAAAGTAACCTTGTTTAAGAACGAAGTTTAACTGTGACAGTGTATTACCATAGTGGAATCATACCGTATACCATTTGATTTCAGTGATTCCAAGCCCATCCCATAATCACTGGCAAGTATATAAAACAAAACAGCATTAACAATAGTGCATCTTGGCCTTTTACAGCTAATTAATTATTCATTAAGCTAGTGCATAATGGATACGGGCTCCCCGTGTGGCCTTTTACTATCATTAAAAACCACCATTTCCTCGGACAGTGGCGATGTTACCTAAGTGCGCAGTGAATTAAGTTCAAAAATTAAGTTCAGTGCCTCCATGATCTCGCACGTGAGCCTATTTGTGTGCCTAACTAAAACATGTTTTGTCAAACATGGGCTTGCAGTTGCAGGAGTGGCAGTGAATGACCACCCCTAATCTGAACAAGCCCTGGCATTATCGACACATGCTCCTTTGTGCACATTAAGACACCTGCTGGCTTGTGCTGGTTGTGCACATTAAGAGACCCGGATTCATCACTACAAGACAAAAGCAGAAAGTAACAACAGTGCTGTTACAACCTACTTAGATATTCAAGTATCACTTTTCACTCACTACTCATCAGTTGCATTGCCTCAGTGCCACTTTTTTGCATCAAAGTAATGCACACTTCATTATCTTTTGATGCAAAAGACACCACTTACACGGAAAATCTTCCCATAACACTCATAAGACAGTGAAACTATGTGAAAGTACGAAACACTAGTCTTCTTCACTCACTGGCAAGCTACCTCTATTCTCGACTCAGATTGCGCCTTCGACCAAGCAGCTTTTCACATGCACAAAAAACCACATGATGTGGGCATCTAGCTGTAGCCTTTAACCGCAGTATTTGTCCAGAAAAGCTTTCTTTCACTCCATGACAATATCATTTCGAAAGTCCAGGATGGAGGCTCAACACACAAACATTTTTCTGGACTTCTTTTTAGGGACCCAAAGTTAACTTCAAAAGTAGCTTATTAGAGCGAGGCCAGTATAGCCAGCAGGCATGCCTGGTTTGAAAGGACATCTTTAAATCTAAACACATACGCTGTTTATCTCCAGCAAACGCTTGTACCCTTAGTCTTTGCCTTTGTTGTTGTACTTCAAAATCCTGTTAGGAATTCTCCCATGTGATTTACACGAGAATAATGGACACGCTACTCATAAGACAATACACATGTACAGTATGCACGTCTATAAATGGCAGGTGCACATTTAATACTGTATTTTTTCGAGGCATATAAGCAAAATATGAAAAACAGATAATCCATGAGGTGCAAACAGTAGTTCCTCTGCACATTCACAAACAAGGAAGCATATTTGTGCGAACCCTACACAGGCTCATTGGGAAACAATCAAAATAAACTATATGGCTACACATTGTAAACAATATGTCACGTATGCAGTTATGTGCAACCAAGTAAGCTTTCTATAAGTCATGAAGTTTAGATTTATACACAAGAAGGTAATGAATGAATGAATATTACGAAAAGGAAGACCACCCATGGCCATTGGATCTGGAAGCATACTACAAGTGTGCAATGCAAAAAGCCATAGATGGCAAATGCATGCAGATCCCAGATGAAAATGATGACTCTGGGTGTGCCTAGCAATGGCGTTTGTAGAACTTTTTCCAGGGGTGGGGGGTGGGGGGGGGGAGGGGGCACCCGATGTCCGGGGATGGGGGCAGAGGTAGGTTAGCACCAAAGAGCAACTAGTGCATAAATAATATCCGTAATTCCAGGGGGGGGGGCAACCGCACCCCTTGCCCCCCTTCCGGTAGCCCATGGTACCTAGTCTAGCTAGAAAAGAACTTTTTCAACTCGATATTCAGCTGGAGTGACATTTTCCAGCTGGAAATAGAAGAATAGTCTCGCTTCCAGCTTGATCTGGAAGTCTAACTGAAAGTTTAAATTTTCCATTTGGAAGCTAGAGCTTTTTCACCTGGACACGATTCTAATCCAGCTCAAATCAAGAGTCATTGCAGATGGAATTGAAAATTTCTAGCTGAATAAGTATGGGAACTAGTTGAATAATCCGGCTGGAAATGCGCGAGCTTTTTCACCTGACAGTTGTCTGATCTGTCAATGGACATGTGCCACAGAAATAAAAAACATACATAATTCATGAGGTAACAGTAGTTGCTGAACGCATTCAGAGAGAAAGAAAGGTACTATACAGGTAAGTGATCATTTTTGCCATGCATACGATATCATGTATGATGTCAAGTTGCACTCGACATACCCAGTCAATTCTCTTAAAGGTACGGTGGGTTTGATACATGCGCAACGTATGTCATGTGCAACGTATGCTCGTCATGCTGCCAGCAGCTGTGTGCAATCATCCTCACACCTGTCTATAGATCGCACTAGAATGGCACACCAGAGAGAAAATTAACTCATTTATTAGAAGCCTGTTATGTGCCACTGGTAAAAAAAAATTAATACGAAAGACCCTGCGTTCCCACAATATATTATTCATATTTCTGCTCTAATAAAGCCGAAGAAATAGTTGTTTCATTCACAGTAATAACTACACAAAATGCCAGTGCACAGGACTCCAAAGACTCGATTCGTAAAGAACATTTATTTCCTCACAAAAAAACGCTCATACAAAAAAACGCAGCTATATACAATATTTTTCACATATTATACACAACAACATAGCTTCTGCTCTTTAACAAAGTCAGCACTGCTACTGCAAACTAATGGCATCTGTCAAAACATCTACCTAATTTAGCATGTGACCCTGTGGGCGGCCAGAGAGGTGCTTTAAAAAAGGCACTTTTTGTTCTTGCGCTTGTTTATGGCTATTTTAGGACAAACTTCGGGGGGGGGGGGGGGGGTGTTCTGACACGAAAACACCCCTCCTGGCTACGCCCCTGCATGGCTGACATACACATCACAAGGCACAAGTAAAACGACTTTTTTTTGGGGTATTTAATATGCTCACAAATTAATAAGTAGCAGCATTAGATAGCACAATGTTCTGCTCCAAAAACATGGGAAAAGGACGTGACATTCTGTCGCATTTATTAATCGTCAGAAATGCCTTATGCTATTCATGAAACTATATGTGCAATGCACGAAACTTGGTGAACTCTTTCATAAACTTAATAATCATGGTAAACACACTTGTCACAAGGAAACAAAATAAATCACTAACATTAAGTATATTTATTCTGTATTGTCATTGTGAATGAGCTGTGCAAATTCCCATCGCAACTCTCCCTTCGCAATATACATCTCTGGTTGCAGAGTATATAGGTACATGCACAAGATATATAGTTGGATACACCACTACACTGTTGGCAGATCCGATGGGCTCTCCCTGCCTCATAAAATGAAATATAACCTATGTTTCTTATCAGACACATTCCAAAACATATTCTTCAGGGATAGGGCACAAGACTGTTCTTCCCGAGCAACACAGAACTGCATTTTCTCACGGCCAAGGCTCTCACCGTGGAGTGTGCACTTGTTTCCTGAACAGTGACGAAACGAACGGAGCTGCAGCCAACTCCACAGCCTAGAAAGACATCCACAATATGCAGCTTTTTTACTTTGAACAGCACATTATCTTCTAGAGTGTCCGAACCTTCATAGTTGGCAGTTAGAATGTCAGTCACTTGTCCAAATTCATTGTCATGAAAAAGAACAAAGGAATTTCCTCGGCGTGACTTGTCCAGTGAACTAACACAGTAAGTGCATACATCAACTGTTGCCTTCTTATATCGTATGCTGTCCTGTTTACACGTCTCTTTCCATAAAGAACAATACTACCACCGTGCAATCTGGCTTTCCTCAAATTGTAACCCTTTAACATGGAACGAACAAAGAGCTGAAGATCATTGTTTTGCCACTTTGTGGTCATAGACAATATTCGAGGTAAACTCTGTAGAATTGAGAACTTCTCAATGATTTGAGAATGGGCATACCGTGTTCCTTTCACTAATCGCACGAGCTTGCCATTAACTGACTCAAATGAAAATGTTGAGAATCCCCTGAGTGATCCCCACAGGTTCACATGGTCCACCATGTGGAGGAGAATGTGAGCATTGTACGTCATGCTCTGGATACCGTATAGCTCCTGATATTCCTTCAAGAAGTTCGTTAAAAGTTTCTTGATTTCTCTGATCCTTTCAATAGGAATAGAAGACTGCAAACAGAAGTGCATGACATGCACAAACTTTGTCCAATTATTCTAATATCTGCTAGGCAAAAAGTCTTTTAAAACAACTGGGGAAAAAAGTAGTAACCAATCTCTCCACTCAGAAGCTTTCCGGTACTTCATTTCAGGAAGCGATCGCGGCAGACGTGTCATTTCCCAAATGGGAGTCAGCTGACGCAGTCTTTCATCTATTTCTTCAATGTGGCTACCAAGGTGATAATGTAAATGGCGTTTTCTGCTGAACCACATGAATGCTGTGGTCCTCACAAACCCATTGCATACAGCCTGCATGTAATCTACCACAAATGGACCTGGAAAGCTGAAAAACATCATGTAAAATAGAACGCTAGGGACTTTGATAAACCGATGAGGTCCTGCCTGCTTCTGTGCCTTTTCTGCTTGAGAAACAAAACTCTCTTGAGTCCTTGGTCTTGCCGCATGCTCCGCTATTGGATAAACACGGCTGTGCCCCTTGCCTTTATCGACCACTTCACCCACCTGCTCACACCATGCGCACCAATATGCTGCATTAAACTGGCTCATGTTCATCACCATGCTCTGAGCAACAGTGTCCACCGTGCATGGAACTGGGTAAACCTTCCACACTTTGCTCAGCCCATCATGAGTTGTCCATGCAAAGCCTTCTGTTGACAGCGTAATCATTGTTTTTACAAATGGCCTGAGATACGAGTTCATGTTTGGTTTGCCTACACAAAACCACAAACCAAACAGCAGCTGCTTCTGTACTCTATCTTTATATGCTAGCTCATTTACTTGTAGTAACAATGGCCACACACTGTGCCCTGAAGACTCGAACCGTGGAACACCATCTGTATTCCACGTAACAGATATATCATCATCTTTCAGTGGCAGGCTACAATATGTAAGAACTTTGTGTGATGACTCTGACATCATAAACTGGCCCACTGCGTCTCCGCGTCAGCTTGCCACTTAAAAGCACTTCCTTCATCTGAGCTTCTATATCTAGGGTTAAAAAAATGACCCATTTTTCAAGAGCTCAGAAACCTTGTGCACCAAAGTGCACTGAGTACAGTGTATTTCGACACTTGCACAGGGAAGTGCATCCAAGTACTCAGACCACTTTGGCCAATACATATGTGTTACACGTCTGGACTCAAACAGGGATAAAAAATTCTTGAAGAACAAATATTTTGTCTTTGGGAAGTCGGCACCTTGTGGCATGTGAGCCTCAAGCAGTGTAAGTAGGCTTTCCAGTCCTTCTTTCGAAGAATGATGGCTAAGTGAATGTGCCATGACCATCATAGTGCTCTGGCCTCTTGACTGCTTTGCTGTGGGGTACTGTGGCTCCTCCTGAAAGAGTGATTAAACTGCTTACACAGAACATGACCACTACTCACAGGCTTGTCCCGCTACCTCCTCAGCAGATTAAGATGGTTCGGCACTGCCAGTTATGTTACACAGTAATAAGGCACCTAATGCTCCATATAAGGTTTAACAGAGATGTCTTTACAAATTAACCTATATCCACAAATCACATATACCGTGCCCAGTGGCAGCAGATTTAGCAATCCACAAGCATTGTTCATTTCAATATCGTCTTTTTGCAGCACAGAAAAGATAAGTATCGAAACAGGGGGGTAAAGATGGTGATTGCCTACATTCCAGCAGCATTTGCTGATGTATTAGTTTACTACCACACAAAGGTAAACAAAATTCAACTATCCCCTGCTTATGCTTATGCAGGTGCTTGATCACTTTGCTGTCATCAAATGAGATAGCTGTTCTTCAAGGCCGTATATGGCTGGCTTACACAAAGTACCCCGTTGAACCTCATGTTTCAAGCGTCCTGCCGAGCCTGCTAACAAATTTTCAAAGGTTATGCTGGTCACAACGTGCCCTTCACAGCGGTATAGAGCTGATGTCTATGCAGTGCATACCAAGCTGCCAGTCCTGCATGCTGTCATCATTCCATTTTCGCTTACAATATCAGCCACAGCTGACTACAAACACAAAATTTTCGTTTGCGTATTTTCTTATTTCAAACGACGCGTCAGACATTGCTATACACAGAACATCCCATGGTATTCGCCTACGACCGCTTAATTAGTTATAACCGAATTTCTTCATGATGCAGTTTCGGTTTTGCTTTTATCAACTGAATGATGGTTGTGACGTATAGTTGATGTATAGGCCACGTGAGGCAAAAAAAAAATTGGCATCAAACTGCTGATATGTCTTTCGTTGTAATTCTAGCTGTTGAAGCAGGCTGTTTTAAAGGTGCACTGAAGAGGATTCTGAACTTGTCTTTTTGCCGCGGGAACTCGATCTACACGTTCCTAGCATTCTTAGAAACTGCAACTTATTGCCCTGTATGGCCGATTTCCCTAATTAAATCGTATTAACGTCCGGCTTCCGCCCTTTTTTTTTGAATTCTGCCTCGTACGGTGGGCGGAGTCGACCAACGCGTGAAGTTCCTTTCAGCCAGCTCTGTGGAGGCTTTGCTTTCGCTTTATTTTGTTTTTTAGGTTTCCATGAATAAATAGTTTCATTCGCAGATAATATAGCCGCAAAATAAGCCCGCAGAAATAAAAATACGCGCGGACTATTTGCTGCTACGGACTACTACGTATTACTCCGCCGATGGCAGAGCGGCAAGCCGCCACAGGACTGGGTGAGAGGCACTCCACGCGTTGGTCGACTCCGCCCACCGTACGAGGCAGAATTAAAAAAAAAGGGCGGGAGCCAGCCGTTAATTCGATTTAATTTGGGAAATCGGCCATACAGGGAAATAAGTCGCAGTTTCTAAGAACGCTAGGAACGTGTAGATCGAGTTCCCGCGGCAAAAAGACAAGTTCAGATTCCTCTTCAGTGCACCTTTAAGTGCTGTAGAGAGTTAAAACTGTGCGTCAGCGTTTATACTGCCATTTTTTTTGTGTGTGTGTCACTTGACCTAAACGTTAACTACCATGAAGGAAGGGAAGAACTCAGAAGAGGCGATTACGTAACAGTTTTTGAAGCTGCTCCCCCTGCTCCACTCTCTCCTGCTTGGCCCCCGTTTCGGCGCGCTTGCGCGTGCGCAGCAGATAATGTAGCAGACGACGCCACTGCGCCCAGCATTACCGTTGGCTGCAACGTCGGTTAAAGACTCCCAGTAGTCCTTAATTGCTAAAGCGCGTGACTTCCGGCACATTTTTGGCGGGCGGCTCGGATAGCGAGGGACTCTCCAGAGCTTTCTTTTCTCCATGTAAACTGCACACAGACATCGTAGGATTAATGAAACCGAAACCGAAACAACGTGAGAGGAGAAATTCAGTTATATATTATCTAGATTGTAGATTAAAACCACGCGGTGATCCATGTATTCTGATGTCTAACGCAATATTTTAAAGAAGAAAACACACAATAAAATTAGGTGCATATAGTCATTTAACTGTGTACAGCCTTCATCTGAATGTTCAGTACAGCAAGGTATAGTGCTATAACCAGGCCTGCTGCTACGCCACGCATTGTAACTTGCTTTGAAGCATTAGCATTCCAAATCTTAGGTGAACAAGCCCTTGTTCTCATCCCGCCACAGCTTAAGACTTTAAATTTGTAGGACGCTTAAGCTTCGCCTTTAAGAGTGGAACGCGACAGCGCCTTGCGCCGCTGCTATGGAGTCCACGGAACGCCCGGCGCGACGCCTTGCCCGTTGGACAAATCGAAAATTCTTTTTTTTTAGGAAAAGAAGTGACGCAATAACAATCGCGCCTGTCTTGGTGGACGCCCGAACCGCGCATCGTACGCAGTTCCCGATTATAGGCCGTCGGGCCCCCCTATTATAGGTCGCATGTCCGAAATCCTGCCGTGAGCTAGGCTCTAACTTAACTAGTAAGATTATGCTGCACGAAACGCTGAATCGTATGATACCATCCGGAGCATTCTGTGGCAAACGGTTGGCATGATACGATTGTTTTCCGAAGCACGGTGCTCGCAACTGTACGACGCCGACGGCTTTTCGACCAAACGAGCTGTATATGCTGTCGCGTAAAAGCAAACCTGCCCGTCTGTATATTTTTTATTTGCCACGGTAAGAGCAATTCCACAGGCGCCGTGAGTACCTGTTGCACAGAAGGTATCTGTCTGCGCTGCGCCTCTCACCTGATCATATATAGGTCAAAGCAATTTAATTTTTATTTTTCACTTGAATGCCTGGCTAGAGTTTCTGCAATTGTAAGCGCATGCAAAATGGACACCTGCGCCATCTACTACGGAAGGCACGACTGTGTCATTCTATAAGAGTGCGTTATCAGCCTAATTCACAGAGCCTTGAAAACTTGGTTTATGGTTTATGGGGTCTAAAGCGACTCAGGCTATGGGCTTCGGAAATTGCGGCTATGAGTGAAGGGCTCCGGAAATTTCGACCACCTGGGGTTCTTTAATGTGCTCTGACATCGCACAGTACACCTGATGCGTAATGAGAACAATTGTGATTTAAGCTAGCCATACTAATTATACTATATGTTTCTACCACTCTTTTTTTTCATTCCTATGACCCCTCAAGTCTTATTCGTAAATTTAGTTGCAAGTTCAGCTCTCTCTGGAACTTCAACTTGCGGCCTTAATTATAATTTCTGCACTGCAAAATTTTTACAAGTAACCAACTACAGCCCAGCCGCACTTTATTCGTTTATTCACAAAGTTCTTTCAGTAATTGCAAGCTGTCAACAGGATCTCCCAAGCCCAGACGAAAGTATCATACGAGAATTGCACAACCTTGGCTGCAGTTTAGGCGATGACCTGAACGAGCTAGAACACCGCTCAATTGATATTCTGATCTGATCGGACCATTACTGGGGAGCGGTGACAGGCCAAATTCGTCGTCTAAAAGGCAGCCTGACCGCGTTGGAGACGATGTTCGGATGGGCGGTGCACGGAAAGAGCAGTTCGTCTTTCCCAGTACTGAGTAGCGCCCAGGCGATCGTTCTGCGAGAAACATTACAGGAAAACGACACACCGGCAGAAAACCCAAGCGAGAACGAAGTAGGACGAAGGTTAGATAGCCTACGGAAAGAGCCCCATCGTCCTGCAGAAAGACCAGCGGCATCTCTCTCTTTTGTCAATCGACGCACACCGAAAAATGCTGCACGCCGGAGCAAGGGACACACTCGTGCAACGGAACGAGAGGTGTTGGGTCCCCCTCGCAGAGATTTCGCTAAAATGGTGGTGCGTGCTTGTGTCACTTGTCAACGGTTCAGTTCTCCACCGCAAAGTGCTCCGACGGGACCGTTACCAAACGCGCAGATCTTCAAGCGAGCAGCAAACGAACTGACCGAACTGTGGAATACGCTGCGCCACCCAGATGTCGTGGACCATTTTGCATGTGCAGAAGTTGAGGGGCGCTTTATTGTTGACCGGGCGCCATGGTGGGGTTGTTTCTATGAGAGGATGGTCCGCTCAGTGGAGATGGCATTAAGAAAAGTGATCGGAAAGAAATGCCTAGAAGCTGAACACTTAGCCACCATCCTTTGCAAAGTTGAAGCCGTTGTAAATCCTCGGCCATTGACTCATGTGTACAACAAGGTCGGAGAGGGCGACCCCCTACCCCAGCCTAGCCACCTCAAACTTTCTCCTTGGGAGAGGGCTAGCGACTCTGCCGACGGCGGATGGGGAGCCGCCCGCTTCGACCCCTGAGATGCTTGGTTCGTTTTGGCGGCAGTTGACAGAATTGTAGAATGCGCTCCACGCATTCTGGGGGGGGGAGTGTTAGAACAGACGGTCGTAGCCGCACAGGGCATTACCCCCTTACCTTGAGACCAGTGGGCGCCGAACGCGCCGAACCTCCCCGCACGACGACCTCGGAGGGATTATATGCCCTTTCTGGGAAAGGGGTCGGGACGGTCGCGGTGGGGACGGGAGATGGGGTTGTCAGGAGAGGAGTGTGTGTTGGGAGTGTGTGCTGTGTGGTTGTGGACTTGCCGTGGTCGATGATAGAATGTGCCGCCTTTTCTCATCCATGTAAAATAAATGGTGGTTGTTGTGTTGTAGGAAAATAATGTGTGTGGTGGCGAGTGATTAAAACGCCGAACGGATCACTCCGTTGCTACAATAGTTCTAGACTTCATGTGATATTTTCTGTACTTATTAAAAACGCAGAAACATGGAAGCTTGGTACCAGTTATGTCTAGTTAGTTAAGACATCAGACAGTTAAGGCATACAAATAGATTCTTCTATTTAAAAAAAATGCATATTTCACTTGTCTAGACAGCGCGTGCAGAGTTATCTAATACACAATGGCATTGTCAATGGCAATGCAGTTATTATTCTTGCATTTGACCCCTCCACAAATTTTATGAGGAGGCCGCGCTGCAACATAGCTCCCCCCGAACAAAATTTCTGGCTACGCCACTGCACCAGTACTGATGCGCAACGAGATACGTATACGCGCGGTGGCGGTAAGCATATAGAGTAGCATATGCTGGCAGTAAGCATATAGAGACGCCTCGTCTGCATGGAGCTACACAGATTTAAGCAGCAGTAAAAAAAATTGGAGGACGCTTAAGCTTCGCCTTAAAGAGTGGAACTCGACAGTATGTTGCAGCGCTGCCTGGGAGTCCACGGAACGCCATCGCCCGTTCGGCGCGACGCCTTGTCTGTTGGAAACACTTTTGAACGCATTTTTCATGTTTTTCAATTGTTTGAATTAACTAATTTATCAGTTACACTCAAAATTTTCTTAATTACCGTAATCAAGCATTGGCTTTTTCATTCTGCGCATTTTGACATTTTTGAACCCCTGTTTTTTAATTTTTAATTAATCAATTAATTACAATAACTTCATTAAATAGTCATTACCTATCACACACCAGTCAATCATCATTCACTAGAACCACCATGATACAATTTTTTTACACAGCCCCCGATTATTTCCGACACGCGGTGCCGACGACTACTACCACACCGACGGCTTTTCGACCGAACGAGTTGTGGACGCTTCGCGAAATAAGTTTATTGATCGGAAATGAAGTCCGCCCGGGCGATGTCCTAGTCCGGACTAATGTCCTAATGTGCTGACGAACGCGCGCGCAACATGGAGCAAAAATGGCCTTTTGACAGAGTTTCGGTTTCATGAAATGGCTAACAGTAATATTTCTACACCACGCAACTTACTTGGTCTTGGCAATATAGATCATATAGTAGTTGAAATGCGAGTGAAATTTTCTCGGGGGCGCTTGCTGGCTAATGCTTTATATGAAAAAATATTGTGCTGTGCGTCACCTTTGCGTGTCATCACGGAAACGAAAACAACCCAAACCAAACCGCATCCGGCATGTTCCCAAGCCGGTACCGTTAGTTTCGTCGCCGCGTCGTTGCGAAGAGAGAAATTGTGAACGGTGCTATGTTGCACATTTTGGTTAAGTGGGTCAACGAAAACTCATGGGATGTTTATCCCCTGAGGCACATTGCCGACCCGGCTGTAGGAATGCAGCTTTCGAATGATCCTGTCGGCGCGCTGCGAAGGCTGCACGACGTCGCTGTGGATACGGTGTGGAAGGCGGAAGAAACTCCCGCCAAAATACTCGCCGTGGGTGAGTGCGATTGCCCGTTCTTCACAAAACCGTCCTTGAGGCTCTTAATTGGTTTGCATGCCTGTGTTTTTGTATATATTGTTCGCCTGCGATCATTTTTTTACGTGCTTTGACTGTACGCTGTCTCTTCGTCAAACAGAGTCACATTAGATGCGTACAGATCGAAGCAGTGCTCCAGGGCATGCAGCCACGCTGCGCGTGTGGTGTTGCTCATCCGATGCCTTGTCATTGGCACTGCATACATGCGTTCACATGTACTTATTAGAACTCCATCGACTGTACTGGTACCAAGTGAGAATTATGCATGGGCTGCGCGCCACTCGGTGCTGTAATCAGTACGGGCAGTGAATACCTTGGGAGCGGCCGTACTGTAGTGTAAAATTTTTAAACCAAATATTCCATTTTTGCATTTACAGCGGTAGAAGGATGGGTGAATCAATTAATGGTTTTAAGAAAGCTGGAAATTCGTCTTTGGAACGAAGAGTATACCGGCAGCTATGGCCTGTACAATGCATATAAACTTCGTTCTCATTTTGTTTCCAGCCCATCGTAATTGTCGCAAAGCGGCATCGGGTTGGGTAGCAAATAGCAAAAGCGAACAGGTGAGGAGTAAAATTTGAAAATTCGTTTTGAGGAAATGAAAGGCGAAATTAATGTCTCACTTCTCGGGAAGGGAGGAAGGGGGGAATGAAAGAAAAAGAGAAAGGTGCCGTAGTGGAGGGCTCCGGAATGATTTCGACTGCCTGGGAATCTTTAGAATGTCAAATGAAACCCTGCTCCCGCGCGCTTCTTAGTTCGTGTACCTGCACAACACAACCGAACCGCGCTGTCGAGCAGCTAACAGTGCTCTCAAAGTCCAGACATCCGCAGTGTCATGTGCTGTTAATGTATGCTGCATAGCGCTTTCTGCGTTACGCCTCCATTGAAACGCGGCTACCGCAGCCGAGTTATTATTAATATTAATGCGTAATTAATGCTTAAGTATTGTATGGTTATGTTTGCGGTTTCGTGTCATCACGAGCTTGTCCTCGTGATTACGTCCGAAGAAACGGGTTTATGCGAAAAAGAGTTGTAGCATCGGATATAGCATCAAAAAAACTCGAACGGGAAAACGGGGGGTTGAGGTGGGTGAATTAGTTAATTAATTAGAGCCAAAAATGTCCAAAAAGTAGGCCGAGCTTGTCCGCACGATTACGACCGCACGAATGGGCTTATGCTAAAAAGAATGGCTCCATCGGATAGAGCATCAAAAAATCTCGTGCGGGAAATCGGGGGGTTGAGGTGGGTGAATTAATTAATTCGAGCTAAAAATGTAAAAAAGTGGGCGCGGCCGAAGCAAAAGTAGCGCCAAATTTAAAAACGCTGGAAGTGTGGCACCACGTGAACGGAAGTGTTGTCGGAGCCAACGCGTGGCGCCAAATTTGAAAACGAAGTGTTGCACGAAGTTTGAAGGCTCAGATGGGCAATTGATAGAACTTGATTAAGTAAGACAATTAATTGTGGTATCGAGAAGTGATCGACTTTCGGTTTGAGGGTCTCGACTTCCGCTCACGAGTCTCGGTTGAAGTGAAAAGTGTGGAAGTGTCACTCAACGTCTTGGTGTGGCATGCTTGCGCATTGCTCCAATGCAGGTGCCGCAGTGATCTGTAATGCTTTTAGTACCGGCTCTTTATTAATAAAATAGCATTATAAGCAGAACACGTTGCCAGCCTGTTGTGTATCGTGGTGCTGCCGCTCAAATTGTGTATCAGACTACTGCCGCTCCAAGCGCCGCTTCCCGTATAGCACTTTCTGTCTGGCCTGAGCATCGTATTTCGCTCAACACCTCATCCCCGCGTCTCCGCGGCTCTTCGGTCCTGGCACGCACCATGTGCATGTACGAAGCTACACGCGGACACTGAACTCTCTGCACTCTCTCTCTCTATCCCGGCTGTCTGCCCCGCTTGTACGCTTTCGCTCAATAAACAGTTTTGCCTCAGACTCCGACTGGAGAACACATCACTGGCGACGAGGACGGGATCGCCGTGATCCCCCAGCGCGCAATTGCAGTCAATACTGACCGCCTCAGGCAAGCTCCTGGATCCGCTCCAGCCCTGCACGTCCGTCGACATGGCAGCGCTTCTGCCTTCGGCCACGATCGGAGAATTCTCGCCCGCCGAGCCTTCCTCCTGGCCAGTCTACTTAGAACGCCTCGAGTTCTACTTTCAAGCCCACGACATCCAGTCCGATGAGAAGAAACGGGCTTTCCTCTGCAGCGTATGCGGCGTCGACGCGTATACTCTGCTGCGCTCGCTCTGCGCACCCAAGGCACCTTCGGAGGTTCCCTTCTCAGAAATCGTTTCCTTGCTCGACACCCACTTCATCGGGAAACCGTCCGTCACCATGGAACGATTCCGCTTCAACAAGCGAGACCAGCAACCTGGTGAATCGGTGCCGGAATATCTCGCCGCTCTTCGACTGTTAGCTCGCCACTGCGAGTTCGGGGATTGGCTGGATCGACTTCTTTGCGACCGCCTAGTCTGTGGCCTGCGTGAAGAGCCTATCCAAAGACGTCTCCTGGCTGAACCGGACCTCAAGCTGTCGAAGGCCATCCTACTGGCACGTGCCGCGGAAGAAGCAGCAGCCAAGACAGAAGAGGTTCGCCGCTCAAGGGTCCCCCCAGAAGCGCATCAATTGCAACGGAACCCCAAGCGCTCGGACGTCAAGCCCGCCAACCATCCTCCGAGTCATCAATGCTGGCGTTGCACCGGCGAGCATGACGCTCGTACTTGCTCCTATCATTCCGCCATCTGTCGCTACTGCGGCAACAAAGGGCACCTGGAGAAGGCCTGCAGGAAAAAGGCAGCAAAAGAAAAAACTTCCAAGCCTGGTCAACACCGAAAGGAGTTTTCTCTCAAAAACAAGTACTCTCGTGGACGCAACCATCAAATTTTGCAATCAGCTGATCCAGCTCAAGACGTAAACTCTACGGCTTCAGTCAGCTTTCATTGGGAAATTCAAGACCGCAAGTCTACGAGTGGTGCCAACACCATCACTTCTCCAGCGGTCTGCGCGGACGTCCTGATAAACAATAGGCCTCTGACCATGGAGGTTGACTCCGGGGCCGCCTGCACCATCATCAGCGAGAGGACCATGGAGAAACTTCGGCTCTCAAGGCAAGACCTAAGGCCATCCTCTCTACAGCTGCGCTCCTACACAAGGGAAAGCTTGGAGATTCTGGGATCATTGGAAGTTGCCGTTTCAGACAGAACGAAGAGCACTTGGCTTCAACTTCTCGTTGTCCAAGGAAATGGCACCAACCTGTTGGGGAGAGACTGGTTTTCTGCGTTGGGAATATCGCTCTGCGGAATAAACCACGCATCTCAAATCGAAGTTCCGCTAACCCTGCTGAACGCCGTCTCTGAATACCCAGAAGTCTTCGCTGAAGGACTAGGGAAGAGCAAGGGACCATCCGTTCGTATTGAGCTCAAGGCTGAAATCGCTCCCATCTTCAGGAAAGCACGTCAAGTTCCGGTGGCTCTACTGCCCAAGGTAGACGAAGCCATCGACGTTCTTGTACAGGAAGGCGTCTACCAGCCCGTGCGATCCTCCCGATGGGCGACACTGGTAGTCTGCGTCGTTAAGAACGGCAAGATCAGGCTGTGTGGTGATTACAAAAGCACCGTTAACCAAGCAATCAAGATGGAAACATATCCTCTTCCAACCATCGATCAGCTTTTTTCAAACCTTGCGGGGTGCACTGTATTCTCACAACTAGGCCTCAATCAAGCCTATCAGCAGCTTGCCGTGGACAGTGACACAGCCGATCTGCTAACAGTCAATACGCACCGTGGACTGTTAAAAGTTACTCGCCTGCCGTTCGGAGTGTCGTCCGCCGTAGCCATATTTCAGCGCTACATGGAAGAGCTCCTCTCAGGACTACCTGGGGTCCACATGTACCTGGACGATATTATAGTGGGAGGTCAAGATGCCTACGAGCACAACAAACACCTGCGAGATGTGCTGAAACGCATAAGTGACGACAACATTCGTCTGAGCCGAGAGAAATGCACCTTCGGCATGCCGGAAGTAACGTTCCTTGGATACCGCATTGACGCTGCCGGTATTCATCCGACCGAAGAAAAGGTCGAAGCTCTTAAAGAAGCTCCCAGTCCAAGGAACAAGCAGCAACTTCAGTCTTTTCTCGGACTGCTCAACTTCTACAACAGATTCTTGCATGGTGCAGCTCACGCCCTCGAGCCTCTATACCGCCTGCTTGCAAAGGATCAGACGTGGAGATGGCGCAAAGAAGAAGCCGACGCTTTCAAGCACGCCAAGGAACTTATACAGACATCCGATGTCTTAGTCCACTACGACGTGCACAAGCCGCTCACGCTTGCCTGCGATGCGTCTGCCTACGGCATAGGATTTGTCCTTAGTCACGAAGACTCTACCAGACAAGAATCTCCAATTGCATTCGGTTCCCGTACTTTGAGCTCGACCGAAAGGAACTACTCTCAGACAGACCGAGAAGCTCTGGCTGTCGTTTCCGGTGTCAAGAAGTTCCACCAATATCTGTATGGCAGACACTTCAAGGTCTATACTGACCACAAGCCGTTGCTGGGCCTGCTGCATCACAGTCGTCCAATACCTAGCGTACTTTCACCGAGGATGCTTCGATGGAATTTACTCCTCGCACAGTACGACTATGAGCTGATATACCGACCGGGACGTCAAATGGGCAATGCTGATTCACTCAGCCGCCTGCCGCTGCCCTCCACAAATGCCGAAAGTCCCATCATGACAGATGTCCTGCTGCTCGAAAATCCCCCAGAAGCCTTTGCAGATGCATACAAGATTTCTCAGCTGACAAGGAAGGACCGTGTGTTGTCGCGAGTACTCAAGTGGATTCGTACCGGATGGCCAGCAAAGGTAGAGGACCAGTTCCAATCTTACTTCGTGCGCCGCGACGAACTCTCCGCTTATCGTGATTGCATTCTGTGGGGCTCCCGAGTCGTGATTCCACCGCAACTCCGCATGGAAGTGCTTGAGCTACTTCACTCATCACACCCAGGAATCGTTCGCATGAAGGGACTCGCGCGAGGTTACGTCTGGTGGCCGAAACTCGACAGCGATGTGGAGAACACCGTCCGTGCGTGTGAGACCTGCCAAGAATCCAGGAATGCTCCACCCCGCGCTGCAGTCCATCCGTGGGAGCAGACTACGAGACCGTGGTCTAGGCTGCACGTGGACTTCGCTGGACCAGTCCAAGGCAAGACATTTCTTATCGTCGTGGACTCGTTCTCAAAATGGCTAGAGGTCGTTGTGGTGAGGACAACTTCAGCTGCACTTGTTGTCCGAGAACTCAGACGGCTGTTCGCCACACACGGACTTCCCGACGTCGTCGTATCTGACAACGGTTCTGCATTCGCATCAGCTGAATTCCGGCAGTTCCTCGCCAGGAACAACATTCGTCAAGCTTTAGTCGCACCCTACCATCCGTCTTCTAACGGACAGGCCGAACGCTTCGTTCAGGAAACGAAGAAAGCTCTTAAACGACTGAAAGGGGGCGACATCGAACTTCAGCTCAGTCGTTTCCTGTTCCAGCAGCACTTGCTGCCCTGCACGACTACAGGAAGAAGCCCGGCGGAGCTACTGTTCTCACGTCAGCTAAAGTCCGCCCTAGACTACTTGCACCCTGATTCTCAGGAAGGCAACTTGCGACGCGACCAGTTGTCGCGGAAGCTCCGCGCTACACCAACCCGCAAGTTTGAGCCTGGTGACTCAGACTTCGCTAGGAATTTTTCGCCACATGGGTCTCGGTGGCTTCCCGCGATCATCCGCTCCTGCAAAGGACCTGTGTCCTATGAAGTCGAACTCCTGGACGGTACGTCCTGGCGTAGGCACGTCGACCACCTTAGAAAGAGGGATTATAACCTACCCGATCTTCCTCACCGTGCACCTGAACTCGAACTGCCTGAGCCGCATTCAGAGTCAGAAGACCAGGACGAACAACCCGCTAGCACTTCGGCCGAGCCAGACGCCGACTCACCAGAACCCGGGCACAGCCGCTCCAGCTCAGAGAACGGGGATACCTCCGACAGAATTCCTCCGGCGACCGGCACCGTTCCTCGACGCTCCGCCCGAGAGAGGAAGTTTCCTTCTCACCTCCGAGACTACTACGTCTAAGGGGGGAGGAGTGTTGTGTATCGTGGTGCTGCCGCTCCAATTGTGTATCACACTACTGCCGCTCCAAGCGCCGCTTCCCGTATAGTACTTTCTGTCTGGCCTGAGCATCGTATTTCGCTCAACACCTCATCCCCGCGTCTCCGCGGCTCTTCGGTCCTGGCACGCACCATGTGCATGTACGAAGCTACACGCGGACACTGAACTCTCTGCACTCTCTCTCTCTATCCCGGCTGTCTGCCCCGCTTGTACGCTTTCGCTCAATAAACAGTTTTGCCTCAGGCTCCGACTGGAGAACACATCACAGCCGTAGCATCTACCTTCGAAACCTGAACCACGTGATGAGCTGCGCTACAGGGAGAGGAAAGGAAGAGGGAAATAAAGAGCAAAAGGGAGAAAGTATAGGCGTAGGGTGGCAGAATACATTACGTACAAATATAAAATATACAAAAATGCAAGTGCAATGTCTGCAAAATAAAACACAGTTACTCGTCAGCTACTAGTCATGTCATTCCAATGCCCCGTGTCCGCACTGTTTTATGCGAGTTAGTACAATATTTGTAGCTTAGGCCCTCACATAATGCTGGGCATATTCCAGGGACCCATTCATCAATGTCTTAGCAGATGAAGCTGAAGAAAATAAAGATTCTTCAGCTGTGAGCAGTGAACAACAGGTAACCACTCCTTTCAGTTCTGTTTCTGAGGTAAGCACTTGAACTTGAGTAGTTTAAGCACTAAATTAGGGCAACAGGAATGGTACTTATATCACCTCCAACAAACTGACATTCTCTACTGAAATGCTTATTTTTCCATGTCACATGCTGTGGAATGCTGAAATATTGCTGGGGACTTGCAGCTTTCGTGCCTCTAACCTTTTATTATTTTCACTTTGACATAGCTATTAATGTATCATCCAGCATGTGAAAGCGATCTGCTTGACACAGAAGGAAGTAAATAAATTTGTCAACATGGCTAGTTCAGATTTCTTGACTATCCTTTAAATTTTCATTTACTTCTTAGTTTACAATTATTTAACTAGAAAACATCATCAATGTTCTAAAATCTTAACTTCCCTCAGAAAGGTTTCTGCACAATCATATCACACTTTAATCTTCGTTGTTAATGTATACCTGTATGAGCGTGAAGCTTGTTTTATCTCGCACATGCCACATTTTATGTGTTTAGTCCTTGTTATGTTTGTTTGTTGTGGGTTAATTGGGGTTTGGTTGCTCTTGTCTAGGTGGCACTAGCTGTGGGGCCTTGTTGGCCAAATGTTTCGGGGAATCCCCCGAGGTGGAGTAGATTTGTAGTAAAGGAGTAATTACTCACTGCCATCCATCCACACACAGCCATATGGCTACAAAGAAAAGCTATACAACTTCCTCAGAAACTTCGTATTTAAAGGAAAATACGTCCTGGTCCTGGGTTCGAACCCTGGACAACCGCTTCACCAGAACAGTCGCTCTACCAATTGAGCTAACCGGGACGGCAAGCCTATGGTATAGATGGTAGGGTGAAAGCGAATTGATCAATAACTCGAAGTGGGAACTGCGTTGGTCAAATGTTTAGGAGAATCCCCCAAGGTGGAGTAGATTTGTAATAAATGAGTAATTACTCATTGACATTCACCCAAGCGCAGCCATACGGCTAAAAAGGAAAGCTATAAAGCTTTCTCAGAAACTTTGTAGTTAAAGGGAAATTCTTGCTGGTCCGGGTTTCGAACCCGGAACCACCGCTTCACCAGAGCAGTCGCTCTATCAACTGAGCTAACTGGGAAGGCTAGCATAAGTAGGGCAAGAGCGAATTTTAGGGCCTTTTTAGGTGAGGAGTCTGTGGAGAGATGGCACGACCGAAACAGAAGCGGCGATATGCGTGTGCATGCATAACCGCAGGGAACATCATCGTCAAATAACAGTTCCTCTCCTTCTGCAAATTTTGTGCTGATTCATCGTCATCAGCTGACTATACCCACCGGAGGGCAAAGGCCTCCTCCATGTCTCTCCAATTAACCCTGTCTTTGCCAATTGCGACCACTCTTCCCCCCAAACTTCTTAATATCATCCTCTCATCCACACACCTAATTTTCTGCCCCCCCCCCCCCCCCCCCCCCCCAAGGCTTGCCTTCTCTTGGAATCCATCCCGTTACCCTTAAGGACCAGCGGTTATCTTGCCTTCGCATTACATGCCCTGCCCAAGCCCATTTCTTTCTCTTATTTCGACTAGGATGTCATTAACCCCCGTTTGTTCCCTCATTCACTACGCCCGCTACCGATCTCTTAACGTTACACCTACCATATTTCTTTCCATAGCTCGCTGCGTTGTCCTTAACTTAAGCTGCGTTGTCCTTAACTTAACGAAATTTGGCCGCCGCGGCCGGGATCGATCGAACCCGCGTCTTTCGCGACAGTAGCCGAGCACTGTAACCACTGAACCACCGCGGCGGGGCGAGGAACGATTTGTTTGTTTGTTGGGTTTTATGGCACATAGGCAACTGAGGCCATCATGCGCCAAGCGGAACGATTAATAGGCTAGTAAATTAACATCTTGAGGAGCGTGATAAAGATGATGTATTAAGAATCCTAACGTTCTATTGGCTGATGATATTGTGTTAGTGACATGCAAACTCCAGGAAATATTTGTAGGACTGAACTTGTTCTATGGATACATCAGAGATTACGTAGGAACGAATAAGAGGATTACGACGGAGGTGGACAGATAAAAGCTTGCACTTATGAGGGTTAAGTTCCATTAACCATTGCTTACACCAGTTCTGGACAGCATTAAGATCACTCTGAAGAGATTCCTGGTTAGCGGCTTTAGTAACTTCACGATAAATTACACAGTCGTCAGCAAACATGCCTATATTAGAGGTGACTTGTGATGGCAAATCATTAACGTATATTAGGAAAAGTAGCGGGCCGAGTAAAGATCCATGAGGAACGCCTGACGTTACTGGAAGGGAGTTAGAGTTCTTATTGTTAACAGAAAAAAATTTGAGCGAGTAGATAGGAAGGATTCAATCGATATCATTATGTAGGGGTGAAAATTTAACCTGGAAAGTTTTGCCAGTAAGCCTTTATGGGGTACTTTATTAACGAAGGCTTTAGCGAAATCTATAAATATGACGTCGGTGTGCAGATTAGAATCAAGGTTGATGTGCAGATCATGGAAAAAAGTTGCCAGTTGAGTCTCGCAGGAGAAGCCCCCTGCGAAATCCATGCTGTGCGGGATGAAAAAAGTTGTTAGAGTCAAGGAAGGCCATGATATTGGTAGAGATGACATGCTCCATGATTTTGCAGTTTACGCTAGTCAAGGAAACAGGGCAATAATTTAAGGACGAATTTTTGTCACCTGATTTGTAGACTTGAACGACTTTCGCATGTTTCCAATCCTTGGGCAGTTGGCCAGTGAGGAGTGACTGCGTGAATAACAACGAGAAGAAAGACGCTAATGTATCTTTTGTGTTTTCTAGTATTTTAGTGCTGATGTTGTCGATGCCGGCGGAGGATGACAGCTTCATTTTTTCTATTAGTGACGAGATTTCTGTTGCAGAGGTTATTATTGGAGGCATAGGTTCCATAATAGATGTCGGTTCTGAAGGCCTTTAGACAAAGTGCGCAGAAGTGAAAGCGTTTTCCACCTGCCTTAGCCAGATGCTAGATTCTTTCGTAAACACAGATTAAAAGGCCTCATTAAATAGATTGGCGCAGTATGTATCTGAGATGGGTTCTCCTGATGCATCAGCAAGAGAAATGTCACGCGTGTGCTGTGGGTTGATGACTTGCCAGAATTTACGGGGCTTAGTTGTTAGCATTTTGGGCAAATCAGACTGAAAAAAAGCACGCTTGGTTTCACGAGTTTTCTTTAGGTACGCTTTTTCTTCCACATAGTATTTATTCCAAGCGTTCTCACTGGGATGCAATTTCGCTGAGCGGAAGAGGCGTTTCTTTGTGTTCTCCACACGTTTTAGGCAAGTGTTGAACCATGGGTTTTGCGGGCTATTTCGTATGATTACTTTTGGAATAAATTTGTCCACCAGTTCTTCACTTTTCCTTTTGAATAATAACCACTTTTCATGAATCATTCTTTGATGAAAGTTGGGCTCAACAAGTGCTAGGGAGGCGCGAAGTTCGTTAATAATAGCAGCATAGTTTCCCTGATCATATAATCGAACGGTTTGTCTATTGGTTGCGCGGGGCAACGGTTTAATGGTGAGGCACGCATGTATAATTTTGTGATCACTAACACGTTGATGATGCTTAATAGAATGAACACATTCTGGATGATCTGTTAATACTGGGGCAAGGGCATTAGCGCTGTCTTCTGTTACACGCGTTTATTCGGATATTACTTGTACCATATTAAAATTATGGCACACATCAAGAAATTCATTAGCGTCATTGGTACGAGCAGCGGTTAGGTTCTGCCAATCAATGCTAGGAAAACTGAAGTCACCGAAGACGAAAATGCCGGTGTTAAGATCCTTAGTTTTGATTTCATTTAATGCATTATTAAATTTCTGCGGAAAATATGGACTGTTATTGGGGGTTTATAGCAAGCGCCAAGGACAACTGACTGTGGTGAAGAGTGGAATAGGGTCGAGATTAGAAACGATGTCCCGCTTTGAAATAAAACTGTGAGCACTGTGAGCCGCCGCGGTGGCTCAGTGGTTACGGCGCTCGGCTGCTGACCCGAATGACGCGGGTTCGATCCCGGCCGCGGCGGCTGAATTTCGATGAAGGCGAAATTCCAGAGGCCCGTGTGCTGTGCGATATCAGTGCACGTTAAAGAACCCCAGGTGGTCGAAATTTCCGGAGCCTTCACTACGGCGTCCCTCATAGCCTGAGTCGCTTCGGGACGTTAAACCCCAATAAACCAAACCACTCGTGAGATCGCTGACAAAGAAAAAGCGGGTTGCGGTGAATGTTTCCAGCGCTTTGGCGAACTTTGCTGCCGAGATTGCTATTGCACTTCTTTTACGGTTTGCGATGTCTCGTCGAAGATGTAACGTTTTGGACCGATGTGTAGTGTTTTGAAACGCAAGGCGAATTTATGTGTTATTGACCGCACATGGGCAACCAGCTGTTTGCGAACATCACGAACAAGAGGAGAAAAGGCTCCGCCAATGCAGTAATCTGTCCATTTAGGCTGTTTTCTATAAGAGATGATGCTTTCTTTAGTTTTGAACAACGTGAAGCTTACGATGATTGGCCGGATGCGATCTGTCGAGTGGCACCCAAGGAGATGAGCACGCTCGGAAGACAGTATATCTCTTTAGCAACTTTCAGTGACGAGGACCTAAATTTGTTTCTTGTAGACATAAGGCGACGAGAGCGTGTGCTCTTAGTATGTCTTTTGTCACTGTAGTTGTTTCGAAGTCCTCTACAGATCCATTGTATTATGAGAGCCATGTTAATTTTGTGTTTGTATCGAGTGAAAAACTAGATCAAGTTGTTTATGGCCCCGTGACTCGGGGCCTGCCTTTTTTTGACCGATCCACCGTCAAACCGTCCGACGTGGACGGCACGAGGCTGCCCTGGGTCGTGTCCATCGCCTCAGCAGAGGCGCTGGACGACCGTGCAGGAGGCACGTTGATTTTGGTGTTTGACCTCGACCTGTGGGAAGAGGTCTTTGGGCCCGCCGACCCGGCGGTCTGCGTCCCCTCCTTTTGGGTTAGCGTAGTAGCTCACGCTACTCCGCCATACAGCGCTGACGGCCCCGCCACAGGCTCACTACGTGTGGCCTGGACAGGTGCCGAAGCCTGGCGTGGTGCACCGCGCCCACGCATCACATCGGCGAACCTTGTTTTTGCAGTGAAGGAGAATTTGTTTGTCTGAGAGTACCGCCTTCTTGCTTTATTGAAAGAAATGTTTTCAGTAGTCTTGAGAGTAATTATTTCTTTTTCTTTCTTCCAGGACGGACAAGCCCTGGAGTAGGCAGCATGGTCTCCTTCACAGTTTGCATACCGCGGGGTAGCAGCACTCTTCAGATTGGTGGTCCTGCAGAGCGCATTTTGCGCACGTTTTGCGGCCGCGACAACTCTGTGAGCCGTGGCCGAACCTCTGGCAATTGAAACATCTGCATGGGTTGCGTATATATGGTCTTAAATTTATTTCCAGGTAGCCCACTTCAATGAATTCGGGTAATGCGCTCGTGTTGAATGTCAAGATGACGTGTTTGGTGTCTATTTCTTTGTTATCTTTCCGGATCTTGATCCGGTGCACATCTATTCCCTTTCAGAAAAGTGGACAAAATCTATTTCAGAGATGACACCTCGTACAGCACTGAGAGACCGATGTGGGGTCAAAGAGACAGGGACGTCCCCAATGGATTCAATGCTTGCAACTTTTTAGTATTGTATTGTCACGTTTTAGTGACGACAGTCCAGCGGCCAGGAAGACACCAAAAAGTCTTGTAAACGAAGCTCTTTATGTGGGCTGACTTGCGCCCGCAAAAGAACTGAATCACTCGGCGGCAGCGTAAGCAACAAACGTGCTCGTCAATCGTCGAACTACGAATGCCCGCTGCTCGCGGCATCGTTCAATTTAAAGCCGGCAAGGAAACTTCGAGATAACAGGTCGAGATCATCTAGAGTAATCTGGAAACACGTAGATGCAGCTCGGCATGGCTGTGATCAATGGAGATTAGTCCGGTCGCTTCTCGCGTCACGAACAAAAATGATAACACCACTTTTCTGCGGCCTTGCGCGAACGAACGGACGCTACAATGATACGTGGCAGTGTGATGTCGCGAAGTTGAAGAAGTAAGTCGCCACTGGCCATTTTTGATACCTTGTAGCCAAGGCCTAAGGCATCCGTCAAGCATTTTGAGAACAAGAATAGGGATATGAGTCTTGCTTGTGTTTCTTCTGCTTTGCTATGAACATCAAATTTTGGAAAAGGCACTTTTCTTTTTTTGAAAAAAGTCATCTTCGTTCCGCCCTTTGTTGAGAGAGCGATCATGTTTAGAAAGAGTGGGAGCCATAAAAAAATTAAGCTTTTCGGTCATGGTGCCAGCCACCCACCATGGAGCCCAACTAGCGGACGGGACAGGAACATGCAAGCAATTCCTACCCACGTCAGCTGTAACCCAATATGACTCAACTCGGGATAGTTGGCCACACAAGGTTAACCCTCGCCGCCAGCAAAAAAGGAGAAAACCAAGAAGGGAGGACGACACAGGAAAGTTGTAAGAAAGGAGATAGGAAAGTGAAAGATGAAAGGGAGGATAGGAAAAGACGACTGCCGATTTCCCCCGGTCGGGTCAGGCCAGAGGTGCCGTCTACAGGAAGCCGGGGCCAAAGCGGTATGTTGCCTCCGCCGAGGGGCCTTATGGGTCCAAACACTCGGCATCGGCTCAACCATCAGGATTCCCTTTTCCCCAGACACGGCGATGCCACGCACGGCTAAGCGCGGGTGCTCGGGTCCGTGGTGGCGCTCTGCTCACCATCATCCCCCTGCGGGGATGTCCCTGCGGATGCTCAGGAACCCGTGGTGTCGCAACTCACCAACGTCTGCATGAAGCAGGCGACCCTGCGGGGCAAAGGGGGATATTGTCCGGGTTGGTTTACGTGTTTGCTCATTAAAAATGGCTTGGTATTTGGATAATGTTTCCGCCTTTTGGAGAACTCTTTAGCTGATACCTCAGTCCGCCCTCTTTCGTGAGGATGATCGGTATAACGGAGGGGAGGAGCCATAACAAATATTTGCTTTTCGGCCAATTTGCCACTTCCTCACCGTGGAGCTCAGCTATGGGACGGGACAAGGGCTTAAAAGAAAACCCTGCCAACGCCAGCTGTGCACCCCAAAACATAAAGGGAGGAGGAGACAGAAAAGTAGTGGCAAAGGGAAAGCAATGTAAAAGATAGCGAAAAGCGACTGCCGAATTTCTCTGGTCGGATCAGGTCGGAGGTGCCGTCAAACGGAAGCGGGGCCAAAGTAGTGTATTGCCTCCGCTGAGGGGCCTTAAAGGTTCAAGCACCATGTTCTTGGTAAACCACCAGGACCCGCTCTTCCCAGACGCTCAGAAACCGTGCTGTAGTAACTCATCAGCATCTGCATGTTAGATGCTAAACTGGTTCGTCGTCCTTGATGTGTTCGTGTCTGTTGTGCTGACGCTAGTTAAGCGATGTTAGATGCCCATGCTGGGGGCTGACGCTCTCTACCTGAAGCGGTGACGCAGTGGCTTTTGCGTTGCGTTCGGCCGCTCATAACGAGGTCGCGGGTAAGAATCCCCGCAGTGGAGGCAAGGTTTCGGTAGAGGCGAAACTCAAAAGTCTACCGTATGCTGTGCCAGAAAAGTGCTCGTTGAAGAACCCTCAGGTGGCATAAGTTTATCCGGAGCCCTCCACTCTATCTCCACTTTTTGTTTCTTCTTTCACTCCTTCCTTCATACCTCCCCTCATGGCGTAGTTGAGGTGTGAATTGAGGCTATTGCGCCCTTAATTTCCTTTAGAACCCATTTTTCTTCGCCACCCTTCGCAAATATTTATGGCGCAGAATGAACAGATGAAAAGTAATAAAAACAGTAATATCCAATGCTCAACAACTGAGGCTACCAGTTAAAAGAGCAGCGCTAAAGGCTGCGGCGAAGGCAATCCTCCTGACTGGTTGCGGTTTCTCGATGCACGCCTTCCTGAATTTTTATTTGCAGGTGGACTGAGATGCACGATGGATTGAGAATGTATGACGAGATCTCGGAATGCGACCAGGGTACTTACGGCATCAGCAGGGTCGTGAGACTGAAGAGCAAGACTTATTCAGATATTCGGAACACTTTTATAAGCTTTCGCTAGACAGGGCTCCGAGCCTATTACTGCTAGAAGATGGTGTTGGTTCTCAGACTTTCATGAAAGGTAGAATAATACCTGAGGTTCTTTAGCAAGCCTCAGGTATTTTTCCTACGAGGCATATTTCGTAAACAAATCTCAAAAGTACCTCTAGTGCAGGCTTATTTCATTTTTTTTTTCAGTTTCCTATTATATACGTAGAGTAACCTTTGTTGGAATGTCTGCAGCGGCAAAGAAAAAAAAAAGCTGTCGGAGAAACACCGAGTCAACATTTAAATTCTTGAGTTCATGCCGACGCTGTAAAAGGCGGTTCGGTGAAAGAAGAGCCGACAAGCCCGAGATTGCGACGCCCAACCTGCGTCCCGCTGGTCTCTATTAGCTTAGCTGTCGCTGCTTTCACGGATTTTGGATCAGCCTAAAACCCCTGCGGTGTCGTTCGCCGACCCTGGAGATCTCTTCTCTATTCGGCCGGACACCTGGCCTCCGCGGAAGATGATTGCGTAGGCAAAGGCCGCAATGATGCCGACCAGGAGGACCAGGACCAGGCCAGTGGATAGGGGCGCAGTGTTGAATATCGAGTGCTGTCGCTCAATGGCCGCTGGCTTCGGGCGAACAGCAGCGCCGGGATCACCTGCAGCAATGGTAATTGTGATCATATCGACAGAGTGTTGCGTGTCTGTTATACTCTCCCCTCGCCCCTTATCCTAACCCACTATCATCCCTCCTTCCCCACTCCTGCTTGCGCCCTATGCCCAGAACCCTTCGCTTCTTCCCTCCACATCCTTTCCCTCTGCCCGGCGGACCCTCCCCCGCGGTACCTAGAGAACCTCAAGACCTGGGAGGACTGGGAGACCCTGCTGCGCTCGGAGGACCCGGCCGTGCAGACCATCGCCACCGGCCGTGCTGCCAGTGTTATGGACCTTCGGAACATAAACACTTGAGTGCAGTGGGGTCGTGCGGGGACCCTGGGGCGTGCCCCGAATTCCTGGTAAATTAAAGTTTCTCTCTCTCTCTCTCTCATATCGACATCATAAAGAGCGAAACAAAATTCACAAAAAAATGCCATCTAATCTTCACTTTCCTTCAGTGGAAGTGAAATGGACATCACTTCAGTATTAATAGAGAGAAAGGGCAGATCTGAGCGGAGATGGCAGATGGCTCACTACCAGGCAGACCACTCCTTTATTCTTTAAAGTCTCTCTCTCTCCTCTCTTCGAGATAGCGCTTGCAAGAAAAATTTCAGTACTTCGGTCGGAACTCCGTCCATAACAACTTTACGATGAGTTTTCAAGGACATAAGAAAAGTCGCCCTGGACTGAGGGTTCCACACAGGGAAGATGCACTCCTCTGACGCTTCAAAAAAAGTTTCAGCCTACTTCTCTCAGTGCTTGGCAAAGTGTAGGAGGTGCAGCATAAACGGACTGTGCCGAACGCAAAACAGACTCCTCCTAAAATTGGAGAGCTGAAGTTGCTGTCATGTTAACCGAATAAGGTAAACCCTAATACACATGTCGGGTGAAATGCTCCGTACTAACCATAACTCCTGTGAATTAAGCGTGGTTGCTTGCTTGTTTTTTTTTTTGTTGCGTTTTATGACACACAGGCAACTAAGGTCACCATGCGCCAAGCTCAAGGTATAAGGAAATTGTTTTGTGCAGACTTTTATACAAATATTTAAATCATCGATATAGTAGAGGGCCTGTAACATTGGTATATATTACCCAGTGAGAACACAAGAAATAAATTTTATAAATTGCTAATAGTAAAAGCTTTAAGAAGCTCAGGTAGCCTAATCAGCCATTCTTGGCTGGGCATGGATGTTGAGCCTACCAAACAACCAAATAAAAACTTCAGCCTCCTTCTCAAGAATGAGAAGGTGGCTCAGGTGCATCAAAAAATAAACTGAGGCAGTGGGTAAAAACTGTTTACAATGATTTTGCTTTCGTTTTTCGATTCGACTTTCGTGCATGAGAATTAAACGTGATTTACTGTCATTTCATCTCGACACTTTTCACAAAGCGGTTTCTCTTTTTTTCTCAGAATAAAGTTACGAGTAAGGTGTGTGTTCCTATAGGAAGCAGGCAGAGTGTCACTTCCTTGAAACGTTCCTGGTATGCGTGCTTAATTAACGCTGCACCGAGGGCATGCATTCATTAAAGGGTATGTTTACTTTTTTTTCTTTGCTTGCAACGGCCTTGAGCAGAACACTGGTTTGCTCTCTGACTGCCTTTAATTCTGACATGACTTGGTATCCTGCAGAGTTGTACGTTTTGCCCTTGAGTAGTTGTTATGTTGAGTATGATGTCACCAAGTATAGGAGTGACTGCACGTCTGGAGTGAAGGGCTGTAAGTTTTGTGTTGTGTTGGGTTTTATGGCACATAGGCAACGGAGGCCATCATGCGCCAAGCACAAGGTATGGAAAAATTGGTTTGTGCAGAGTTTGAAAAGGCTGTAAGTGTTATGTTGGGTTTTATGGCACATAGGCAACTGAGGCCATCATTCGCCAAGCACAAGGTATGGAAAAATTGGTTTGTGCACAGTTAGAAAACAGTGTACAAAAGCGGTGATGTAAAGGGCCTAAGAGCTATTTTTACTACCTAGTTGATGAAGGACAAACTTTTCAGAAATGTCTGTTTGCAGAAGCTTTTTAAAGGTTGGGTAACCTCCGCGGACATCCTTGGCTCGGCAAGGATCTCGAGGCTCCCAACAGCCAAGACAAAGAAAGACCTCAGCCTCCTTCTCAGGATTGAGAGAGTGGCTGAGGTGTATCATTTAAGTCGAGAAGCACAGGGTGAGAAAATTAGAGTTTTTGAAGAATGCCGGCTTCCCTTAAAAAGCTAAAAACACACGGTATACAGACAAGTGCATCTTCAACTAAAATCAATGCAGGATAAAAAGCAATGTGTTGTTTGTAAAATCTAGTAAAATATATTTTTCTTAGTGATTCAAATTTCGTACATGAGAATAATATATGGCTTACTGTAAGTTCATCTCCGCACTTTTCACAAATAGGTTTGTCTTCTATGTAGAAAGTTGTGTGTAAGGTGTGTGTGCCCAATACGGAGGCGGCACAAAATAACTTCCATGAAACGTTCTTGGTGCGAGCATGACTTCCATTCTTCTATGAAGGGTTTTACTAAGTGCAGCTTATTATTACCTTCGGTATTCCATGCAGATTGCCATTTATCTCTGAGCTTACGCTGTAGTAACTTCATGCCATCTTTGTAGGGAATGTTCACTTAATTTATTTGTTTGTTTCGAGCTTTCGCAGCACATGCATCCGCTTTCTCATTGCCAGTGATTCCGATGTGGCTTGGAACCCAGCGAAGTTTTATGTCTTGTCCCTGTGTTGTGGCTGTTATTATGTCGTGTATGATATCACCGATTATTCGTGTGACTGCATTTCTATGGAGAAGTGAGGTTAGTATGCTCAGAGAACCAGTGTAAATGATATTGTTATGAATGTTGTCATTTATTATTTTTTTAAAGCGACAGAGAGTGCGTAACACTCGGCGGTGAAAATGGATGCACATTCGGGTAGCCGTAATGTTTTTTCCCAATTATTCTGAACCGCAGCACTTCCGACGTAGTGTGCTGATTTTGATCCATCGGTATAAAATGCTTCGTATTCCCGGTATTTTTCGTTTAGTGCAAAATGTTCTGTGATATCTTCTCATGCGGTGTGTTTTTTTCCGAAATTGTGTTAATGTGAAGTCGCACACAGAAGGCAGGTAGTACCAAGGCGGGAGTGGATCAGGTTTGCGGGCAATATTAGGCAATGTGTCGATTATGTCTAGTTCTCGGCATTTCTCTTCAAAGCAAAGAAGTGGCCTGATTGCGAGAGGTTTGTTGGTAAATAGTGTTCGAGATGGGCACTTTGTAACGAGTGGGTAACAGATGTGTTTAGGCTGAGAACGGATCTTTAAAATGTATGAGCATGTGAGCATTGTTCGTCTGTCTGCAAGTGGTGGTTCATTGGTTTCTACGTACAGGCTTTTTATAGGCGACGTCCTGTAAGCACCAGTTGAAAGGCACAAACCCAAATTGTGCACTGGGTCCAGTCGTTTCAAGTATGACGACCTTGCTGATCCATACCCTATGCAACCATAATCTAGAATGGAACGCATTACAGAGCGATAAATCTGTAGAAGGCATACCCGATCAGAACCCCAGTGTTTGCGTGAAAGGACTTTCAGTATGTTCAGCGATTGCGTCTTTCTTTTTCAGTGCGTTTATGTGAGGCAGGAAAGTAAGTTTTTTGTCGAAAGTGATGCCTAGAAATTTGTGTTCCTTTTTTAAAGGCAGCTCGGTTTGGTTTAGGTGTAATGTTGGATTTGAATGCAAGCCTCGTTTGAGTGAAAAAAGTAAGGCCACTGTTTTTTGTGCAGAGAACTGGAAACCATTCTTGTCTGCCCATATTTCCAGTTTGTTGATTGTTAGCTGTACTTCTCTTTCGCATGTAGATATGTTTGAAGATGTGCACGCTATCTGAAGATCGTCAACATAGACGGAATACATAATAACCCTTAGGATAATTTTCGTGACTGAATTCATTTTTACAACGAAGAGGGTTGTGCTTAAAATACATCCTTGAGACACTCCGTTTTGCTGAATAAAATTACTCGAAAGGGTTGAGCCTAGGAGGACATTAAATGAGCGGAACGATGAACGATGAGGGGTTTACTTATGTTCTGGGGCCGTGATGACGGCCCTGTCTTTTTTTCGCTCAAGAGAGCTGTTCCGCCGCAGTAAAGCAGGCGGGCTAGGGGTTAGGTCCATCACCTCGCCAGAGATACTGGACAACAGCGGGGAAGCCGCGGGTGTGTGAGTTTCAGGCCTCCCCCGACGGGGGGAAGTCCTGCGGGATGCCGACCCATGGGCCGGCACTCCCTGCATTGGAGATGGCAGGGCAGCCTTCGCTGTCCCTGCCTGGGGCGTGGATGGCACTGCCACAGACGCGGTGGAAGTGGCCGCGGCAGGTGCTGGAGTGCTGTGTGGTGCTTCGCCCCTGCGCACCACATCAGCGAAGTTTGGTTTTGCTTTGAAAGAGAATGTATTGGCAAGCGCAAAACGCCTCCTCACTTCTTTAAATGAAATGTTTTCTTTGGTCTTTATGGTGCTGATTTCTTTCTCCTTTTTCCAGGACGGACACGCCCTGGAGTAAGCAGCGTGGTCTAGTTCGCAGTTTGCAAAGCGTAATGCTACGTCATATTCCTCAGGTGATCCTTTGAAGCGCATTTCGCGCAGGTTTTGCGGCCGCGGCAACTCTGTGAGCCATGGCCAAACTTCTGACAATTGAAACAGCGGCGGGGATTGGGTATGTAGTGTCTGACGTTAACTTTCAAGTATCCACATCTATTGTTTCGGGTAAGCTGCTGGTGTTAAATGTAAGGACCATGTGTTTAGTATCTATTTCCTTGTTATCCTTGCGGATTTTGATCCTGTGAATGTCCGTTACATTTTGGTCGGAGAGTCCTTGAAGCATTTTGGCATCTGTTAAATAGATAGTCAGCTTCTATGATAACGCCTCAGACTGTGTTGAGAGATCAGTGGGGAGTCACGGAGGCAGAGATGTCCCCTATAGATGTAATGTTTAAGAGTTTCGAACATTGGATGCTGTCACGCAATTCAAGCAATAAGTCGCCACTGGCCATTTATGAAACCTTGTAGCCAGGGCCCAAGGTATCTGTCATGCATTTGGACACAATGAGTAGGGATATTATTCTGGCTTGTTTTTCTTCGATTTGACTGTGGATTACGTGGAACTTTGAGAATTTCGGTTTCTTCTTCGCAAAAAAGTCTGCTGCCTCGTCCCGCCCTCTTTTGATAGAGCGATCTGGTTTGGAAAGGGGGGGGAGCCATAAAAAATTGATGTTTTTCGGTCATGGTGCCAGCCACCCACCATGGAGTCCAACAAGGGGACGCGACAGGAACTTGCGAGCAAGTCCTGCCCACGCCAGCTGTACACCTTAACTATAACCTAATATGACTCAACTCAGGGTAGTTGGTCACACACGGTTAACCCTCGCCGCCAGGAAAAAGAGGAACAAACGAAGAAGAGAGGAGGAGACAGGAGAGTTGTAAGAAAGCGATAGGAAAGTGAAAGATAGAGGGGAGGATAGGAAAAGGCGACTGCCGATTTCCCCCGGTCGGGTCAGGCCGGAGGTGCCGTCTACAGGAAGCTGGGGCCAAAGTGGTGTGTTGCCTCCGCCGAGGGGCCTTAAGGGTCCAAACGCTCGGCATCGGCTCAACCACCAGGATCCCCTTTTCCCCGGACACGGCGATGCCACGCACGGCTAAGCGCGGATGCTCGGTTCCGTGGTGATGCATTGTTCACCATCATCCCCCTGTGGGGATGTCCCTGCGGATGCTCGGGTTAACCCCGTGGTGTCGCCACTCACCAACTCTAATCAAGACCCATTCAACAAATCCCGCTCGAGTATTGGGGTCCCACTTGTATAAAAACATGCATGTTTTCATACATTTTATTATAACCCAAGATCATGGCACCCTCTATTAACTGCCCCACTACGAACGTCCTCTCGCCTCAGTCACGGTAACCCGATAGCACGCATCAATGGCCACACGTCTGCTTACAACTCATTTTTCCCCAACGCAATCGCACTTTGGAATTCACTGCCTAACGACATCGCTTCATGCACTGATCACAAAACATTCTGCGAGAAATTAAAAATTCACCTAGTATAGGTTTTGATCGCTTCTGCGCTCTTTGTAGACAATATTGTTTGATATATCTGTTGTGTCCCCTTATCGCTTTTGTGTGTGTGCGCCCCCGCACCCTCCTCTTAACGACCACTCGCATCCTCCTCCTAACGACCTCCTCCTAACGACCACTCGCCCCTCCTAACGACCACTGGCACGCTGTCGCCAGATGCCCCCCCATGGTGCGCCCCCGCACCCCCGCATCCTCCTCCTCTTCTGGGAAGCCACTCCCTCCCGTGGACGCTTTTCCGCTCCCTCCTTTCTTCGGGCGGCCAGTTCGGCTCCTGCCTCGGTCGACGCTGGTCGCACCCTCATCAGCTTTAAATAAACAAAGTCTTAAAATTACCGTGTGCGTCTTTCGCTGCATTGAACACAGTGACCGGACACGACAGTGGCGACGAGAAAGTGGATTCGACCCGCGCTACGCAACGCTATTGACAAGCCATGGCTACGCGAGGGTTTCCCAATCAGATACCAGAATTCAACGGCTCATCGTGGTCATCGTGGGTTGGACGCCTTCAGTTCTACTTTGAAGCTAACAACATCACAGACCCAGCCTTGAAGAGGGCCAACCTGCTGACGCTGTGCGGGGAGCAGACCTACGATACTCTCTGCGCCCTTATTCAGCCAAGCACACCAGCGGCAGTGTCTTACGACGACATCGTAAAAGCGCTGCAAAAGCACTACGAACCAAGGCCATCCGAGGTCTACAGCCGGGCTCGCTTCCAACGACGAGATCAACTGGAAGGAGAAACTGTGAGCGCCTACGTAGCCGCGCTCAAGAAGCTCGCTGCCGACTGCAATTTTGGAACGCTGTCGACAACAGCTACCGGGCAGGAGGGAGACGCAGCTTCTTCTGCTAACACCACCATGCTTCCCTTGGACGTGATGTTACGCGACAGATTTGTGTGCGGACTGAGTGACGAGTCACTGCAGCAGCGCCTGTTCGCTGAGAAGGACCTCACATTCAGCAAAGCTTACGACATCGCCGTTCGAGCGGAGAGCGCCGGTCACCAGCAGAGAGGGATTCGCCGGAACACCGAGCCGGTACACCAGACAAGCAACCAGGTGCGCAAGCCTTCTGTTGTTGTAAAATCGGTCAAAAAGGCACAACGCTGCTGGCGGTGTGACGACCAACACAACCCCCAGGGATGTCGATTCCAGTCAGCCACGTGTAATTTTTGCCACAAGCGAGGGCATATCGAAAGAGCATGCATTACGAAACGGAGACTTGCCAAGATAAAGTCACCTTCCCAGCCTAATCACAGCGTCAACGCCTCAGAGAATACGCCGCTATCTGATCTCCATGGAACAACATCAGCAACACCATCTGTGTTGTACGACCTGAACACCATGAATCTCGGCACGCGACCGAAGATTTTTACAGAAGTAAGCGTACATCACCAGCTGATTAAGTTCGAGGTGGACTCCGGCGCAGCCTGTACTCTGATCAGTGAGGACACGTTCCGAACTTCATGGCCATCTGACGCACCCGCCCTGCAACAAGACGACACGCACCTGCGAACGTGGTCAGGACAGAATCTGCCACTATTGGGCTCTGCCAACGTGCAGGTTAACTACAACGGCCAGACCCATACGCTACCTCTGCTTGTTGTGAAGGGCACAGGATCAAGCCTTCTAGGGAGAAACTGGTTTTCTCCACTAGGCGTGATGAAATGGAGTAAACATCAAAACGCCGATGCGCTAAGCCGTCTGCCACTAGACGCAACTGTTGACGAACCATTTCCACCAGGAGACGTTCTGATGTTCGAAGCACTGCCAGAACCTCCGCTTACAGCAGGCACAGTTGCAGCATCTACGCAGAAGTGCGCAGCTCTCCGGCTAGTTTACACAGCTGTTCAACAAGGCAACGTGCATAAACTCAAAGGGGACAACTTCGACGCTTACCGCAGGCGAGCTACAGAGTTGAGCACCCATCGCGGCTGCATCATATTTGGGTCCCGAGTTGTGATGCCGAGAGAACTACGCGCACAAGCTATGTCTCTCATCCACGCCGGACATCGGGGCATCGTTGCAATGAAAAAGTGTGCCAGAAGCTACATGTGGTGGCCTGGCATTGACAACGACATCGAAACAGTGGTGCGAGAATGCAAGCCTTGCCAGAGCAGCCGGAGCGCCCCGCCGAAAGCTCCTGTCCCAGAATGGGAAAAGCCAGACACACCATGGCACACACTGCACATTGATTTTGCAGGACCAATTGAGGGCTGCACTTTCCTTGTGGTCGTAGACGCCTACACAAAGTGGCTTGAGATAAGGCAAATGGGACAGACGACTTCAGCAGCAGTCATTGACAACCTCCGATCACTATTTGCAACGTTCGGCCTGCCGCGCAAGGTAGTGTCGGACAACGGAACACCGTTTGTGTCTGCGGAGATTCTCAAGTTTTATCGCGACAACGGGATCTCCTCAGTTACATCGGCCCCCTACCACCCAGCGACAAACGGACAAGCCGAGCGCTACGTAACCGAGCTAAAACGCGCCCTTGAAAGAGATCAGACAGGCTCGCTGCAGCGCCGCCTTGCGCGCTTTCTCTTCAAGCAGCACACGACGGTTCAGAGCACAACAGGCGAGACCCCCTCGAAAATGATGTTCGAGCGTGAAATGCGAACCCAGCTCACAGCCATCCTCCCCGAGCCAAAGGCAGAGACGTTCCGGGAAGAAAAAGCAATTCCGCGCTGCGGCACGCTTAATGAGGGGCAGCGCGTCCTCGCCCGACAGTTTCTGAAAAAGCCACGCTGGGAGGAAGCTACAATTGTCAGACGCATAGGCCTGCGCTCTTGGCTCGTCAACATACATGGCACAGTAGCACGCCGACATCTCAACCAGCTGCGTAGATTTACGACGCCGTCTGAGAGCTGTCCGCCAGCGGAGAGAACACGTGCACCATCTTCCCACATAGCCTGGCCCCTCTTCCCGGAAGAAGAGACTTCGCCCAGGACAGACCTAGGAGACACAGCGAACAACAGCCAGCCTACAAGTGTTTCTCCCCCGAGCGCACAAAGCCAGCGCGCCTCCACGCGTGAGCGCCGACCCCCTGCACGATACCAGGCAACTTTCTAAGGGGGAAGGAAGTGTTGTGTCCCCTTATCGCTTTTGTGTGTGTGCGCCCCCGCACCCTCCTCTTAACGACCACTCGCATCCTCCTCCTAACGACCTCCTCCTAACGACCACTCGCCCCTCCTAACGACCACTGGCACGCTGTCGCCAGATGCCCCCCCATGGTGCGCCCCCGCACCCCCGCATCCTCCTCCTCTTCTGGGAAGCCACTCCCTCCCGTGGACGCTTTTCCGCTCCCTCCTTTCTTCGGGCGGCCAGTTCGGCTCCTGCCTCGGTCGACGCTGGTCGCACCCTCATCAGCTTTAAATAAACAAAGTCTTAAAAGTACCGTGTGCGTCTTTCGCTGCATTCAACACAGCGACCGGACACGACAATATCTTTGAAGAGTAGTGTATCACCTGCTGGTGAACCCTGACATGATTACAGCCCCTGTTATGTTTGTTTGGTTTTTATTTGTTCTGCATGTTCACATCACTTTCGCAGCTGTAAACCAATATGTCCCCACTTATGTAATGCCTTCGGGCCTTTAAGGAAACAAATGAAATGAAATGTACAGCCTTTGTCAAAAGTAACCAGGCTGCAAGTTTTTCTTCTCAGTCGTATATTAAAGCTAATATGCCAGCCCTCAAGCTCTAAATCTCTGTATGGTAAGAAGAACCCCTCTTCTGACCTTCAAATAACTTTTTGATCTTTAGGGAAGACGTGAGGGCTCTGTTATATGAATGAGAAGCAAACCAAGCAGCCTGGTTACCTTTGACAAAGACTGTATATACATCACCGTTCAATAAACAATGACTGACTGATTGCCTGATTCTTCTGATCCTATACACAGTTCCAATGGACAGTTTCCAATGGCCAGCTAGATACTGCTGTTATATTGCAGCGTTAGTCTAACTTTGATATGTGTGTTGCTTGCGAATGATGCGCCTGTGCATGTCCCCACTGGGCATCACACAGCACGTACCCGTCGTCTGTGGTAACTGCGACTGCACATCACAGCGTGCCGCCGGAGCGAAGACGGGGGGCTGGGCTGCAGCCGGCGCCTCGGCAGACGGCTCCGAGTCTGGCGCCACCCCGATCATGCTGTTGGTAGGCGTTCGCGGCCCCTCCTCGTCCATGGACCACAGCTGCTTCATCTCCTCCTCGTCGAGGCTCAGCGCCTGCTGGAGGTACTCGTCCAGGGCGCCGGAGCGCTCAGACGCGCGCCGTCCTGGCGACGCGGTCTCTGTGTTAACGGGATGCTTGACGCTGGGCACGCTTTCCTCGCTGGCTGACATGCTTGAATAGTGACGCAACTGCGTCGACTCAGCCCGTCGATGGCGATCTTCTCTTTCTTCCTCTTCTTCTCCACAGTAAACATGACACAAACCCACGCGCTGGGATTGGCCAAGGTTGGTTCTTCTTCTTCTTCACCTCTTTGGTTGGCGAATCTCTTCTTCTTCACCTCTTTATAATGGTACAGTCAGGCCGGAATGAAACGCGAACAGCGCATGTCAAGAAAACAAAAAATTTTACCTGCCTACTTTCAGCTGTAGTGTGCAGCTAGCCTGATTCATGTGTCTGGATAAAGGGTGTGCCGAAGGGCATAATCGTAAATAGGCTGTAAAGGAATAGTTCGCTGCAAAGTAGAAATGTATGACATATGCGTGTTCGCGTTTCATTCCGGCCTGACTGTACATACCCACGTGGGGGGATTGGCCAAGGTATAGTGGTATACATAAGGAAATTTTCATAGGATTACGACAAAATATCGGAGCCAAACGTGAATTTTGAAAAATGTATTCATGAAAAACGACAGAAGAATATTTGAAGTGAAATAACAAAGAACATTTTGGCGAAAATCAAAACAAGAAAACTCCGAGACTTTTAAACGAGTTAGCAAATCAACCTACCAGTTGCAATTATGTAATCATGGAGATTCCCACAAATTGAACCCAATGCTTTGGTGCTCGCTCCGAACGATAACAACACTGGTTCCTGCTTCGCTATTCATTTTCTTCTTCAACTGCCGCAGGCCGGCAGAGGGGGCAGCGTATTCTCCAAGATAGCACAATAGTAGTAATAGCGAACAAAACGAAGGTTTTTGCATTCATCAGTGAATAGGACACGTACTAGGCGATACCTGTTATGCAAGCACTGGCCAAGTTTTGGCTCTGTTGTTAACTCTGACGAAGTAATAAAAGCCTGTTGATACTGTTCTGTATCGGCCAGTCGGTCTGATAAGATTGTACCAGCAATGACGTGTGCCTGACCGGCATGCGGCGTTATCTATAAAGTATGCTGCTGCCTAGAATAAAGAGCTTTTTGCGTTGCTGCCACAGAAGCGTCTGTCTGCTGCTTAGAACAGAACATCTGGCGACGAGGATGGGATCCGACGCGCAGTAAACCGCCGCCGGCCAGCAGCAGTCACGAGGCTTAACCGCCTACGGTGCAAGGCGACACGGAGCCCTTGCAGCCACGATTTCATCGGCGGCCGGGAGCTGTGCAAGAACGTCGCGAGGAAGCAAGGCGTCACGGAGCCCTTGCATGGACTTCAGCTGCTGGCGGGAGTAAGCTGGGCAGATGGGCAGATAAGTGAAATTTGCTCATTATGGTAGAACCCAGACATGGTTGTTGAGGATTTTGCGGGGTCGCAGCGGAGCACCAAAGAGAGACGACCAGCGTGGCAGGCTTCTCGTTCCGAACTGCCCGTGCCGGGCGTGCGCCCCGAGCACGCGCTGTCCGACTTTATTTTCTTCTATCGCGGGAACGCCGATCTCAGCGCCTGCGCTTTATAGCGTCGCTGGGCACTACAGGGCCCCCCGCCTAGACGGAACGTCGAAATGTACGCGCCGACGGGGCAGGGATGGAGTAGCCACGGCAGGCAAGCAGGCAGCTAGAGGAACAGTGTCCCCACGGGGTCGCTACAAGGTCCGGTAAGTTCATGTCAGGGGCCGGGAAGAGCTGTCGGGTGAAGTGCGTTGGCTCAGGCGGACGACCCTGGCTGCTGCGCAACGGGCGCATGATGCAGGGTGCCGAGCTGACAAGGTACATGGGGGCAGGGGAGGCCATGGTCGGGCCGTCACCGACTGTACTGCTGCCCACTGACACAAGTGTCATCGGTGTTGGAACGTTGCAGCTGATGTCCACGGGTGATGTCCACGGTGACCGTGTACGCGGTCACAAGCACAGGAGCGGCCGAAACGGCTCCATGGACTGACAGCAGCTGTGGTGTGACCGTAGACATAACGGCGACAGCTGTGACGATGCCGGAAGAAGTTGCTGGGCTCAATACCAGGTACTTGAGTGAAGCCGGAGTGACAGTCCGGAGCGACTGGCCAGTGCTGATTGGCGTGTGGGCATGGTCAGCTGTGGGTGACTGCAAGAAGGTTGTGGCAGTGACAGGCCGTGAAGCTGAGACTGCTACATCAGACGGCTGGCTGGACAACTGCCGCACTACTCGGTGTGGGTAGCTCTACCATTCGTTGCTGAAGGTGGCTCAAGGCAGGCACCAAAGCAGATGCTTGCTGCGACAGTGTCGAGCTGCCAGGGTCAGACTCCGAGAAGCGGTTGACAGTACTGAGGGCTTGGGGTGGGGCCTCTTGGGCAGGCGGTGTGGCCGCCGGGGTAGTGGGGCTGGTATGTGGCATATGCTGCGGTGGCGGCAAACTCACTTCGCCTTTAGCACGATCACTCAGGTCAGTGACTGACGACTTTAGCGGAATGAGCGATGAGGCGGCAGGTGAGCGTTCGGCTGGCAGCGATGCTACGCAGTACGGTACAGACGTTGCGGAGTGGCGCACTCGTCCAGGAAGAGCTCGACTGACGGCGGCACTATTGCAGGTAAGAGAAGTTGCTCACCGGGCTGTGCCGTAGATGCTGTATCGTCCGTATGGGAGGCGGTATGGCCGGAGGCGCTGAACAGGGTGGCGCGAGGCGCATCTGTCGCCGAGTCCGCTGACGTGGCAAACCGCGGTGGGCCAGGCACCTCACCGAGCTGCTGAGGGAATGAGTGCGGACTTGGGGCCGTGGAGTCGTCGCACAGTGCTGCTGGCGTAACCGTGGTAGCAGGATGTGCTGCCGGAAGCGACGCGGCAGCGTCGATGCGGTCGGTGATAAAGAAGCCGGGCCTGGAGACGCTGGACTGGAGTGGCGGCGAGGGGCTGCTGAGGCGGGCCGGGTTGTGATGAAGGCTGCGTGGACGCGAGCGAGGCCGGTGCAGGGCGAGAGGCTGGCGGTGGCAAAACGGGTCCGCTGCGTCGTAGAGCGGCGGCGGAACATAGTAGGCGCCGAAGTCAGCCAAGACGGCCGCACGCAGCTCATGGCCGGCAGCCGAAGACAGAGTAGGTGAGCCGACGCAGGAGGTCGGGCGGGAGGATGTCTCAAAGGACTGCGTGTTTAAACGGCTGGATGGTGATGCCGTTCAGGTACATCGCAGCCTCCAGTTGGGCGAACCACCCGCCGACGCCTGCAGGCCGGAACGCCGGGAGCGGCGGGTCGAAACTTGGGTGCTGCCAGTACGCCATGCTAGGACGCCGCTGGGATAAAAGGCACGGTCCGCCGGGTCACCACTGTTGAGGATTTTGCGGGGTCGCAGCGGAGCACCAGAGAGAGACGACCAGCGTAGCTTGCTTCTCGTTCCGAACTGCCCGTGCCAGGCGTGCGCCCCGAGCACGCGCTGTCCGATCTCAGCGCCTGCGCTTTATAGCGTCGCTGGGCGCTATATGGTCCTAAGCTCGGTAGAATACAACCCGAAAATCGACAACATACGCTCGTATTTTGAACGCTTCGAGAACTTCGTAGACATAAATGACGACTCTGCAGACAAGAAACTGAGTGCAAGAAACAGTGCGAACAAACGGGGACGAAAGGAAGAATACACACGAATAAGCGCTGACTCTCAACTAAAGTTTAATCACAGGAAACACGCTTATAAAAGGAAACAAAAAACACCAAAACCAGAACGCCCGTGCTACTAAGTGATATCCAGATATGCAACCTTACAGTCACGCAGGAGCAGGGATGGTTTGCTGACACACAATCTTGCTTTCTTTGCCATTTTATACGCCTCGATGATATCCCTGGTCAACTGGTCGGGGTAAAACACGTTTTTGGGCAAGTTGGTAACATTCTTGAATCATATTGCAGCGAAGAAGCACACACACACAGAGAAGGAACACGCAAAAAACACGGACGAACGCTGCACTCACAACTGGTTTACTGCGAAAAGATTTCGAGCTTAAAATGGCTCATGCATCTGCGCACTACAGAAAGAAAACCATAACAAACACGTGCCAGAAAATAACATCTTATCATATTGCCGCAAAAAGGTTGAATTCCGAAGAGTACAAAAAAACGGATGCATCACTAATGCAGCAATCTGCTTTTTCCTTTATGTGATAGGCCTCCAGGAGTTCACGTGCCGTTTTATATTTGCTTCTGCCTAGGATTCGAACACTATCGAAACGTGGCGAACATGTCACGCATGACTGGCAGTGCCTAACCAAGTGCACATTCTCTTTGTTCTTTAAATTCCTTTGGTGCTCCTCTAGCCGGTCGTTGATACATCGCCCCGTTTGACCGATGTACACTTTTCCACATGAAAGTGGCAGCTCGTATACCACCTCAGAAGCGCATTGTACATAGGGCGTAGTGTGCTTTTTACCACACCCGCTTCTCCTTGTTTCGCTTCCGGAAATACGAGGGCACAGCTTTGACAGCTTCACCGGAGCCGAAAAAACGAGCGGCACCCCATACCTGTTCGCAACCTTCTTCATGTTATGCGACACCTTGTGTAGGTAGGGGGCAACTTCCGGTCGCAGGTTCATGTTCCTGTCTTTCTTCTTGGAGTTCGCTGTGCGTGCCTTCACTTTTTTTCAGGCAAGCTTCTGCAACAGAAGTCACGACCGACAAGGGGTAGCCCGCTGACAAAATTCTAGCCAATTGGTTCTCAAAGCTAGACTGCATCTCATGGACGCACGATTTCTCAAGCGTCGAATCCAGACACAAACTAACTATGCCTCTTTTTATCACCTTCGAATGAGTAGAGTCGTAAGGCAAGAGTTGCTTCTGAACACGAGGAGCGTACATCCAACAAGTATGATCTCTGCCCAACTTCACTCGAATATCTAGAAACTGAAGTTCGTCGTTATCCGGTGTCTCAAAAGTAAATGTTGGATGTACGCTCCTCGTGTTCAGAAGCAACTCTTGCCTTACGACTCTACTCATTCGAAGGTGATAAAAAGAGGCATAGTTAGTTTGTGTCTGGATTCGACGCTTGAGAAATCGTGCGTCCATGAGATGCAGTCTAGCTTTGAGAACCAATTGGCTAGAATTTTGTCAGCGGGCTACCCCTTGTCGGTCGTGACTTCTGTTGCAGAAGCTTGCCTGAAAAAAAGTGAAGGCACGCACAGCGAACTCCAAGAAGAAAGACAGGAACATGAACCTGCGACCGGAAGTTGCCCCCTACCTACACAAGGTGTCGCATAACATGAAGAAGGTTGCGAACAGGTATGCGGTGCCGCTCGTTTTTTCGGCTCCGGTGAAGCTGTCAAAGCTGTGCCCTCGTATTTCCGGAAGCGAAACAAGGAGAAGCGGGTGTGGTAAAAAGCACACTACGCCCTATGTACAATGCGCTTCTGAGGTGGTATACGAGCTGCCACTTTCATGTGAAAAAGTGTACATCGGTCAAACGGGGCGATGTATCAACGACCGGCTAGGGGAGCACCAAAGGAATTTAAAGAACAAAGAGAATGTGCACTTGGTTAGGCACTGCCAGTCATGCGTGACATGTTCGCCACGTTTCGATAGTGTTCGAATCCTAGGCAGAAGCAAATATAAAACGGCACGTGAACTCCTGGAGGCCTATCACATAAAGGAAAAAGCAGATTGCTGCATTAGTGATGCATCCGTTTTTTTGTACTCTTCGGAATTCAACCTTTTTGCGGCAATATGATAAGATGTTATTTTCTGGCACGTGTTTGTTATGGTTTTCTTTCTGTAGTGCGCAGATGCATGAGCCATTTTAAGCTCGAAATCTTTTCGCAGTAAACCAGTTGTGAGTGCAGCGTTCGTCCGTGTTTTTTGCGTGTTCCTTCTCTGTGTGTGTGTGCTTCTTCGCTGCAATATTATTCAAGAAACTGGTCGGGGTGTTTGTACAAAATGTCAGTACAATGCAATGACGGAAAACAGGATTGACACCCTCGTCAATGATCAACTAGATTAGTGGAGCGATTAGATTCTAATGAATTGAGATGTTCTCCGAGTCGCGTGTTAATACAACGTCCCGTTTGCCGTACCGAATTTTCAGATACGTCGATGATTTTTTGATTCTCATTGAAAAAACGGACTTTGCTAGGCACATGTCTACAGTATTAGAAGTATTCAAAGCTAATGCATGGGGTTTGCAGTTCACCACTGAGGTACCGGTTGATAACCAGATACAATTCTTAGATTTGTTTGACTGAAGGGGACACATGTGTTGGAATTACGCACCACGGGCCAATAAACCGCTGCTGAACTATAAGGCGCATAATTCTAAGGTAGTGAAATGTGGAATTGTTGTTTCATCCTTGTCATCTGCGTTGTCAAAATCTTGTCACCATGCTATGCAACAAAGCTTCGATAATCAGGCTAAGAGACTTAGGGAAGCAATAAAATAATTAAAAAGCTTAAATCGCCGGCATTGCTGCCGCCTTCACAGAAAGAACACAAACGAAAAATGTCCGCAGTCCTTCCCTATGTAGTACATCGCTGTTACAAACGGGCCGGCGGCTGGCGGACACCTGCCAACGGGTCGGCGGCGGAGCCCGCTAGAATGAAACGAGGCGGGTGGCTGGAGCAAAAAAAGAACGAGGTTTATCTCGTGGCTTTGGTTTGTATAGCCAGTCAAAGAAAACGAGAAGGAAAGGAAAGCTGTGCTTGGCCGTGACGCTGTATGATAAGATGAGCCGGACGTGGCGCTGACGAAGCAGTCAGCTGTTCGCAGCATCCCCCTTTTCTTGGAATCCATATCTTACTAGGGGTTTCCGGACACGCGTTGACCGGCGTACCACTGGACCTTCGAGGTCGCTGGCGGGAGGAGCCTCTGTTTCCTCCAGCTCCACGTCTGGGTGGTCTGCAGGCAGCTCAGGACGGAAGCACATATCTAGTCTCGTGCGCAATCGGTAACCGAGCAACATTTCGGATGGCGAGAGCCCCGAGGATAGCGGCGTGTTTCCATGGCTGCACAATATTCTTGCCAGAGCCTTAAGTCCCCTTAATGGTTCGCACAGCCCTCACCGAAGCAGACTGAGTGCTCTCAAACGCCTGTTGGTACCCAAGCAACCACAGATATCCGTCGGACGTACGAGCTAGATCCGAACGTCCTTTGCCGAGATCGGACGTCCATCGGACGTACGAACACAATCCGATTTCGGATATCCGTATTCGTGCATCCGCTGGACGTACGGACAGTGTCCACTTTTGTATATCCGCATGAGAGACGAGGTGGACGTCCGAAGGATGTAAGGTCGAGTATTTTCCCAGGCCATGAGTATGGACGTTTTTTATTTCACAGAAAATTCGAGTCTTTCGTGTATGTATACTGTTTTATTTGCATCAGTTGGAGGGTTTGACGCGAAGACGTTTGTAAATTGGTACGATTCCACTCCTACCTGCAGTGCAAGAGCCGCCAACGAGCTAAATTTATCTAAGAGGAGAAGCAGGTGTTGCAGAATTTTGCAAGAACTCAATCCGATTTATATTTATATTTATATATTTAGTTATACTTAGTTATACTATATAGTTATACAAGTTATATTTAGTTAGTTATACTATACATTTATATATTATAGTTTTATATTTATAAAACTTCTCCAAATTAGAGGAGTTGCGCGACATGTCCACTGTTTTGCTAGCTAAACTTGCCATTGAAACCATTCGTAAGCATCAAAACCAATGATCAAAACTCCCGTGCATTCTGCTATCACCATCATCATAGATGTCAGTTCGCGGTCAGACCAATCCAATCCATCAGTACGGCTCCGTAGCGCTGTTGTTGATATGTCGCGTAGTGTTGTCGCGCAGATCTTTATAGCTCTGTTATTATAAAATGTGGCTTTGTTCGGTCTGTGGACGAAAGTTGTATGTAACTTAAGCAATTCGAAAGATACGGGAAGCGCCTGAAGCTCTTCTGGAACACCGGAATCCCGTACTGCGTCGACCTTGGTGTAAAGAAGGCTTAGGGCACATGTGATTGCCTACGAAGGTATGTATCCAGTACACTTCTTGGAACTTTGCTTCTAGGACAAGCAACATGCTCATATAACATTCGTTCACAGGACAGTGGGAGCAGTAAGCGCGAGGAGATGGCTTCCCCAAGTGTGTGCTGTTCTCACACTTTCGGGAGCCTACATCACACAGCTGCGGCAGCCCTCAACTCGCGCGACTAATTCCCACTCCTCTTCAAAGTTGTGGGACGGAGTGTTTTCGCATCTTGTTAATTTTTAAGGCATCGCTATGTTCACTGTGCCTATATAAAGAGTGACAACGCGCGAAAGGCAGACCATAGGAAGCACGTGAGGTCGCAGTGGTTCGCAACGGAAGCTTTGCGGCTTTCTGTGCACAGTCGCGTACAGTGCTGCGCAGGTTAGTGCCCTAAGGCCCATGAAAATAAATAAAGAACAGATACATTGTCAAATATGGTGTGGAAAAGTGAGAGCTGTTATTGCCTTATACTTATTGAGGTGTTTGTTAAAGTGCATTGTCTGTTATACTTGCAGCATTAAACACTTCTATTAATTGGTTCCAATGTTTTTACTTTGGCTGCTGCATTGTGCCATTTGTTTCACATGACTGATGCTTGCCGCGTTCTTTTTTATTTCAGAAATCCTGTGGGTGGGAAGATTACGGATGTGTCCCAAGCTTGCCACATTTGAAGAGTCACATTTAAGAAATTTTCCGAATGTAACCCATTGCTCTGCTGATGTATCATGAACCACAATAAAATATGCGTGCTATGCATCAAATTGTTTTTGGTTTTATTGCATTGCGCGGAGTGAAAAAAGCACGCATGCACCATATATGCGAATATTCGAGAAAGATCCGCCAATGGACGTACTCAACTGGACGTCCGTCGGCGGGCGAACCGTATACCTTTGGCCACCTTTCGGACGGCCTACGGACGTCTACCGGCTCTTTGCGGATGTTCAGCGGACGTACAGAACATCCGAAATAGACCTCTGTCGGCCGTCCGAAGGATATCGGTGGTTGCTTGGGTATGTCTTGGAGGGTTGGCCGAGGCACGCGTTTATGGAAGGGAAGGAGATGCCGGAGTACTCGAAAAGGCGCCACGAGCTGTCCGTTAGTCAGAACCTCCTCCACTGGGGCCACCGTGCTGTGATTCCGGTAGCAGCCAGAGAAAGATTTTTGAAGTTGTTACACGCAGCACACCAAGGTGTTTCGTCAATGAAGACCATTGCGCGGTCTACCTTCTGGTGGCCCAGTCCCGAAAAAGATATTCAAAGGGTAGCTGCTCGGTGTCAAATCTGCGTTCAAGCGCTTCCAATCCCGCCTAAGCACGCACCTGTTAGCTGGCCAGACTCGGGAAAGATCGTCGAGGTTGCAGACCGATTTTGCGGGACCAATTCAAAACAAGATGATCCTGGTCATCAGACTCGCACAGCAAGTGGATCGAGGCCATACCCCCACCCAACGCCACCTCCCGCACCACGTCGAGACACTTCGGACGATTTTCAGTCAGTTTGGCCTACCCCGCACAGTTGTCTCTGACAATGGGACGCCTTTTACGGGTTGGGAAATCGTACAATTTATGGAGCGGAACGGTGTAACGCATCTTCGAACGCCGCCATATCACCCAAAAAGGGTTGTTTTGTTTCAATCGCTTGCCGTTTGGAATTGTTTCTGCACCGGCCATATTCCACAGGCGTATCGAAATGGTTCTGCAAGGCTTGCCGGGGGTACAAGCGTACCGAGATGACGTTCTGATTGCTGACAATTACGAGGGGGAAAGCAACCACCTCAGGGCTGTTCTTGACCGCTCCCGTGCGCATGGCGTCAAGTTGCGTGCTGACAAGTGTCGATTTCACGAGCCGTCTGTCACTTCTCTGGGTCACCGTATTGATTCGGACGGACTGCAGCAATCGCCTTTCTCATGGTCTTAAAAATGTAGCCCATAGGTATGAAGTTGATGTGGTTTTTTTCGGCCCCTAATAAGCTCAATAAAATTCGTTAAGCGGTAGAAAATAAGTCCCGCAATCCCAAGGAATCTGCAGCGTCTTGTGGTGTTAAGCACTTTAAAAGATTTGTGCCGTGCTCCAAAGGGGTAGTTTATAAAATCCCCCTGTCCTGTGGTCAGATATACATTCTCGGAGAACATCTCAATGCATTAGAATCTAATCGCTCCACTAATCTAGTTGATCATTGCCGTAGTGTCAATCTTGTTTTCCGTCCTTGCATTGTACTGACATTTTGTACAAACACCCCGACCAGTTGACCAGGGAAATCATCGAGGCGTATAATATGGCAAAGAAAGCAAGATTGTCTGTCAGCAAAGCAGGATCCTGCTCCTGCGTGACTGTAAGGTTGCATATCTGGATATCACTTAGTAGCACGTGCGTTCTGGTTTTGGCGTTTTTTGTTTCCTTTTATAAGCGTGTTTCCTGTGATTAAACTTTAGTTGAGAGTCAGCGCTTGTTCCTGTGTATTCTTCCTTTCGTCCCCGTTTGTTCGCGCTGTTTTTTTCCTTAATGTATCACCAACTCACCCGCTTAGCTATCCTGTTGAAGAAACTGAAGTTGTTTCTGAACGTACTCGGTGCGCAAGCATACGAAGAGCTAAAGAAGATAACTGTGCCTCATTTACCTTCTCAGAAGACCTTCGAAGATATTAAACAGCTTGTGGACGCTCATTTCAGCCCAGCTCACTAAATTATCGCAGAGCGTTGTAAATTTAATCGCCGAATGCAGCAAGAAAATGAAAGCCTCAAAGATTTCATCACTCAACTGAGGCATCTTGCAAGAGATTGCCATTTCGGCACGTTTTTAAATGATGCCTTAAGGGACAGACTTGTAGCTGGGTTGCGTGAAGAGGAAATGCAACGGGCTCTTTTTGCATAGGCTGACTTGACGTTCGAGCTGGCGTGCAAAATGACGCTAGAAAAAGAGCTATATAGCGGCACAATAGGCGAAGCAAATGCATGAGTTTGACACAAACCGTGTAGCGTCAACGTCATTCAGGGCCATGGGCGTCCGGAAGGGGGGGCAAGGGGGGGCGGTTGCCCCCCCCTTGGAATTACGGACATTATTTATGCCCTAGTAGAAAACAACTACAAACCTACCGCCTCCCCCATCTCCAGACATCGGGTGCACCCCCCTGGAAAAAGTTCTGCGGACGCCCTTGTTCAGGGCGAACGCCACCGTGATAAGGAAAAGAAATCGAGGACGGTTGCATGGTCAAAAGATAAACGAGAGGAAGAGCGGCGATCGAAGTGCTTGCAAGTATTGCGGAAAGCGTCATGCGGGAGAAAAATATTGGTACGGCAACCACACCTGCAGAAATTGTGACAAAAAAAAAGGCATTTGCAACAGTCTGCAAAAGCGGAGCCAAACCAAAGCTGTCAGATACGTCGACACCACGGATGACGAATCCGAAGCTTGGGTTGTCAAACTGTGTTCTACTCGGGCAAAAGTTCAAGGGGCTACAGAATCGACCTGAACATTGAAGGGAAGGCTGTATCGATGATAATTGACACAGGTGCAGCGGTCACGATCGTACCAGAGCAGTTTTATAAGCAGTATGTGTGGAATCAAATCTGTCGTTGCGCACTTACACCGGAGAAAAGCTGAAGGTACTTGGAAAAGCGAACGTCTTAGCCAAGCAGGACGCAAGCGCAGAACTCACTCTTTGCCCGCAGTGGTAGTGCAGGGAAACATAACGCCGATGCCCGCTCTCATGAAAAGAGACTGGCTGGAGAAACTGCAGATAAACTGTAAAGCAGTACACAGTCTGTCCACGGATAGGCCATTGGAGCAGAGGGTAGAAGCCTTACGGAAAAAGTATCCCGAAGTTTTCAAGAGCCCCCCGGGCGTCGTGAAAAACTTCAAAGCTCGAGTAAGCCGCAATACTAAAGAGGGTCACGAAAAGTGACTGGGCAACGCCTCTGGTAGTGGTCGCTAAGAAAGGCGGCACTTAAGGTTATGCGGCGACTACAAGGTCACGGTTAATCCTGTTCTAAAAAAATTGGCAGAGGCTCAGCTTGGTTAAGCCCAGAAATTGCGAAAGCAACTTCATCCGTTTCTTCAGTCCGCAGTCGTTTCCTAGCACGTCTCTGTAGCTGGCTGTCGTTTCCTCCGTTCGTTACGACGAGCTGCCTTAGCGCTAGGCGGCATCGTCGCGAAGCAGATGTGAAGCCGCCGGTGGTTGGCACCGCCACTGCTCGCTGACGGCGCGAGTTTGGCCCTCAGCTCTTCGGCGTGACGTCACAACACCTGTTGCGCTCCTAGTGGAGAGCGCGGGAGTTAGGCGCCGGTGGTGGCCACCGCCGCTTCTTTCGACGGCGCGATATGGTCACAGTGGCTAGAATTGGGAAGTGTGCCGACCGCGCCGCCGCTCGCGTGTGCCCGTGCGACGCAAGGCGCAGGTGGCGCTGGCGTCTGCTTTCACGTCAGCTCGGCTTGTCGGCCAGGTTTTTTACTGCTCCAGCAGCGCCCAATTTTTGCGTATATTCCGGGTTGCGCGTGCAACTGAAATGGAATGTAGGTTGTTCTATCACTCATGTCACCACCACAGTTATCTTTCGTCAAAGCAGTCGCTCACTGTTCGGTTTTTTCAGGTGCTCGCGGCCTATCGTTGTTGATGTGTCGGTCGTTTTTATTGTGGCCGCAATCGGAGTTCACAGTTTTCTGGCAGCGTATTGCTTAAATTATCTTATATTGCGTCCTCTAAGCAACTACACCATGAAGTTATTCATCACCAGAATCAATTTTGTTGCGGGTGCGAATTACTGAGGTAAAAGATGTTAACAGATTGAAAATATCGTATGAGTGACGTTTATGCATACCCCAATTTGTTTTTATTCGCGAACTGCGCCGACCTATTTACCTTCGCTTTTTAATAAATGGATGAAGGTCCAGTTCCTGTTTAGCACATGCACAAGGAGCATGGACAGTAGATTAAATGAAAAACTCAGTTCTAACTTTGCAGTCAGCAACGGGTTCAAGCATATTAGTGATATTATATGTTATTCATGTCAGAAACCAGAAAAGTGCCCTAAAAGAGCACTTCTTGAAGCTTTATTCACAACTTAGGAGACACTATGACCAGCTCACACGTCGGGCAGTGCAAGTGCCTCTCATGTCGTTCTCCGAAGTTTCAGCAGCTTTTTCTTCTCTCTTGTTGATTTCCGCGCTTTGTTTAATGATTTCGTATAGAAATGAAGCCTTGTCATGATAAAAAACTTCAATATGCTCCTTGTGAGTGCATCCTTATGATCGTCACAGCCAATAAGTGGAGTATTCTGCAGGTAATGAGCCATTTCTACAATGCTGTCTCTATGCAGCTTGTGCCAACTAAACCATATTGTGAAAGAATCTTCTAAGGCTTCCACGAAAGAGTAGAGCTGCCTTGAAGGGTAAAGCAGCCCTCGTCACAGAAAGCAGTAAAAGAAGATATCTCTTTCTCGGCATTTTCAGCTGATGTCAGCAGTTGATTGAAACACTCTTGGCATTTTGTTGTCAAGATTTTTCGCCTTGCAACGTAGCCTGCCAGGTAGTATATTAGTCTTGAATCACTCGTCTGCTCTGGATAGCCATGGTCCCCAAGCAGCGTAGATGTCTGAAGTACACTGGAAGCTTCATCCAATTTTCCGGCGTCGAGCAGATTATCCAGATGACTTGAGACCTCTTTTGCCCCAACCAACGACACAAGCGTGCCACCTGCACAATTGCCTGTATCTGGTGCTTTGACCAAATTGTGAAAACTAAGACAGTTCACAGCTGTCAGAAACTGTGGTGACGTCGGGTGATCGTTGCACCCAGAGAATTGACGAATAATGCCAAACAGCTTTTCAATTGGGTCCTGACTTAATCGAGAAGTTAGCAGGTACTTGTAGCCAACTTGCTGTGCCAGGTATGACAAAAGCTGCAGTGTTGCATGCAGTGTCACTCTAAGGCCTTCCGCTGTGCCAGGTGACAGGAAACCTGCTTTTGAGAGCCCTGTGATTTCTTCCCACTTCTTTATGTACTCCAGGGCATCCTTCAACATCACCTCTTCTTTGGAATTTGGCCTGAGTGCATCTGAGGGCACTCTAGATGTCATAATGCCAATCAGCTCATGCATGAAGTTCACAAACTTTCCTGTTTGGTCCCCATAGGAGTAAGACTTCTCAATCTGATCTTTATAGAAGAAGAGACCCCGCAGCACTTCTGGGCTGAAAAGATGGAAAGCGAAATTAACTTTCATTTTCTCGAAATTATTGGGATTAATGTGCACCTCTGTGATTTTGGGCATCACCTTCAATGTTGTTGCACACTAGTCAAGTTCATGTGCAATTCTAATAGGCTTTACGTCTACATGGCCTTCTGGTGTCTTGTACCCTGCTTTTACAAAACCATTTCGGACACATTTCACGAGATGGGGAAAGTCAGAGACAAAAAAAAGGCGTCGGTCATTTCCAGCTGGGTGAGGCGCAGATGACTTGATAGTAGTTGCCTTTCCAGAAATTCCGAACTGTCGCCACATAGCACGGTTCCAAGAGGCCCCATCGCAAGTGATGTAGTCTACTCGGAGGCCAGTTTTCTCCGCAAGCAAAACAGATTCCAGGATTATCTTCGACAACAGAGGAGCCTTCACATTTCCCCTTGATGTGAACACTCCAAGAATTTGATGCCATGATCCCGAGAGAGGTTGGAACATAATCACCATGCCGTGATCACACGTAACTCCTCTTTCACTTTCTGGAGTGAATGAGCCCAAGTCTACAAATCCGTCAATCTTTCCTGTGCCTCTTGCCACAGCACAGTTCTCGGACAACTTCATCTCGTCTATGATGAGTCCTCCGTGGCGCTGAAATTCAGTCATTTTTTCTGTTTTTTGCGCAATACCAGTGAGGACGCTGTCATTAAATCCGAAAGTGCTTTCATACTGCTTCATATACGTCTTCAGGCAAGTACGGCTAGGAAGCATTAATATTTTTTCTCTCCTGACATGCTCGTACAGGCGTGGGCTTTTCATGTGCATAATTATGCATTCAAGTAGCCATTCAGGGCTGTACCGCATGCCTCTTGGCGACTTGCGGCTTGCAGCCTTGAAACACTGCATTATGGCAGCTTTCTGTTTGGATGGAAGCGCATCAGTCTTCTGCATCAGGGATGCCTCTTCAATTCTCTCATTCTCTGCTTTCATTTGAGAGATCACCTGATCTAAAGTCTTTACTTTGGTCCTCAGGCGGTGAACTGTCTGCAACCTCGCTTTCAGCTTTGTTGCCGTAGTCTTGTTCCTTTCCTTCGGCTGCCTTGCTCGGCACCTCTGGTTGATCAGCAGCCTCCTGAGATACTTGCATGAAAGGCAACATTTTTCGTTTGGGTTCGCAACACCTTTGCACTTCTTGTGGTAGATGCTCTCATTCCAGATGTGCAGATTTACATTGGAGCAAGCAAGGGGAAATTCCTGTAACATTCCAGCTCCAAAGCAAACCTCCATGCTGTCAACAGTTTGCAGAAGCGACGCAGGATCACGCGACACTGCTAGCGTGAGATCTACACCACGCACGTATACCTCGTGTTTTACAGCACTGTCCGCACCACGGAACACCACCATCTTCTGCGCGTGTAGAAGGCTCGCGTCTGCACCAGGTAGGCACAGGCTGTACACAACATGTAGCGGATTCTCGCTCAACACGTGCCTTCCCCACCTGTTTGACGGAAGTGGTAGGTCTATGCAGTCGAAAGCATGCACTGCTTGGTCGTCAATAAGCACAGCTGATTCCTCCGAGCTGTCGCGAAGCGACTCATCCATTCTGCGCCTTTTGCGGGTCAGTGAAGGTTGTGGATCCGGTCTTTCCCGAGACTTCCTTTTCTTAGGGACTGGCTTTGACAGGTATTTCGGTACGTTCGGAAACACTGTTGGAACTGCGTCCGGCGAAAGAACAGGTCTGCTCCGGTCAATACGCACCAACTGTCCTTGAATATGATGTTCAAAGTGCCGTGACACGAACTGGGCGTCAAAATGTAGCTCACACACAGCAGCGTTCCGCTCTAGCGGCTTATCTGCTCTTGGAATGTTTCTTTGCCACTTGCGGAACATATCTTCGTCTTTGGGCACGCCGAAAAGCGAGAGTTTCTTTTTGCACGATTTGTAACCGGTCGTGCAGCCCGGCACAAAACAATGGCTTTGCCGTCGACTCATGTCGCACACAGCATAAAATAATCTGGCAGACCGCTCGAAAAACCACCAAAAAAAGAGCAAAGATACACACGGCGCCTCGATGCCTCCGTAGCGTGCGTGCGTTCCAGCAGTTCAAAGGACGTGTAAGCGACGGCGAGCGCCACCTCGCGGATGCATCGCCAAGCGGCTTCAGCGCTTCCCATAGGCGCCGCTTGGCGCTCGTCACACTTCAAAGCTCTAGCCCATGGAGGAAAGAAGGAAAAGAGGAGAGGCTGCTACGTCACATTTTTTGAAGCCGGAAGCGAGGGCTCCGCCATGACACTTGGCCATTTTCTCAGCCAATGGCATGCGAGCGCCGCGAAGATCACCGCGAAATAATTCTGGCAGTGCATATCTGCGGCGCAGCATGCAGTCCTACATGGTTCATTGTTCTACAACGTACGTTGGAACAAAAATTCTGTCAGTGATACCGCTACCCAGTTATCTCTCAGATATATATTGAATTTCCACAGCCTTAGTATAGCGCCTTTACAAGATACGAGCTTTAACAAAAAAAAAAGACGTGTATGTACAGATCTCTAGGTGAGCAAGGTTTGCAGAAAACGCTGCGACGTACGTAAACGAACTGAAATTTTGGAGCATTGTGCTGGATTGTAGAGCCGGGGCTTAATTACCCTCATTGTATCATATTGATTTTATAATTCGAGTGATACTGATTAAATTGTCTATGCAACTGGGACATATTCAAGTGCGATATATTTCATCAGACCGTGATAATTTTTTCCATGATGTATGCAGAAAGACGAGAAGACATTGAAGAAAGAACAAAAAGGGTCCTCAAACCAAAGATCAGGGCTGAGGAATGCTCGGATGAAGAAGATCAAAGGAGGAAAGAAAAACAGGGACTGTGTGAACGTACATACAGTTGCACATATGCTAAATGCACATGTCGAATATATGTATAATAATATGTATAATATACCATTCCTGTTATCCCATAATTCCTGATATCCAGAAAAAAAAACAACAAAAAGCAAAAGTCAAGCAAACAACGTATGCCAATATCTTGGATAAGCATCTGCACGATGCTCACCGCAAAACAAAGGCGATGCAGAAAGTAGGTACCAGTTCATCATTTCTTATGGCACAAATGGGACAATATTTTATGTGTTTATCATTTCTATGCTTCAGAACAAAAAGAGGCGCCTCTCCACATCTAGCTCTTCAGGAGATGACGAATCGCTATGTTCATCATCAGAGCTGCGGCAGGCAGTTGCCAGCAAAAAATATTGGAATGAGACGGCCCGGAAACTGGAGGCAGACAAAGAATTCTTAAAAAACCAGGTTGACTCTCTGCAGCGATGCCTCGAGAGCAAGATATTTAAATGTAAGTTCTTCCCGACCTTGATTATTGACAGTGTGATAAATCATTGCAAGAATGAAAAGGGGATTAAATGAAAGGGCTAAGTTATGCTTTAAACTTTCACCATAGTGTGATTAGCAAGCTGACAGATTGAAAAATGAACATCCATAATTTACAGTGCCTGTCAGTTGTTTAATACTTATATGAAAGACTGGGTTAATTGCCTGAATTTATCTTATGGTATGGAGTTTGCTTAGGAATCTCGTCACCTGCGCAATCTTATATTTGATGCATGAGATCAGTCTGGGCTTGTGTATATGAAAGTGTACTTGGAACTTTTGCTGTATGGCACTCTTAAATTTATTGAAGCATGATCAAAATTTCAACTAGACCACTTTGCTTCGTACGTACATAAGCAACAAATGAAATGTGAACACAACTGAAACATCAAAAACAAATTGAGATCTTAGCTAGGAGGAAGCTCAATACTAGCACAGATTAATTTCTCGAAGATGTAAGGAGTGTCTTTTAGAAGTTTTAATCAACCTCGCTTGTATTTCCAGTACCTAATATATTTGTTTCTGTGTTGGCATTTTAGTTCTCATTGCATGTCATTTGTTGCTGAAGCATGCAAGGCAGTTTCTACTATAAACTGATTGTAATTAGTTTTTCATAATGTAAATTGCACAGTAACTTTTGTAATGCCAGAATTTTTATTGCAGTGGCTGAGGAATCTTCTCACGAAGTAGTGAAAAGCTGCAAAAGTAAGTTGGTTCATTTCTCTGCTGTTAACGACATTTAAGTTCATGAACGGCTAGTATATTGTTGACACAGTTTGTAGCTCAACATTTATTCATGTTTTTTACATGCACAAAATGACAGATGCGAACTTTTAAATGCAGCTCCACCTGTGGATAAGTCTTATGCTAGGGTCTACAAGAGCACTGAGCAGCAACCACAATGCAGTAAGTGCCCTTTTATGCCAGGCGTCTTTTTTTAATGTCGCATGCTTAGCCAATATGTTATTTTTTACTTGTATTTGCTGTTTCCTATAGTTGGATACAACTTAAGAAGGCAGAGGCTGTTCTCCGTAAAAGGATCCCCTTCCATCCAATGACGTCGGCCGATTCTCATGACTCTGCTAGGGTGACAATGCAGGGAGCAGTGCCACAATGGAAAGAGGGGTCTATTCCCGACTATGGAGGGAGGGCACTGTCACTTTTTATCTACCACTCCCTGCCTTGTGACACGAGCAGGGTCATGAGTATTGGCTGACGCCACTGGCTGGGAGGGGATCCTTTGAAGGGGAAAAGCCGCTGCCTTCTTAAGTTGTATCCGACTATAGTCTGTCGGTATTTCGTGCTGTTCCCTTACCTTTCTATTTTCGGTTGCCTAGCCTATTGTTAGTTCACCTATACCGTATTGTGCGTTTTTATCGTAAAGACTTTCAAAAATTTTCCCGCCTCAACCGCTCGATCGTTTGCGGTGAAACTGCACACAGAGCTTGCGCAATACGGTAACTTTTGTATCGTAGCAAGTTTTACAGCGGTACTTACTTAGTTGAGCCCTCCATGATGCGAAATCGTAGTTGTGTGCGTAGAGATCGTCGAACCAGAACTCGCAGACGCCGTTTTTTCGCTGAAAGGCGGCAGTGGCACCATCTGTTTTCAGCAGTGAAAAGCGTCATGACAAGGTGCCGCGGCGATTTTGCAAATAATATCACCTGGAAGGTAAAGCCTCGTTAAATCAGTTCTGAAATTTTTTTTTCGCTCAGTTAGCCGAAAAAACGGCATATTCAAAGGGCACGCGTACAGTGTAGGCACGCGCTTCATGCAACACTCACCTCAGCTACCTCGGCGCCTTGTCGCAACGCTTTTTACTGCTGAAAACAGATGGCGCCACTGCCGCCCTTCAGCGAAAAAACAGCGTCTGCAGGTTTTGATTCGACAATCTCTACGCAGACAAGTACGCATCATGCACGGCTCAACTAAGTAAGTACCGTTTAAAACTTGCTATGATACAAAAGTTACCATATTGCACAAGCTCTGTGCGCAGTTTCACCGCAAACGAGCGAGCGGTTGAGGCGGGAAAATTTTTGAAAGTCTTTACGATAAAAACGCACAATACGGTATATAGGCTAATTGACCTTCCATCATAGTTGCAGTCCATATGATGTAACAGTGTACTGTACTGTGTGCACTATTTTTTGAAAGAGCTATTAATTTGCAGCCTCAGGTGCACTATCCTTGAGAAAAACGTGGAGCTTGTGGGGCTCTTGTGCAGTAGCTTTTACACATTGGACTGAAGCATCTGGAATCACCAGCAGATCATTGGCAGAGGGAGGAAGAGGGAACACAGGGATGTTAACCAGAAGGGTGCTCCAGTTGGGTACCCTGCACTGTGAGGGAGTGTAGGAGGGATGAAGCGAGAAGCAGAATCACAATCTGTCAGGCAGGCATGATGCCCTCAGGTGACAAAGCGTGAGCATGAAACCTGAACAAAGCAGCTGTTGTGGAAATGCATGTGCCTCACCAATGAACTTTGTTTTTGTTCAATCCCCAATATCTGCAATGTTTGCTTTAGTTTTGTCCTCCTCTTTTTACATATTGCGAGTGGACATGAGAGTAATCTCACTAACTTCTTATATATAGCAATGTCAAGTTATTTCATTTGTTTTTAATATTGCAGATGCCCCTGCATCAGTGCAGGCTTCTCCCACAAAGGAGCAAAGTGATGCAGCACCTTCGCAGCCCTCGTGTGGTAAGTTTTCCTAACCATTGGTCTAAAACATGCCAAAGCGCCAGTAGATAAATGCAGAATGTCCCACGAAAATGCTGGTTTGTGGTATAACTTTATTTCTCTGATCTTCAACTGCCATTCTTTGGTGCCTTGCTTTCTGTTGTTATTCTGCTTATAGTTCATTCACTTGCTAATCTCTTAAAAACTTCACTAGATTTAGAGAGTTTGAAAAAGGATGCAGGACATCCTGCAACATATATTCTGGCTGTCAGTTTTGTACTGCATGTTGTGACACAGGTGTCATAAGCAAGAAGCCAGCACTTTGCGTATCACTTACAGCAGTGAAGGTAACTATTTTTAAATGGTCAGTGGACTCTACTGAGCCCCTAACTTTACTAGTTGAATTGTGTGCCATGAATGTAGATTACACACAGTGCATGCATGTGACCTAGGTGGTGCTGGTGGCTACCTGAAGACAGTGGCAAACATAATTGGCCTATTGTTTATGTGCTGTGAACCTGTTGGGAGGATAAGCTTGTGTTATTGTGATACATACTTTATTTCTGTGATTTGTTTGCAGTTCCAGATCAAGATTTCACGCACCTCGCGGATGGATCTGTGAGTACTGACTACAGTGTCTCTTTCCAGTAATCAATCTTGTAGCAGAAATATCATGTTACCATGCTTGGTTGTTAGCTAAAAATCACATTAATACAATTGCGAAGATATGAGTTTCATTTGCTGGATACTATATTAAACAGAAACCTGCAGTTCTGTTACGTCTTTCGAAACAGCATCCAACTTCTTTTAGAGCTCTTTTCAGCTTATTCCACCAAACAGTGTCTGTAAAAACCTCAGTACATAAAACTTGCCAAGATAGCATAGTGCTGAATGATCTGCTTTAGCTGTTAACCTGTTGCTCAGCATTTATGAACCCATATTACACAACATGAAATTCTTATTCCTTGCAGTTCCACCTTGCAAAAGGAGTGGTGATCAATGCTACAAGTGCGCTAAAAATAATGGCAGCCAGAAAGCCAACTATTGTGTGCAAAGACACCGCGCAGGCTATATGGACCACTGAAGTCCTGGCAACACGGAGCTTCAGTGGCAACGTTGCCCCTTCAAAAAGGGGCCTGGGCGAGCCACCCAGGCAGCAACTTACTCCCGAGAAAGTGGACGTAGTTGCAGGTAAGGAAGAGTGCTCATCTGGTGGTTTGTTGTGTTGAAGTGTGTGGGGCTGCTTTCAGTGGCATGTGGCAGATCATGCTGGGCACATGCTTTGGCACTTATATCTGTATGTTACCTACTGCCAGTGATGTGTGTATTATCATAAGTGCATTCGGTATCTTTGCTACGTGATAATGTATAGTTTCTCTTCATGTTATAGCAAAAAAAAGTATTACCATTGTAGCTGCAGCTAGTGCTAGTAATTGCTGCAGATGTGGAATTTGTATTGCTCATGTGCCTGTCATGCTTAGACATGCAAGCTACAACTTTTTTTTTTTTGCATATGCAGAGACAGTTCGCTACTGGGGGCGCAAGAAAGGTGTAGACGTGGAGCAAACAGTCGCTGCAGTGCCGAAGCTCCTCTCAGAGAAAATCCAAGATTTGCGGAGAACGTTGAACAGGCAGATGAAATAAATGGTTTCAGCCAGAAATGCCGTAGTGACCCATATTTCCTTAAATTGTTCATCGTATTGTCGCATGTAATTCATTGCATGGTTGCACAGTGAATAGCTTTTGACCCTACATGCATTCAGTACAGGCAGCATAAGTAGCTGAAAATATAAGGTCTAACTGGTGCCAGTAGGAACAAAGAATGTCGCCGAATTTGTTGGCACTAGTCGGAGTTTAGACCAGAAGACAACTGGTTCCAGCTGGGAATTGTTCCATAACCCAGTTGAACTGGTTCCAGCTAGAACCAGTTAGGATTTTTTCACCTGGGTAGTACTAGAATATATGAAAATTCATACAGCTATATAGCCAGCCATGACTGCGGGAAGGTATGAAACCATTGATTATAAAGTAATGGAAATTTGTTTTAACTGAACATTTATTTCCTTGAAAGTGTGTGGAGGAATCTGTAATATGAACTGCAGTGTAATAACAAGGCTTCCCTTAACTGAGCCTAATTTGATTTCCAGTTCACTTCTTGTTCAGAATATTTAATCGACTGCACTTTTAAAAAAAATTGGTGCAGGTATTTGCTGACATGACATGAAAAATGGTTAAACCAAGTTGTAACTTGAGAAAGGTAGCTTTTACCAGAAGTAGGGAAAAATAAACCACAAAGTGCTCGAGAGGAGTCTGATGCCGTGTTTCTGATTCACAGTGAAGCCTACTTTTACCCGCATTAGGAGCAAATTTAATCATTTCTCGTATTCCTTTTAAGCATGACATGTACTGTACATGTATTTCTAAAAATTTCCGCAATTTACTGTTTATCTGCAGAAGCAGCAAGCCAGATGCAAGGCATGTCACAAGCGACATTGAAAGATATACAAGATGGTGTAATGGCATGGCTGAAAAATTGTTCGGTCCGTATCAAGAATGCAGCCAAAAGGTACGAAAACTTTCTACTTTTTTATTTAAGTTTTATTTTCTGGTCTAACTGCTTTTGATGTTCATCTGCTTTTTTTATTCTATATGCTCTTTTTGCTTGGGCTTAGGCCTACAGTATTCAGTAGAGAAATAAATACTGCAGCTTCCCTAGTAGACTTATTCCATAGGGGGCATGCTATGCTCTCTTGTCAGTGTTTCTAATGGGTATTCCTGGCCTCCCCTGCTTGGCAAAAATTATTAATTTTGGTGCCGCCCGAAAAAAATTTCTCTCTACATGCCTGAGAAAGGATGGATGCAGTGCTATCGTTTTCTACCCGTTTAGTGCCATAGCTTTTGTTCAGTGGCAGCAGGTGGCAAATCCAGCAAGAAATATTGTCCTCATTCGTACGAAAAAGGTGGCTGCCATTGTGGACCTCTACTTGTGGAGCTTAAATGGCATTCGTGGTTAAAAGAGCATGTTTCTCTATTCTGTGTGGGTTAGTAGCTTTGGTTGCTTGTTAGTTGCTCTGCGCTTGTTGCGTGTACCTTCAAGTCCTTGTTTTTGTGTGTGCAGTATACGTTGAAGATATCAACACTATAGCCAAACGGGCGAGTTGGTGGTACATATTGAAAGCCAACAGCGCAAACGACGCAGACAAAGTAGAAGAAAACACAGGACAAGCGCTGACTCACAACTGAAATTTTATTCAAGGAAAGTAGTACATTTTATAGAAAAAGTGGCCAACTTATCAGCTCGTAAACACAACCCATGAGACTGCCAATCTTGTTTTCCTTCATTGCCTTACTGTGATATCCTCTACAAACACCCGTCCTGATTAACACGTGAGATTATGGAAGCATATCACATGAGGAAAAAAACAAGGTTATGCGTCAGTAAGCCATCTATTTCATTATATGACAGTGAGGTTGCATACCTTGATGCCACGTAGAAACATGGGTTGTGTTTACTAGCTGATAAGTTGGCCACTTTTTCTATAAAATGTACTACTTTCCTTGAATAAAATTTCAGTTGTGAGTCAGCGCTTGTCCTGTGTTTTCTTCTACTTTGTCTGCGTCGTTTGCGCTGTTGGCTTTCAAGTTGAAGATATGTCTGACCGACTCTCCCAACAATGTACTCTTTTAAATTAGTTGCTTCGGAATGACCGTTTTGTGAAGTGCAATGGGTATAAATCATGATGCTGTCATCTGTGGTCTTTCTCCATCTCAATGCATGCTATAGTGTTCAGAAATGTGCTTGTCCTTGAGCTCAGTGGCTGTAGTTATGCTGATCATGAATTTCATTATGAATGGCCAGAACACTAATCTAGCGCTGCAATTCTCAACACCCCTACAGGACTACATCAGGAGGTCCCTCCCCTCTATCGAGCCCCTGATCTGGATGCTGCGTGTGAGGACCCATGTCATGAAAGCTGAAGACCTTTTTTTTTTTAACATGTTGCTTTAGTGGGGGAATGCCTTCCTAGCCACACAATGTTGTACTGATTAGAACAGCTCTAGACACAGCTGCTTTTCTCTCTGTGCAACCTCACCAGCAAGTGCCTCCCCTGTGTCGAACCCCTTCCCTGAAAGGTGCAGATTTTTTTTTTCCAAGCTGTTCTAGTCGTGTTACGGGTTGACAAATGCTGCTTTGTTTTCTTTTTTTTAGTTGTTGCCTTAGTGCTTGAATCGCTTCCTGGCTACACATGTGATACTGATGTAGAACAGCTCTTGGCGTAGCTGTTTTTCTTTTTGTTCTGTTTTTATGCAACTGCATCAGCAGCTGCCTCCCCTGCATGGAGCCCCTGTCCTGAAAGGTGCTTTTTTTTTGCAAACTGTTCTAGTCATGCTTTGCATTAACAAATGTTACTTTGCTGACTTTTTCTTTTTAGTCTTGCCTTAGTGGAGAATGGCTTTCTGCCTACATTCTCCGATACTGATGTGGAAAAACAGCTCTAGGCATAAATGTGTGTTTATCATGCCGTCCATTTTAGTGAAATTGAGTTTTGCCAAGCCATTGCCAGCATCTATATATATATAACTGTTGCTAATTGCACAAGTGCTGGAATGGGTTTATGCTCATTTGATCTGTGTATTTGAACCTGTCCATTGGACAAAATGTGATACTGTTCTGTAAGAATACCTCCAAGGGTAACTTATACAGTGCCTTCTTTTCTTGCGGGAAGTGTTTGTCAAGCCATTTCTAATGTTTTCAGATTTGATGTGAACTTTGCTCTTGTTTTGCTTGTAAGTCCCTGTAAACAAATGTCACTTTGCAGTCTCTTTTTAATGCGTGGACAGTCTATTAAAGGGACACTGAGGAGAAATTGAAGTTGGCTTGTATCGAGAGAATATCAGCTCCTGATCACAAAAACAGCACTCTTACTGGCGACAAAGCTTTTGTAAGGTAGAAAACAGCAAGAACCGAAATACAGGTATCGCCGCCACAGGCCAAACTCGCAAGTACAAGCGTAATGACGTCATAGACCAAAGCAGTGTTGCTAGGAGCAATGGTTCTAGCAACGCTAAGACAAGAGGGCCACGGATCACTGAGGCTAACAAAGTAAGATTGAGCGGTTGAATATTGAAGAAAGTTCTGTTTTGAAATTGATAGTACACTTTTATCACACAAGGAGGACAGACAGACGACAACCTGAATGTTGGAAGCAAAGAAAACCGATACTTGGCGGCGCCACAGGCGGCCAGGTGAGTTTCGGTATTTTGCGCTTCGCGTCAACGCGCTTTGCGTGCCCGCGCGGTTTCGTTTTTGACGCGCCTCGATTTGCAAGCGTGAAACAGCAGAGAAACTCCAAGTGACGCCCCAAGTGCTAGTTAACTTTTGAAGGAGCCTATCAAGGCTGGTTGATGAAAAACTACGATGGCACACGATGGACGGTGATCGTACAAGGCAATTAGCAGTATAGAAAATGCCTTGCGTCTCCGTACGCCAGCCCGGCGAAACGTTACCGGTTGTGCCGGTAAACTTCGCACTACTTAACGGAAATTGTTTATTACAAGGCAGTTAAGAAAAAAAAGATTTGGAAACTGCCGAAACCGTGACTCGGCGCGCTCCTCCAACTCGTTTGTTTGCGGCTCTATTCAATAGCTTCGGCGGTTGGGCGGAGCTGTTCTATTCATGCTCTCGGCGAGTTTAATTCATTCACAGTACACATATATGAAGGTAGGTACATGCAAGTGGGTGCCAGAGGCAGATCCAGTGGACCCCGTACCTCCGGAAACACGCAGGGCGCTTTCATGTAACCCGTTGAAGCGTCCTGCGTCGGCTTTACTTTCAAGCCGCAAACTTTAATTGCGAGCGCCTTTGAGCACACGTCCGTCTTTTTTTGTTTTTTTTTTGTGTGTGTGTGTCAAAAACGTCTGGCTCCTTGCAACCGTGGGAAACCTCCTCGACGCCGCCTGCTTCCGAAAGCCTCGGACAGCTTCCGATGCCCGCGACGCGCCGACCTTGTCCTCGCCCCTCGCGACTCCCCGCACTGGGGTTACAGTATTTAATTTGCAACAGCTGGCCACGGCGGAAGGGGATAATGACCCGCCGGCGCCTAACCTAACCGTGCTCCTCGGACAAAGCTGGTGCCTCGGCAACAATTTGTTGGCCTGTGCCGCAGTTTACTCGGCGCTGGAGCAGTGCGCGCTACTTCGTGCCTCCGTGTTCCCCGCGCTCACAGCCAGAGTACGCGGACGTACTGCACCGTCGGTCTCTTCTTGATCAGCAGTTCAGCGCTGTACTGGCAACGCAGATGGAGGCTGCTGCCCCGCAAAAGATCGGGCAATGCGATGTCGTAGGTTGCCCCAACAGCCGTGCCGAATCACAGCAGGGCAGTGCCGGTGGGGTGGTGTACCATAGAGTGCCGAGAGATGAGCCACGGCGGACCACTTGGTTACGTGCTATGCCACTACGAAAGGTGAAAGGCAGAGTATCGCTGTATGCACACGTGTGTTCGCTGCATTTTCGTCCCGAAGACTACATGATCGATCAATCCTTGAGTGCGTCTTTCGGGATTCCATGGCAGCGCCGCAGACTTTCTCAAGGTGCGGTTCCATCAATATTTCCGGCAACGAGTGGACAACAGCCCTCACAGCAGCCCGACGACAGCAGTTCTGTGAGTATATATCTCACTTCTATGCCCGAAAGCAAAATAACGAGCGTAAAACACCAGCACTCCGATGACTTGATTATCGGCTGGCTTTCCTATAGCTGCTGTATGTACAGTCGAGCCCACTTATAACTGACGATCACGGGGCTAGCGTTCATTGTATCCGAAGTTCATAGTAAGTGGCATTTCCCTTTCACAGCGAAAAAATGCAAAGTCATGCAAAGGTGACGTTTATTTTCCGAAAATATCAACTTCTGTTTCCACTTAGAGCAACCGGCACAGGTGCATAAGTATCAAGTGACACTGCAGCCCGTCGATGCGCGCTTGGAAGGCGATTTCAAATCACTTTTTATTTATTTTTTTGTGGTCGACACGTGGTTTTAGAAGAGGGCGGGCGTGTCACGGAAGCTAGAAAACGCTTTCGGTATTTACATACGCTGGCGGGAAGCGCGCGTTTTTCGGCTGCGAAGCCAAATATGCGGTACCTTCTCGTTCGCTCTAACCAAGTTGTACTGTCACGATCGTTCATTGATCTAAGACGCAGTGGCATTGCTCGAATACACATTTTGAATGATGGCTATCCCCAATCTAGTAAGTAATAAACGGGCATTCGTTATAACCGAGGACGTTGTAAGTGGGCTCTACTGTATTTGTTTCATTCATATAGCATTTTTCACGATGCGCACTTTGATAAAATTATGCCTGAATTAAGACTCCTCTCTGTGGTCCCGAAGGCCCACAGTGAGGAGTGGAGGTGGCAAGTTTAATTAAAATTTCTGGCCATGATTGCCGAGCCAACTGCATTATCAGCGAAATCAGATGGTGTCAGCAGGCTTGTAAGCTTAGTTCACCTCTTATAAAATTTGTGTGCACCTTGAACAAGCCTCACGCTCCTTGCCTTTTATCTATGTTGATTGACCTAGAGAATAATTTTGTCTGTAGAAGTGTTCCTGTCATTCATAAAATCTGTAATGACACACACAGTTTAATGTGTTTTTAAAACAGCTCATTTCGCTTTCAGGCCAACGTTGACACAACAGCAGATGAAAGAGCTGGAACATCTTTCGAAGGACAGGAAGTAAGCTGTACCAGACAGTGACATCCATGTGTTCTTGTGAAGCTGTGTGCTAACCTGGTACAATGCACACTTTACTGTGTTTTTACATCTGGGCTACTCTGGCTTCCAGGCCAACGTTAAGGTGACAATAGATGATGGAGCTGGCAAGTCTTCTGGGGGACATGAACAGGTAAGCTGTACCACGCATCACTATCTATGTGTGCTTGTTAAACAGTGTGTCAGCTTATCATAATGCACAGTATACTGCATTTTTACATCAAGCCTCCTGTGGTTTCCAGGCTTACATTGACAAAAGTGATGACGACGTCAGTATACTTTCCAAAGAACCTGCGGAGGTAAGCATCCACTTGCATTTTGCAAGTCGTATATTCTGCATCTGAAAATTGCATATGCCAGAAATGCAGCTGAAGAACCAAATCACAGACTATTATTTAACTATCTCAGGCCTCCCCAATTGCTGCCAGAAAAACAGGAATGGAGACAGAAGCTCCACAGGGAACACCTGTACAAGCATCTAGTCGTGGCATCATGCACGACATAGGTGTGCAGGTTCGTTTGCCTGGCCGAAATGCAGGTGAGCTGAAGCATGTCACTGGATGTATGCTGGCTTTTACTGTGAAAACTAAAATGTTTAGAACTTTGTTTTGATTATTACAAGTATAGAATATACAGTTTGCATTCATACCTATACTACACCACCTATGCACCTAGCAGATCTGTTTCTGTATTTCAACAACAGGCCTGATCAAAAGTTGAGGAAAGAAGGAACAAAGTGGCTGGATGGTAGAGGTAAAGCAGGGTAACTGGATGTGTACATGGACATGTGTAGGCATAGATGGCAAAGCTGGAAGGTAATTCGTGTCGTCTCTTGTTTCTTTCACTCGTCCTGTGTATTGCGCTGCTTTAAGATGAATCCGTTCCAACTTGCCCAGTTTTCTGTTCTCGTTAAGGTAATTAAATATATTAATAACTACTCCCCCCGAGATCACGCAAATACGAGTTTATTACCAGTTACTGTTCACAAAGAGTAATGAAACTGCAATTACTTCACACAAAAGTAATGCAGTTACTTAAATTTAAGAATTTTTTTCACACACAGAAGTAAAATCGGGGGCAAAAGTAACTGACCCCACCTCCAAGTTCCGAATCGCCCCGCATTCCGTGCCGTCTCCACCTGATGATGCATTCCTGGTGCCAAAACCGGTGCAGAGGACAGGGGTCTGTTACTTTTAACCCCGACAGTGCACTGTGCTGTGAAATCTCCCATGAAGATTTCAGTGTCTTAAATCATAATACCGCAGGGTGCCACGGAGTTTCAAAGTGGTAAGGGAGCAATTACTCATTTGCAATTACAACTGCAATTAAAATTTGCAATTAAGGGAGCAATTACAGCTTTGTAGCCATATGGCTTTACTTTGGTGGATGCAGTTGAGTAATTGCTCCCTCATTACAAATATACCCCACCTTGGGAGATTCCCCTAAAACATCTGACCAGTTTCAAAGTGAGCGTAGAAAACTTTGCCCTCCTTTGCCGGCACAAACAGGATCAGTGCTTTAAAAGAAGTAAATTCAAAATTACTTAATTATTTTGGTGTGAAATTACTGCCTCCAGGCAATGCATCACATTAAATTACTGAATTAAAAAGTGAAATGAAAAGGTGTGTAAAATACTGTAATTTATTGTCCTGCACTAATTTAATTACTGGTATATCTGTGAGTGGGAGTTGGCCTTCTGTTATTGCAGGTGCTTAGGCAGAAAAATAATTTTGAAGTAATAAAATTAAATGGTTATGTTAATATGTACCGCTAGTCCAATATCTTGCAGCAGTGTGAACTGCCACACCAATTTATGAGCCATCTGCTATAGAGATATTAGGCAGTGTTTACCTGTAGCAGTGTAGTTCTGAATTATTTTTTTTGTGTTTCAGCGGTTCAGGTGAACACTGTGCTCAAGGAGACAAGAGAACAGGCAGTTCAAACAGATCAGGCCACTTATCAAAAGTTCACATCAACACCTGTGAAACGTCTCCGTCTGGATGTTCAACAGGAGTCCAGCCCTTTGGTGTCACCTGAAGTGTCACCAGTACATGTCAGAGGTGATGACGATGACATGTATGAGCCAAATGACTCAACATGGACATTAGACGAGACAATGGAAGATGAGTAAGTACAGTAGACTGCCTGAAAAGGAATATACCATTTAGAATCCTCTCTGTGTTCTGCAGTAAATTGACTGAGAAGACAAGAAAAATGGCAGAATGGGCAAGTTGGCGTTCCTTCATAATTTTCCAACAGTGCTTCAGAACCAGGGCAGGGAGCGAGAAGGAACACACACACACAATGCCGTGTGTGTTCCCTCTCATTCTTCATCCAAGTTTCGAAGTGCCCTTGGAAAATTATGAATGAAAAGACAATCTGCTGCCTCACTTTCGAACCACATCTGATAAATTGATATGTGTCACGACCAAGTAGTCGCATTAGGAGAAAAAAATGCTCTCAATAACCTTACAACCAAATAACGTTACATACAGCGCTGTAACTGAGCTCTGCGGGCAAGTTGTCAATGTTGAAAGTACCAATCATTCTATGCCATCTTGCCTAAAGAAATAGTTGAACAAGGCGCATCATTGCGTAACTTCAGACTTGACAAAATGACCTCGTTTTACAGGGACAGCGATGATAATGGAGAAATAGAGGAGAGCAGCTACTACATTGTTGCCCATACCTGCCTCATGGTACTACTGAAAATATGCCTGACCTGCCTTTACCGAGCCTGCAAAGTGAGGCTGCGCTACATTGGGACGTGCATCAGTCCACAAACAAAATGCCCCAATGGGCATATACACACATGGTCAAGCCAGCCACTGGTTGGAAGAAAGCCAAAGGGGAACATTGATCTCGCCACTGCCTTGCTTTTTTCTCGTTCAAGCCCTGCAAAGACTCTAAGACTGATGCGGATAATGAAAATCAAGGCACTCAGCGAACACACGTTCTTTGATTACCAGAAGGCATACCTCTTCCCTGCGGTGAACATGGTGAGTGTGCAAGCTACCATCTTTCACTGCAGACAACCCCTAATTTAAAATATGCAACAGAAAGAAAGGTTAATAAATCATAAATCCCACAGCCAACCTTCCTTCAGGAATTTACAGATGGCAGTACAATGCATGACTGCTTTCGGATATTAGTGTTGTTCCAAGTGATGTCAAAGTTGTATACTGTCTACTACTTAATTTCATCGCATTCACTGGCAGTGCAAATACTGTTTCAATCCATTGCATGTTCAGCAAAGGATAAGGTGCACTGCTCTGGGTTAACCCATCAGAAAAAGTCTACATGAACAAAAGCTCCTGCACTCCTAGCCCTGTGGTGTGACATCTTTATCAAAAGAAATAAGGCTGCCATGAATTACTCATCGATATCCACCCAAGGGCAGCCATGCGGCTGCAAAGAAAAGCCGTATGGCTGTGCTTGGGTGGATACGAATGAGTAATTACTCCCTTCTTACAAATCTACCCCACCTTGGGGGATTCCCCTAAAACATTTGACCAAAAAGTAACCTAGTGTCAAAGCACTGAAGCTGCTGTTACCAGCTCTCACTGGCTGTGAGGATAACCTGTGTGGCGTGCAGCTACGACACCACAATCCTCCTCTAGATGGTAAGACTCCTGATATCATAAAGAGCAGTACACGTAGCGGTGCTACTTTTGGCAAAGATGAGACATTCTTTAAGATTGCTGATAACAGTCCCTGTGCCCAGCTGTGGCAAACTAATTTTTACAAAACAGAAAGGTAGTTGGGTTATGCTGCAGTTGATGTTGGGTAGAATATCAATGAGTGCAACAGTTCATCACCTCACAGCAAACTGCACAGGGTAGGCAAAACTTGAAAAATGTGGAAGAGAATGAACTGACATAGCTTAGCCGTGAGAGACTTTCAACCGAGCTTTAGCGATCCATTAGGCCTCCTGCCCAAGAATGCCACCTCCCAGTCCTATATCCAATTCTCACTGCTCTTCCCACTCTACACTCCTGTCTCTCTAGTTCCCAGGCCCATGCCTTTCATAAAAATCACACTCATTACATCAGCAATGCTTCATTGTTCCTCTTCCGCTCTGGCGCCTCCTGACCTAACTACCCTAAACTCCATGCTGATCTTGCACACTGTCTCTTTACTGTCCTGTCACTCTTTAGTCCCCTTTCTGTGCCCTCCTCTCAGGCCCAGTTCTCTCCTGTCACCTCTGGCTGGCTTCTCATGGAGAGAATCAGCTCAGCCTGGTGCGGCAGGCAGAGCACATTCTGAGCACTTGATCCGTGCTCTGAAATAGTGTCTTACTACCACTGCTATCACATGGAGAACAATAGGACAAAGTTTAAAATGAAGCTGAACATTGCATTTCCCACAGCTCTGGCAAGAGCACCAAGAGAAACTGCTGGCATCCCTAGCTGACAGTGAGGTGGAACTGTGTGGTGACGGACGCTGCGACTCACCTGGCTACAGTGCAAAATTCTTGACCTATTCATTTCTGAACCCCAGCTTGGGAAAAATAGTGCACACTGAAGAAGTGCAAGTGGGAGAGGTAAGTGCCAAAATGCATTGCTCTGAAGAGTAAGTAGAATTTATGATGGTGCTATGGAGCTCAGCATTAAAGCTGAATTGAATTCGAAATAAAATATTTTCAGAGTGCATGCAAATGCAGTAATAAGGGAGTAATTACTCATTGACATCCACCTGAGCGCAGCCATACGGCTACAAAGGAAAGGTATACAGCTTTCTCTGAAACTTCCTAGTTAAAGAGAAATTCGTCCTGGTCCGGGGTTCGAACCCGGGACCACCGCTTCACCGGAGCAGTCGCTCTACCAATTGAGCTAACTGGGACGGCAAGCTTATGGTAGGGCGAGAGCAAATTGATCAATAACTCGAAGTGGGAACTGTGTTGATCAAAAAATATTTAGGCACCAATGCAAATGCAGTGTACGAACATTACATTAACTCTATTATTCCCCCCTTTTTTTTTCGCGGCTTTAGCCCAGTGATGGCAGCTGTTTACAGTCACATCAACTCCTATGCTTTTCAGACAGATGCAGTGAAGGCAAGTGGCCACATGGAGAAGGAAGGCCTAATACGAGGCCTTGCCTTCTTTTCACAAGTAGGAATCCACATCAAGTCGTTGACAACGGACAGGCACCCAGGCATAAAAAAACATATGCAGCAGTGCCAGTCAATAGTGCACTACTTTGACGTTTGGCATGTAGCAAAAGGTATGGAGAGATATTCACCTTCAAGTTAATATGTGATGTAGAGCCATGTAACGTGAAATTTACTAATAACCTACTGTAATTGCTCATACTTTTCTTGTGATACTGAAACTGCTCATTTGTGCCTTGAAATTTTTAGGAGCAACAGCACACAAATTATCCCAACAGAAGCCTTACTGGATACTAGATTTACTTCAGCATTCCTATTGCCTTTTAGGCATGAATTAAGTGAATCTATAATGTGAACGAAACTGAATACGTAGTTTCCAAGCACTAACGTTCATTTACAGCTGGAATCAATACGAAAGTGATTACTCCCAGACGAACCCACTGGGACAAAGTGCTCTACCACAGCTTATATTTAGGAGAAAAGCAAACAAAATAGATGAGAATAGCTGGCTCCTTTGTCCCCACATATTTCACTGCCACTTTTTAAAAAGAAAATTAGTCATTATGCTAGAAAAATGTTTTGTATAGCTGCAATGATAGTTACCTTCATATTGACACTGACTGTCCTATGCACAGCTATCTCCATCAGTGACAGATGCAGAGTGGAGACGAGAAAAGGGAAGATCAGGGGCTCTTAGGACTTATGATAAAAAGCCATCAGTCTCTGAAAGCAAGGAAGGCATAAGGAAATATCACCTTTTTTTCGCTGTTAGAAGAAAGGTAACATTTGCCTAACAATGCATTTCCAACAGCAAACTTCCTTTTCTTGCCCTCACCAAAATAGCTATGAACTACTATTCTACAGCAGCCCTAAACAAACACGCCACGCACCATGCGCATAAAGCCACCTACTCACCACCATTTCGTGACAAAGAGGAGCATTTCCTTCGGCTGGACAGCTCTGAAACGTACAGCAGTGGCAGCAATGTGTGACTGGCTATGGGAAGAATACTGACAAGCTGTACGTGCTCTGTACATTTACTGTCTCGTATACATGATTCACTCAAATTCAGCACGAGCTCCTTTTCATTCTAGCATCTTTTTTTTTTGGCAAGTTTTCAGCATTGTGCTCTTCCTACTGAATGAATCCTGCTGCTAAAAATACAGCTCAAACTCCTAGTAAAGAGAAATTTTTGATGATTTTTCAGGGATCACGAAAAAACTGGTCGCCGCTTCAAAAAAATCTGGCTGCAGTGCTATAGGAAACTGGAAGCAAGCGATTGTAAATCACTTATACTGGTGTGCTTGTGCTTGTGGTGGGGATGGCGAGCTGCTTGCGGCAGCATGGCAGAGTCTTGTGAATCATGTGAGCAACATCCACGAAGGGCACAACCAACTCTACCCAAGGTGTCTGCATGGACCTTTGAGCAGCTCTGCATGGCTCAGTGCAGTTAACACCTCTACTCAGCTTTCTCAGGACTAGTGTTGTTCTAAAAGAACAACACTAGTCCATCAGCAGAGATCTTCTGCGCCTACCGAAAGTTGTCAGAAAATAATACCACTGTTACCCCTTGCCATTCCAACAGAAATTGCACTACAACATGCAGAATGTTTTTGTGCCGTTGCATAAGAGCACAAAATGTTGTGTGTGCTTTTTTTCCAGGTTCCCTTCCACACAAGGAAGTGGAAGCCATTGTGAAAGCTGCACTGCTTCTGAAAGACATTAAGCGGCTCTCACCACACAAGTACAAACATATGGCCTGGAGGCGTTCCACAGTGTTTTGAATGGGTTCGCCCCCAAGTCAACCTCATTTACATATGAAGACATGAGGGCTCGGTGAGTGTGCATAAGGATACATGCAGAATATATCCATCTTGTCATAGCAGTGCAGCACATAAAGCAAAAGGAAAATTTTTTTCAACATGTCTAAAAGTCGGGTCATATTTCTTTACCTTCCTAGCACACTCCTTGCGGCTCTTCATTTTAATGAAAATGGTGACAGGGACCAGGCAGTGAGAAGCGATGGCACACTCATGTGGCACATAAAGACCGCAAAAGCCAGGCACGGTGCCACATTCGTCACGCCACAGAAGACAGCACCAACATTTGGCAAGTCACTGTGATTTTCATATTACATTCTTGTGTAGGTTGTGGTTGTGTGTAAAAGTGCATAGGATGCAACCGCTGCTTGTTCAAAGCCTTTACATGGCAGAACTACTCAGTCTCTAGTTTCCGCACACAGTGAGAAAAAAAAGGCACGTAAAGTCAATCAGACCAATGCCTTTGTTTATTGCAGGGTACGCAGGGGACCTACACACGAAGGTCATCGAGCTCTGTCTTTTGTACCCGAGCTTTAGAGAGGCCATGGAACATACTGAACCAAGTGTTGGCCCAGCTTATGCAAAAAATGTGCCGTCCAGGCCATCCAAGGCAGACCTGGTGGAAGCCCACAAAGCATGCTTTGCAAAGCCGTGAAGTGGCTGCTGCCCTGAAGTAGCTGTGGGAAAAAGGATTGGAAAGCCTTCAACTCATCTCCAGCATCACGTGCCAAGAAACAGTGCAAGGATATACCTATTCAAATAATTTGCGTATTTCACTACCATAAATCATTCAATGATAAATGAAGAATTTTAAATACCACTAATTTACCTTGTAAATTGGCCGTAATTTTTGTTTTCTCCTTCATCTTTTTTGGCTTTTTGTCTGACGTTCTGTGGCAACCTATATTTGTTAGTATTGTAAAGTAATGTGTATTATTTGCAATTCATATTTATTTTCATCTTGTAAGCTTGTCTTGCAATTTTGTTCTTATAGTTATGTTTTTAGACCTGAACACTGAATTCTGTACGAACTGGGTGTGCAGGTGTTATCCTGCGTGTTCAAAGAAAAGGGCATCTGCCATTCGACTCCTCACAATGAAAATGAGTAAAAAACAGGAATTCCTTCACTTTGCCTTGAATCTCCACTTACGAAGCCATGCATTCACAAGATGCAGTTGACCTTTGAAAACCGATTCGACAGGCTCGCTTTAGCTGGGTTCCCTCATTCACTTGTGAAAGAGGTCACCAAAAGCCTCATGTAGAAAATGAAAAGTAGTGAGTTGGGGCAGGTGTCCCCCAAGAAGGAGTTAGACTGGCAGTGGCACTGTATGTGCACAAGTTGGCCCACAATTTGAAGAACTTTGCTAGCAAGCATGGGGTACGCTTGTCTTTTCAGCCTGTAGGGAGCTCAAAGGCCTTTGCTCTTGGTTTGAAAAAGAAGGAAAAAAGAAAAAGGGGCTGCGGAACCAAGCGCGGGTGACTTTTTATAAGGTGCACCATAGCGGTACCATATGAAATCGCCCGCACGAACGGTTTTTGCTATATAGGGTAAACCGAGCACTGTGTGAATGAGCAAACCTCAGGGAGCATGAATAAAATAAAGAGGGCCGAAATTTTACAAAGCACACCAGAGCTTTCCCTTCATGCTGTTCTGAGCCATGCTTTGCTGTCATGCGATTTCTTGCCAGATGTAAGAATACAATAGCACCATAGTCATACATAAAATCAGCAATAAAATTCCATTAAGGAAGAGTGTCAGGCAGGAAGACACGATCTCGCCAATGCTATTCACCACCTCTTTACAGGAGCCATTCAGAGGCCTGGATTGGAAACAGTTGGCAATAAGAGTTACTGAAAAATACGTTAGTAATCTCAGTAGGGTAAGGGTGCGGGCTAGTTGGTGATGCATAACATATAGATACCAGCACAAACCAGCAGGACACACGACGAAAAACGAGGACACACAAGCACTGACTTCCAACTGACGTTTAATGGTTGAAAAATGGGCTTAAATACTGATTACAAACAACAAAAAGAAAGAGAATATCTTTGCTTGTCACTTCTTCAAGAAGAGCAACTCCGCATCTGACAAGGCGATTGAAGGCGCATTGAACGGATTCGGGAACGGATTCGAAAGCTTGTGTATGTGCAGTCGAACGTAGCTGTGGACACAGCTTCAATTCATGCTCCTGCGCGTAGTGCCGCATCCAGTGACACTGACTCTGAGTCCGATATGGAGTGACTTGTAGATCAGTTTTCATGTTCCCTTTCTCGCTGCAATAGAACAAGAAGTTCGTTCCACAAATATGATATATCTCCAATTCGCCTGAAGTGGAAATCATTATCTTCTCGGTGCAATAGAGCAAGTTTGTTTCACAACATGTCATCTATAACTGCATATTCGACTGAATTTCGGAGCATTATTATTGATCGTTGTGCTGTTGCAAATAAATCTGTTTTTGTCACGCTTTGCAAAATTTCCAATTTTTCATGAAAAAAACCCTGAATAAAATGGTTTTTTTCATGCCGTTCAAAATTTCTTGAAACTTTACATCTCTAGCAGGCATGATCCATACAGCAGTACAAAACAACAGGTCTTGTCAAAGCAAACCAAGTGTGGCATGCTGGCTAAAGGCTGAGAACTGCATCCACACTACAGTTATACAATGTTGATTCAGACAAGACCACATTTTGGACAGTTTAAGTAGGATATATCTGAAGGAAATAGGTATACTTCACTGGTACTTGGAAGTAATACTGCATTTGTCAAGCTGTTCAGGAAATTTCAAACGTTCACAGAATATTGTAAATATTGTTACGGGGATGTTATGGTATTACCGTTACGGTAAGTCTATATTGGCGGCCCGCCAATATAGACTTACCGCCAATATAGACAGGAACTCGCAAGCAAGCCCTGCCCATGCCAGCTGTACACCCCAACTATAACCAAATATGACGCAACTCAGGTTAGTTGGCCACACAAGGTTAACCCTAGCCGCCAGGAAAAAAGGAATATCTAAGAAGTAAAGAGGAGACAGGAGAGTAGCAAGAAAGAGATAGGAAAGTGAAAGATGGAGGGGAGGAAAGGAAAAGGCAACTGCCGATTTCCCCCGGTCGGGTCAGGCCGGAGGTGCCGTCTACAGGAAGCTGGGGCCAAAGTGGTGTGTTGCCTCCGCCGAGGGGCCTTAAGGGTCCAAACGCTCGGCATCGGCTCAACCACCAGGATCCCCTTTTCCCCGGACACGGCGATGCCACGCACGGCTAAGCGCGGATGCTCGGGTCCGTGGTGACGCATTGTTCACCATCATCCCCCTGCGGGGATGTCCCTGCGGATGCTCGGTTAACCCCGTGGTGTCGCCACTCACCGTCTGCATGCTGCAGACACCTCCCTGCGGGGACATTAGGATATGCATAAAACAGACAAATGGTCTTTGAAACCATGGAAGCATTGAAAACAACTGCCCTCTTTAGACTAGGCAGTTCAGCAACCATTTTGACAGCAGACAATTCAACTAGGGAAAAGAATTATAGACCAGAATACTAGGGAAAAGAATTATAGACCAGACGAGCCATGCGCATACTCCGGAACCCAGCGACTGGCCGCCATCTTTGCTGGACTGCCAAAACGCGTTCGCATGTACGTGGGTGTGTGTGTCTGCGGTGCTTTTCGATGAGCCAATATGTCTATTCCTGCCGCAACGAAGTACAAAATTCATCAGGGCTTCACTGCACCATTTATGGATGTTTTCTTCAGAGGAAGACTGGTCCCCATTCCGAATGTCAGTAAACCATTGTTATGTTTTTAAGCGTGTGTCAGACTACTTTATAAGTACGTATATCTTTACACTATTCTGATGATTCTTGTTCTTCTGTTTATAACATCATATGAGAACGCAAGGAAGAGGTTGGGAAAAGCCGAGTTCACTTCTGACTTGCCATCAACAGATGATGAACAGAGGCGGGTGGTCTTGAGACCGAAACGTTCATATCAGATTCAAATTCTGATACGAACAGCCCTCCAAAAAGAAGGAAGGCAGCCAAGAAGATGCCTAGAATGGCATTTCCAGCAGTGCCACATGCAATTGCGGCACCGTCCACGTAAAGTGCGTATGGCCTGTTAAAATGATGCTTGGGCATGCCATGGTCCCAAAATAGGCCCGACTTCTTATCAATGATGATTACCCTTAATTTTTTTCAGATGAAGCACTGCATAATAGTGCACATGCCACAGGATCCATTGGATCAGGTATTTATTGTGGTATTTGCAAATATGAACAAATTTTGAAAACTCATGCTTGTTTGCATTTTCAGATGCTGGTATGCCAGTTCGATTCGGCATGCACACCTCAGGTGGGTCAAGTTAGTTTAGTGTTCTCAGGAAAAAGATCAGTTTTCTAATCTGTTCTTTGAAGCTTGCAGCATGCCCACTTACGGCCACTGTGGCCGCTACAGACACCATACCTGAAGCCGGTGAGCTTTTTTCCATGTCTCTGTGATTGTTGTGAAGCTTTTACATACTGTTAATTTGGAGCTCACTTGTATTTATATGTTATTGTTTCCATGAAAGTGCTACAGCCTGTGTTCTCTTGTATCCAGTCTAGAGTTCCAAAGGCAGGTGATCAGAGAAATGAGGCTGACAAGACTGATGGTCGAACAAGTTTTCGACCTCCTGCAGAATTTGCCAGGAATGAGGGACCCTGTGGCAAGTGGTACTCGGGGATCGATATTTATCTCCAGACCGTTTGTGGAGATACAAAGTTTCCTGGAATTTGACAGAAACGGCAGTGAAGTTAAGGAACTGGTAAGAATTCATGATGTGTGCCATGAAAATTTTGCTTTGTCTGTTAGAAACTCTGAATAGCTAATACATTATTCTATAAATTGCCTGTGGCTTCTCCTTCAGTGTATCCTGAAAAATGGGCGGAGCATTTCAGTGTACAAGAATAGGTACGCAGGGCCACAGCTTGTCAATACACAGGTCATGTGACTTGTCTGAATGGAACAGGAATTTGCATAAGCAGCTTTATGGTTACAAATGCTATGCCCCTTCTGCAGTCAAATTAAGCATAATTCTCACTGGAAATGAAAAGTGGTCATAGGCAGTCAGTGTGCTAACTTTTAGCAGTAACTCAATTTATGTGAGTGTCTGCATGCATGCAGTAGAAAGGTGTCATAAACAGCTTCCAAGTTATTTCCTTATAATTATGAGCTACCAAATATGTACTGTTGATACCTGCGTGCCATTATTGTACAGGGTGGAATGCTATTTGGACTGTTTCTAGCACGTATGCATGTGCATTTAACACTGGGTCTGGGCACTCACAAGGAATAGAAGCACACTGTAACATCAAGATGGTTCCAATGTTTAGGGTAATCCCCAAGGTGGAGTAGATTTGTATAAAGGAATAATTGCTTGTTATCACCCATCCAAGTGCAGCCATATGCCTACAACGGAAAGCTGTACAGCTTTCAGAGAAACTTTATAGTAGAGGGAAAATTCGCCCTGGTCTGGGGTTGGAACCTGGGACCACTGCATTATGAAGTTTCTGTGGAAGCTGTATAGCTTTCCGTTGTGGCTGCGCTTGCGTAAATGCTAACGAGTAATTGCTTGTTTATTAATGAAAAAATTCTCTGCATGTTCCCCAATATGCATGTAATTGTTCTTTGTGCATTAAGTGTCTAGTGTCTGTAGTGCTAATATGCTTGTGGTTAAATAGTTTATCCCAGCCAAATTCGCAGCTGTAGTTCAGACGATCTGTCTAGTTTTTGAAGTCAAATATTCTTATTACAAGCATTTTTTTTACAGCTTCAAGAACTAAAGGGCCTCGGGGGAAACAATGTGGCGGCAACCATGAAACGAATTTTGACTTATATAATGGAGGACACAGTTGCTCAAAATTACAGCTAGGTTGGCAACAAAGGAAAAAAATTCCGAGACTCAAATGTGACAGCCATCATAAAAGGTATGTTGTTCACAATTCTGACAGCGGTGCCCAAAATTAGCAAACTTTGATAAGCAAAGTGATTATATTCTACAGTTGATAACTTATTGTCATTTTGGACATGATTTTGAAATGAAACAAATGAATTGAATTGTGCACAAGCCATATGCAAACTCACTCTATGTACAAGTTTTCATTAACAATTCTTTAATGTAGGCAAAAAATTTTGTTTTACCTGAATTGACAATTTTGGATATAACCAGTAATATGCTATCAGCCAGTTTAAATGGGGAGTACAGCCTAGAGACATTGATGAGAAAGGATTGACATGGACTGGCACTGCTTTATTCATAGTATTTAGCTGGATGGTGGGCTTTAAAAATAGAGGATAAAAAAGCTCTTCCCTTCTCGTCTTGTTTTTCCTCACATTATGCTCCACCTGTTTAACTCTTTCGCTACCGCAGAAAAATGGACGATTTGGAGTGTACGGAAAGAAAATTTTTTTTCACAAGAACTAATACACCCAGCACATATTGCAATGCATGAAATTGTAGCTTATTAGTTACACTTCTGAATGAAACAAACAGAAGAGTTGTGTGTGCAAAAGTAAATGAACACTTATTTGTGAAATTTGCTAAAACACAAAAAAAAGTATATAGCAAAAACAAAAATTACCGGCTGCACTAAGCCAGAACTTGATTAGAGGAAAACTGGAATATACAAACTGTTGCACATGTTTATAGCTGTCATTATTCACAGTTTCAGCTATGAGAAAAATTTACTGCACTTTCCATGGCCTGTCAAGTCAGGGGTAATGACTGTGGTGCCACTGTGAGGAGCAATCAGGGGTGAAGATGTGAAGCAGAGGTAGACTGACAGGTGCTTCACATAAGGTTATATCTTTGTTCCTCCCTTGTTCTCTGATAGCCGAGCTTGCAGTTTCTTCTTTTTTTAATTTTTTTCGGTTGGTGTTGAATGGATTCTATGGGAGGATTGAGGGCGTGGACTTCATTTCCCTCATCATACCCGAAGATTTCTTGAATGAGCTGCTCCCTGAAAGCCAGCTGATAAAATTTGGCATTTTAGGCGAGCTCTAAAACATCAGAATCAATGAAATAAGTTTTAGCGATGTGGTTCGAAAGCCAGGACACTTTCCAAGTCTTGCCAATAGATGCTGCCGCCACTGAATCATCCGGGTCCGTTAGGTGCAAAAACAAACAAACAAAAAAAGCGAAAAACCAATTTTGAGAAATGATTTTTGATGGCAGAGGGCCAGAATAGATTATTCTGGTATTTCAGTAGAAATAAAATCGCGGCAGGTCAACAATTCCAATGTATATGATGATTCCAATGAACATCAGCATCTCCAACAGATTCACGTCTTCCCATGAGCCGTCACGCCGAACTTGCTGAAAATCTTCATCCATGCATATTTATTAGTGTTTCCGCACACGGTCTTCATCATTTCCGCCGTGAAGAGCATAAAAAAAAAGTCGAGAAGTCGAGCTAATCTCCGAGCGCCACTCCGCAGCGATGTACCGATATGGACACCTAGCTGTCATGGTTGAAAAACGCGGCGCGACCTTGAGCATTTGGCAAACTGCCTTCGTCATACATTGTCAAGACCCTGAAGCACAAAAATAAACCACTCTCATCAATTACAAGCCGTATGAACCGCAGAAAACTCGCAGCGAACGAAAACAGAACTTACATACAAGTACGCGCTGACGTTCCAGGCTCCCGAGGCGAAGTCTCGCTGTCGAAACCGAAATCCAACGTTTTTACATTGTTGCCCGACTAATAACCGCTGCTGTCGTCGCAAGAAACAAAACCGAAACCAGCCGACGTACTCGGAGTCAGCTTTCGTTTTCGAGGAGCGCGCGGCGACGCGGACGCCATTTTCTCCGGCTGACGCCGCTGCGGCCGTTCAAAGTTTTATTTTTCACGGCGCCCCCTCATGTCAAAACACTAAAACCAAGGCTGCAATCGAAAGAGCAGTTGTTTAGCTCGCTAGCTAGATTGTGGAGCACGCACACGACTCTCCAAAATGAGCTTTTTTGCGCGGGCGATTTGAATCGATCATATGCGATCGATGGCCTATGGCGCGGTAGCGAAAGAGTTAAATGCACCACCTAGCCCAACAGCAAGGCTTAATACAGTATCAACCATTCTCTGCTTTGTTAGAAGCGTTCTATCATGCTGAATATGTCCTTTCATTCTGCATAGATGCCATTCGCAGAAACAAGCTACTTTCGGCAACACAAGACGAGATTGAGAGTGTCATCAAAAAATAAAAATGGCTGCAGCATGCGCCTTGCAGGCTGAAGCAGCTGCAGGAAAGGACTGCCAAGAAAGCCGAGGCAAGCTAATTCCTTTTTTTTTTGTCAGCGTGGGAATGTTTTTCATATATGGTAATGGCCAAAAGGGTGCATGTCTACATACAGGGTCTGTTCTGAAAGTAGTAGGACTGGTTTCTTCCTGGGCAAACGGGCGCACGAGAGGCGATCTGCGCATGCAGGATCGTTGAAGGGGGATATTGGGAATGCTGGGGAAAATCGGCAGTCGGCTCTTGGCCGTTAAAGAGAGGAGGTCGCTTATACTGTGAACCCCTGTCGAAACGTCTCGTCACGCAGAATCATGGAGCTTTTACTGGATCAGCGATACGCGATCAAATTTTGTGTAAATCTTGGTAAAATGGGCAAAGAGACTCGCGACATGATTAAAGAGGCCTACGGTGACACTGCCATGGGTAGATAAGGTGTTTTTTTGAGTGGCACAAGCTGTTCCGAGAAGGTAAGGAAAGACTGGAAGACGACGACCGCTCCAGACGCCCTTCGACCAGCAAGGCCAACGAAAATGTGTAGCGAGTGAAACATTTACTGAACAGTGATTGTAGGATGAGTATCAGAATGATTTCTGGTGATTTGAGCATTCCTCAAACCCAAGTTTTCGAGATCGTGACAGAAAACTTAGCCATGAGATAAGTGTGCGCGAAGTTGGCGCCGGGAGTGTTGTCGGAGCAAAAGGCCAACCGGAAAGCGGTCTGCCAGGATCTTCTTCATCATGTGAATGAGGACCCTGATTTTTTGCCCAGCAGAAGCGGCAACGCTGCCTCAGCCCCCCTACAGCCTCGACTTGGCCCCGCCAGACTTTTTTCTATTCCCGAGAATAAAATCAACGCTCAAGGGGAAACATCACGGATCGGTAGAGGCGGTTCAACAGGCCGTGACGAGGGAGCTAAACAGCATTCAGGTCCAGGCATTCCTGGAGGCGTACAAAAACTGAAAATCTCATTGGCAGCAGCGTGTAGGTGCGGAAGGGTGCTACTTTGAAAAATTCTAATCGTTTGTACTATTCTCATGAATAAATTTTATTAAAAAAAATGAGTCCTACTACTTTCAGAACAGACCCTGTATAACATCGCATACACAAAAGTTACATTGCATGCATTGTGCTATCCACTTTATAATAGGGTGCAAGACACTTTTCGATTTTTTTAACCAAGTGTGTTCACACTATTACTGTTTGTGATTTGCTACCTGTAGTTTTTTACTTGTCTTGGTTTGTATTTGTAATTTTTTCAACTGTAGCATCCTTCTTGAGTTAATTTCTTCGAGCACAAACTACAGACACATTTTATTTAGTTGCTGCTGTTTCACATTGTACCCCGTTATATTCACAGGTTGCTCGAAACGAAGTCCAGTTGCTGTCGGATTAGTGTGGGACTGACTAAGCAATAAAAGGTGTCACTGTAGCTCTCCGTGTTGTTATAGTTGCCATTATATGGCAAAACATCCAGCACAGAACCCGCGGCATGCGCCCCGCCCACCTCAAAAAAAAAAGTTAGATGAACATCTAATAAACATCCACTGAATGTCTCAGAATTGTCACGTGTGGTCATAATGTGGGTGTTATATGATCAAAATGAAGATAATATGGACATTCAGTGGACATAATGTGAACTTGTAGGAACATCATACGGACATCTGATATCTTAAAAAAAATATTATATGGACATCCTCTGAACATGACTTGGTTGGCTGGGACGCGGCGCTCTTACCGTGGCGGCGCATGCAGCTGCACTCGCTTGTCAAGGTGATCGTAAGTTTTTGCTCGCTTGTCAGATGCTTAATAGATCAAGAGGTGGATTGCAAGCGTACGCACTCAGTACGGCAGCAGCAAAGGTTATGAGTAGCAACGTCGACGGATCCCGAAGTCGTAGCATGGTGCAAGGCCAGCCGACAATGCGAGCAGGAAGCGAGGAGGGCTTAGCGTGCGGCTGAGACACCCGAAGAATGGCTCGCTAAAAGACGACATGAAGCGGAGAAGTGACGACAATGAGCCGCGAACAAAGCCGCCACCTCGACGTCTGCTCAACAACAGTCGATAGAAACCAAGTCAGAGAGATGGACTAACCACGTGATTCGTCTCAGTGAATTGAGGACTGCAACAAGGCAGTTTCACCAGAAATTCAAGGACAACTGGTTCGGCAGCGAGTGAGAAGGTTTTGTGTACACACTCAGTTTAACCAAGCTAAACCATCAGCAATTTTTTTCAACGTGTGACAGCACACGTGCGTTTTTGCATTTCGCCTCCATCCAAATGCGGCCTTCAAGGCTAGGATCAAATCCGCAACCTGGGGTCAGCAGCCGAGCTCCACAGCCACTCAGGCAATTTTTTCTTTACTGCGCCACTGACCCATCGTGAGGGGTTTTATTTAGTACCTGCTGTCGGAGACAACGAATGCTTAAAAAGTGAATGTTGCACTACCCACTGTGGTGGCTGAGTGTTTAGGGCGCTCTGCTACTTATTTGGTGCACCCGGGTTCGAACCCGGCGGCATTTCGAAGAGATGAAACGCAAAAGGCACCAGTGTGTTGTGCGGTGTCAGTACACGTTAAAGATCTCTAGTAGGTCATTATTCCCGAGTCTCCCCTACGGCAACCCATTCTCTCTTAGACTCCCACCTTCCTCCCTTCCCTTACAGCGCAGTTGAGGAGTCCATCGAGAACTGTGACTGTTACTGCGCTATTTCCTTTCCTCAAAAACATTGTTGGGTAGTTGCGCTAAGGTTTCATATATTTGTGGTAAATGACTTAAAGAAAGGGAAGGTATTCTCAATCGGTGTTTAAAGTATTATGCACAACTAATTTCACTGCGCGTTTTCTTCTTTCAAATGATGCCCTAGGTACCGTATTTTCCGGTGTATAAGACGCACTCTTGTATAAGACACACCTGCCATATATGCAAGCTGTCACTGAAAAAGTTTGTATATAAGACGCACCCGTGTATATGACGCACCCCAGTTTACCCAGTTAGGATAGTGAGGCTTAATTGAACACGCTTGCGCGACTATCGCGAAATGCACCGTACCTGTGAGCAATTGTTAAGCAACGCTAAGTGATCGAAAAAGGCAACACTCACGCCATACCCGTCCACGTTATAGCAAAAAAGAAAGAAAAAACGATACAGCTCCCCATATGTCCATAACAACATTTTATTTCTACTTGAAACCTTCGAAGTTTTCATCTTCAGATGCGCTATCAAAAGGTTCACCCATTTCTGGAAGCAACTCGGCTGAAACATGCACTACGTACACACAGCAAAATAAGTTGCAAAGGGTGACTAAAAAAGAACGCCGGCTTGTCTTGACAATGGCGAGAAGCGCGATTATCACCATCTTTTGGCGCTTCTCATTACTTTTGCTTGGGGCCTCCGAAACAGCCGCGCGTTTGTGATCCCGGAAGGCGTGATCCCCGCCGTTTCATGATAAAGATCACCTAGAATATGTCGCGCACGGCGGTCCCGGTATTGAAGTATTAACCGTGTTACAACCGCGTTATTGGTAGTGATATTTTTTAGGTGAAAAAAGCTTGAGCATGAACTGGAGTAATCGATGAACTCGCAAAAAAAAGATGAAAAATTCGCATATAAGACGCACCCTTGTATAGGACGCACCAGCAAGATTTTTGAAAAAAAGCCACGTCTTATACACCGGAAAATACGGTAATAGAATACCTGGATCACCGTGTGGTATTCGCCTACGGCCGCTTAATAATTTAGAAAGAATTTATTCTCTCATGCTGTTTCAGTTTCATCAACCGAACGATGCTGTAACGTGCAGTTGAACTTTAGATCCCATAAAAAGTGGAAAAACTGTGATATAAATGCGGATAAGTTGTTTTCACTCACTACTGCACATAAAAACCAGCCTGCTTCATAGGCTAGAATTACAACTAATTATATGTTAGAAGTCATATTGCTGTTTTTTTTCGTGCATCATGTAACTTAATTTCAACTACACGTCACAGCCATCGCTCTGTTGATGAAACCAAAAGAGCGTCAAGAAGAAATTCAAATATAATTTATTTCTTGGTTGTAGGGGAATACCACGGGGTGCTCTATATACACCATTGTCGATAAAATAAAACACGCAAGCAAAAATTTGGTGTCTATATAGTCCTTTATTGCGTTAGATCAGTGCTAACAGTTTGATTAAAACTATACGCAAACATGAAAAGGGGCAAGAGTATTACTCAAGATTTCACATAAACCTGAGGTACAATGCTTTAGAATTGGTACTAGTAAATTACAGAAGCATCAATTAGGTTTCTTCCCAGACACCAGACTTCATTCAATTTTGTTGTCGGATATACTGGGTGCCATTTTCGCACTTTCTAGCGCAGACAACTTCGGATGGGTAAACCTACGCACTGGACTATCTCATTTTGTCTGAAAAAAAAATGTGTGCCATGCGTGCAAAAAAGGGGGGCTGAACAGAGACCCGAACCGGTTCGGAACGGTTCCCTTGAATCGTTCCGTTTCGGGTTCAGCTCCAAGATGGCGAAAAAATTATGAGTTCGGTTCCGGTTCGACACCCTGCCACTTGACGCTTCAAATTCCACTGCATTATTTAAAGATAATGGCAAGCAGAATAATGTACTTGGAGCTCACAAGATTTCATCTCATTTCCACTTCACTGGCCACCACTAAACACAGAAGCAGAGATTAATTAAAATGTGGTTGTGAAATTTTTTCACAATTTCTTATTACAGATGACTCACCTTACGGACAATTTCACCCCGGAGAACCAATGTGTCCGCATCAACGAGGCACGACTGTACATCATTTGTACACTTGCTTGTGCCTTAGCTCACACAACCGGAATGAACACAGTCATCAACAGTAAAGAAAAACCAACATTTTTCTGAAATTGAACACACTTAATTACTTTACTGGCCAACTGTTGCCACTTCAAACTAGATATGTGCATCGCTGCCATTGAGAGAGAAGATATTGTCCTGTACCCACATAGCTAAAAAAGTAACTACACTCAAATCTCGTTTTAGCGAAACAGTTTATAACAAAGAAATGTTGCCTATTGATATACCCACAATTTGTATATTTTGGAATTTCGGTGAAAAATTTTTTGCCAGAGATATTACTCCTTACTCAGAAACTTTTTGCATGTTCTTGTTTTTTTTTTGTTCATGAATATTTCTTTATGTAAATCAATTTTTTTGTATTTCTTAAAAATAAATACTGCTTGAAAGCACGTTCATTTACCTTCACTTTTATGTACCGCATGGCACTGTACATTTAGTAGCTGTTGCACAAAGAATTCGTAACTAAACCATACAAAAAACAGCCAATTTCCCCGTGGTAAGGAAAGAGTTAAGGAGTGCCGTCTCTTCGAGCAAGTAAAGAGCCGGCGCATATTTCCACAGTTTTAACGACTTCCCCATATGGCCGCCACAACTTCCTGTGTTATGCAGCAGCCACCAACTAGCACACCTCCCACTTCGCCTCTCAACATCACCGACACATTTACCCGGATCGTTCGCCGCGAAATGGAGGCCTGTGCACCTGTGGCCCCCCAGCCTACCATCCCCAGTCACCCCTTGCCCGATGTGTCCCTTATTCAAGCCGTCGTGCGAGAGGAACTTGCAAATTTGGATCTCGCACCTATCTGTTCCATCGGAAACTCCAGCGTCCAGCCACCAAGCAGGAATGTTTTCCGTCCCAGGGCTCCATACTTTCGTCGCTACCGAAATCGAGATGAGTGACGGATGCCTGATGATCGCCCAGTACATTTCAACTGTTCCTGTGTCAGCCAACTTTCCCGGCAATGCCGCAATAGATGGTTTCCGACTCCTCGCACCGAGCTTTCCTATGACAACCGCTCAGATATGCCCCGCCATTTTCCGTCCCTACCACCTCGTGACCAATCAGATTCGGCCAACGATCTCGCCAGCTCCCGACCACGTTGTTCTTCCCGCTCTCCATCTACACGAGCCCGTCATTTCCGATCCCCGCAGCTCCCTTGATCCTGCAGCCTCATACGACTGCTCTGACTTCGAAAACTAGCTGATTCAGCTCTCGGAGGTGACGTGCCGTATGTTCTCCGGCGAGTGCTTGCCGAACTCTGATTTGAGTGTCGCGGATGCAATGATCGTCCTAATGTCCTATTCTATGTCTGTTGGATTGAACTGGGCCGACATGGAAGGACTGGTTTTCCTAAAAATAGGTTTATTAGAGATGCCAACTTTTCCAACATCTCAGTACACAATGAGAAAAGTGTGGAAGCGATGGAAAGAGGATATAATAACGCATCACTACTATTGTCAAGAGTGTGGCAAAATTGTACCGAATAAAGATCGGTCTACTAAGTTCACTTGTCCGTTTTGCAAGGCTGCCAACACTTCAAGTAATTGTTTTGCAACCCTTGGTGCTAAGAGGTAAATGGAGGCTCAACTCTCGGACAGAAATTTGGCCAAGGCACTGCTAGCCTCATTGAAGGAACGAGAGACTCGGCGCCTTTCCCGGCCGAGCAGCACCACCCTAAGGGATATAACAGACGGGAGGCTTTACAGACAGCAAATGAAAGATGCTTCCTGGTGTGACCTTTCTCTGACTTTCAACACTGACGGTGCAAGAGTGTTCAAAAGCAGCAAGTCAACACTTTGGCCAATACAGGCTGTGGTGAACGAACTTCCCGTGGCTCTGCGCTGGAGCAATGTTCTCCTCTGTGGCTTGTATTTTGGAAGGACCCATCCAAAAATGAAGTCATTCCTTCAAGTTCTTGCTGACTGCATCACTCAGCCCCAGAGAGTGAATTGGGAGTGTGACGGACAGAGGTTTGCCTCCAAACTGAGAGTCATCTGCTGTTGTGTGGACGCACCAGCAAGAGCAGCAGCTTTGAATATGAAACAGTTCAATGGCTACTATGGCTGCAGCTACTGCCAACACAAGGGTGCTCGCATTGGTCGTAAGTACACCTTCTAAGCCCTGTTTTGAGAAATTGCATGTGAATGTTCCATGCTACTGGCAAGCTTTCTTTCGCAGATTATAGACAATCACAAGTATGCAATGTGTTCTGATAGCTTAGTGCTGAGAAATTGTCAAAAGTAGTGCTACTGTTATAAGTATAGTGCTGTTATTTTTAATGCACATATGCTTTCATTGCACTTAGAAAGGGCCATAATAATTACTGCTCATGCTAGCAACTTGTCTGCATGCTGTCTGTACTATCTGTAAATGCTTGTCTGAACTAAACTTGAGGTGGGACATCTGGTCACACTCGACGTTTGTGTTTGAGTCCGGCAATGGCACATTGCTGCGCTTCATAACCGACGCAAATGGTGTGCCATTGCAGGTACTCGAGCGCTTTGTTATGAAGCTTCAGGTGACCAAACTGTCAAATAGCCTGGACCTGGCCACACCTGTGCAAACTCTATGCAAACAGCTGATAGCTCCAGTGGCAGCAGGACATGGTAATGAACCGATATTTCTTGGAAAAAGAATCATTTGCACTGCGTTGAAGCAAGCTGAACACGTGTGTATGCAAAAGCTTGGCTATGTGCTGCCCTCAGTGACAAGCTACCAACGTGTGGAGATTCGCAGGCAACGAATTCATGTTGCTGGTTACCAGAGAGCAAAAAAAAACCAGCAACTGTTTGTTCACCTGCAAATCGGGGGAGCACTATGCTTTGCTGAAAATATACCAGCTTCTTGACTGCTCATGTGTGCACACCTTGAATGTCAGCCACACAGAAATATGCCTCATATATCTACATGCACACGGACATCTAGAAAGGCAGCTCTGTTTCCTGACGAAGTTGACAGAGTTTCTGCGTCTATGATAGTTGACGGCAACCCTTATATTGCAGAGATACCTAATATGTATGAGCGGGACTGATTTGTCACTTTTCGGAGGTGCTGAAAGCTGGTTTGATGACCTGTCACATAATTTTTTTTAATGGACTATAAAAGATGAAAGAACGATGCAACAAGTGCATCAGACTCAAGAGTGAATACATTGAATAAATGTGCACTTTCAAAACTCTGGCTACATTCTTTCTGTGCAAAGCCAGGAACTTCTCAGCACCCCCTCATACTGAGGAAGCGTTCTTACATGGGCCTCTACTGCTAGGAACACTCCGGTTTTTGATGTTCATACCAGCATTTCGTGCACTAATTCGTGTCGGTAGATCACACCAAAGCCGAAACAACAACAATTATTTAGCAGCGTCAAGGATTCTAATGTCTTGTGCATCATTACAGAGAAGACAACATGCAAACAAAGTTATGTGTGTACCGTCCTTTTAGTAAAACAACATCAGCACTAGCACACAAGCAAACAAAGTTATGTGTGTACCGTCCTTTTAGTAAAACAACATCAGCACTAGCACACAAGCAAACAAAGTTATGTGTGTACCGTCCTTTTAGTAAAACAACATCAGCACTAGCACACAAGCAAACAAAGTTATGTGTGTACCGTCCTTTTAGTAAAACAACATCAGCACTAGCACACAAGACCCCGCCGCGGTGGCTCAGTGGTTACGGCGCTCGGCTGCTGACCCGAAAGACGCGGGTTCGATCCCGGCTGCGGCGGCTGAATTTCGATGAAGGCGAAATTCTAGAGGCCCGTGTGCTGTGCGATGTCAGTGCATGCTAAAGAACCCCAGGTGGTCGAAATTTCTGGAGCCCTTCACTACGGCGTCTCTCATAGCCTGTAGTTGCTTTGGGACGTTAAACCCCGACAAACGAAACCAAACCAAACCAAACTAGCACACAAGAATGAAAACCTATAAAACATGAAGAGAACTCCACGACAGTGACATGCATGGCGCCATGCTACGCCGCACGGCAGCCGTCTCGCGACAAAGCTGTAGCCGAATCACAATCCAGGCGGGAAAGTGGTCATTGCGTTGTCGTCTGCGAACGTACTGCTCTGTCCTATAATGCTTGCATACGTAAAGTACGAAGACAAATTTCGGGCCATATTGCCCGTTAATTTGATTAAGGTTTTCGAGCCGCTTAACGTTGACGATTTCGACCCCAACAAAAAAGTGGAGGCGTTCTGGTGCTCAGAAGACCGGAGCATTCAAGGATACTACCCGGCCTTTGTTCACGCCCTGGCAGGTAAGTTGTGGTATAAACATTTTTCTTTTGGCAGTTTTCATTCTGCCGGCAGTCGGGAGAATTTCTGGGCTGAAGTTCTCCCGGCACTCGCCTCTGAATGGCTATGAGAGGCGTTGTGAGTACATGTTATATTCACTTTTCAAAGTTTTGATCCTCCCAGCAGATACATTTTAGTTTTGTTTTTCTGTTTTGCACGATTCCTAGGCCACCGAAAGGTTGTAAGCCTGTGAGAACTACAACAGCAGAAATGTAAAATAAACAATGCTTTTTGCGTGTGAATGACTGCAATTAGCAAGGAAAATTTTACTTCCAGCTCTTCAGACGACATGTACATTGAAGTCGCTTCAGTGTGTTTAAAACGCCTAGTCAAGATGAAGTCGCCAAAAGAGGAGACTGAAGATTTGGCCCACCACTTCTTTATGACTCTTGCCAACAAGCTGAGATCAATGAGCCGAGAACAGCAGTTAGATGCAATCCACAAAATTGATCTCTTAATGCACCTAAAAATGAAAGAAGCATTGGTGGACCATGGCAACTAATGACAATGTTCGCGTTCGAATAAAGTTGACATAGCTTGCTTGTTCACTAGCCATGGTACCTTGCCATCGCTGATCAGGTACCTGCACAGACTATCCCTCATGTCATAGGCAAAGCCTGGAACAGAAATGTAATACAAGGGCATACCAAAAGACAAAAAGCCGACCTTGCATGTCCACCACATCCATACGGGGTGCCGCAGGCGCCGCCGTGGAGAGGAGGACGAGGGAAATGGTTCAGCCGGGAAGAGAGATCAGGCGTGGGCAGCGGAGCAGGGATAGCTGGGGAGTGCAGACGAAAGCAATGCTGAGGACGACATCGTTCGCCACCGGGTCCTTCAGCGCCGAAGCCCGACGGCAGGCAGCTTCTGCCAGCAACCGATCGAGCGCAACTCCAGAGCCCCTCCATCGTCCCCATGAAGGCATCGGCATTATTCAATGCACAAATTTCAAAACACAAGCAAACAAAATGCTGCCCTCAACTAGATTTTCGCTGTGCTTCCCATTCCCCTTTAACTTCCCCAATGACGACAATGGCTGGGACCAATGAAAACAGCCTATCTGAGCACGCTGCGGAAGTTTGCACACCATGCTTGCCTGTTCCCTCTAACTCGTCCTTGCCAAGACTGACAGCGTCGTTTCCATGGCTGCAACAACCATGTGAACACCCAGCAGGCCCAGCGTTGTTACAGCAGGCAGAGGTGGCAGCAGCACAGAGCAGCCTGACACCGCTGGTGGCGAATGGAGCAACGGCGCTGCAGTTGACCAATCTTGAATGTGATTGCCGAATCTACACATGGGAATGGACGTCCGTTGTGCTTGTTAAGCGGTGTTTCTTGATTTTTTTTTGTGAATGTTGCCTACTACAACGCCTAGATGGCTCAGAAACAATGCCTGAACCATTATTTCGCACCGGGGTGCACCACAGGATACTGCCGAATCAAGCAACCGGCCAAACTCTCGCTATTCAAAGCACCCGCCGACCCAGAGAGAAGCGTGTGGGAACGCAACCTTCACAGAGACGACAGGAGACTCACACCTGATTGTGCTGTTTGTGAGTTGCATTTTGAGAAGCATTTCATTGTCAGGGACTATGTTCATTATATTAACGGCACGGAGGTGCGAACTCTGCGCGAGATCCCGGCACCCACACCGGACACTGTTCTAACTATTCTACCGAACGTTGCCTCATATTTAAGCTAGCGCTTGCCTCTACTACAGACGAGCTGTGACAAGCGAAGGCGCCGTTCTAACAGTTGCCTTCTTGGAAGAAGTGAAAGGCAAGAAGTGAGACTGCCTGATAAGTACTGGACATTTCATGAGCAACGTAACAGTAGTAGTGGTTTTTACTATGCATTGAATATGGAAAGAAAAAGAATTTTTGCTGCCCCGGCATCTGCTATCGCTACTGGAAGCACCTGAGCTGTGGCAGCAGAAATAAAGGATAGCCGGCAGTGCGTAGGAGTGAAAAGAAAGCGGTGAGGGGGTTGTAGAAAGGACAGCGGAAGGGGTACACTAGCAAAAAATCTATTTACATATAAACATGATAAATATAAATATATACAGGTCGCACGCGCGTGAAGGTCTGGTAGAACAAACGTAACACAGAGGGTGCATGTTTTACGTCTTACTCACTGATTCAACATCTGAATTCAACATCTAAAACTATATTATGGAAGAGTAATGCAGCAATAATTATGTGCTCTTTCCATTTGCAGAAAGCATGACGTACACCCACCCAGATGACAGCAAAGACTGGTCAGAAGACATGCGCGCCTTGTCAGAGATAAAGGGGCCGGACATTGTGTTCTACTTCGTGCAGATCAAAGCATGTGACCTGCTTGAAGTAAGAGCACACAAATCATTAGAGTCGTATAATTACTTGCAGTCGGGGTGGGTGGGGAAAGTACTTGTACACAGAGTGAGTGATGACATCATGATGCTAAAATCTGAAGTGACGCTCTCACAGGCTGCAAGTAGCTGGCCACATCGAGTGTGGCTGTCGGCAAAGAGCACAGGCGAAGTTCTGCGTGCTGGTTGTTCCTGCATGGCTGGACAGGCAAGAGTGTGCAGCCATGTGGGAGCGGTACTGTGGAAAGCGGACTGTGCCGTTTCTCTTGGCTTCACTGGAAGGGGCTCCACAGACGCTGCCGCAAAGTGGAATAGAGTCACAAAACGGAACATTGCGCCAAGCAGACCTGACCACATAAACTTCAAGTTGAAACAAAAAATAGTTGGCCCTGAAGTTCAGGCAAACACTGTGCACGTTAAAGCGACACTATCAGAAGAGGAATTGAAGAAAATGCATGAGGATTCAGGATATCCCGAGCTCTTCAATAGTCCAGGTATCATCCATTTTATTATTGTGCTCAGCTGTTATCAACTTCTGCCTTTAGTTGGCTGCATGCTGAGTAAATGGAAGATGCTAAATATTCCCATGCATGGTTTTGTGCATAGCCAAATGCACGTTTCGTTCCAGATTCCTCTTATGTGTTTTGTAGTACAATTTTCCCTGTTATTTGAAAATGGTTCTAGGTCTTGGTAGGCTGAAAGACCCTGCAGACTCCGGCAAGAGGCTGCATTACATGGCAGCCATGAAGCCATAAGTCATTTACCAGCCAGCTGCCTTCGATGCTGTGCCTTCTGTAACAAGTTCGTCAACTTATCGGCAAAGGCTGCAGCAGCTCTGGAGAAAGAAACTAGGAGCCAACATTCGCCACTTTGGCTAATGGCACGGTGCCTCAGAGTGACAGCATCTTCACTTCACTTCACTTTATTTCCTTAAAGACCCCACTTTGGGGGTATTACATAAGGGGTGGGAGTACAAATATAGGTTGAATATGATTGCTTACATGATATTTATGAAATGCATATTTAAATTGTTCACAAAACTTGATTGGCAGGTGATGGCATCAACTTCGTGGGGAAGGCCATTCCAGTCTTTAGCAGTGCGAAGAAAAAAGGATGCGGAAAAAGTGACGGTGCGGGCGCGTTGGCATGACACTTGCAGTGGATGGCCGGTGCGATGAGATATGCGAGCGGGCGGTGTGATATAGGGTTGCTGTCCGAGGGAACTGTAAAAAAACTTATGAAACAGACTAAGAGAAGCAATGCGACGACGATGGGCAAGAGTTGATAAACCTGATTGTCGTTTAAGTGACGATACACTGATGTCGTATGAATAGGCAGAATGAATGAACCTCGTGGCGCGATTTTGGACAGATTCTAGTGAACTGATGAGATATGCTTGTTGCGGGCTCCAGATAGCAGATGCGTATTCTAGTTTTGGTCGAATGAGTGATTGGTAGGCGAGAAGTTTAATACTTTGAGGGGCGTGCCGTAGATGACGTTTCAAAAAACCCAATGACCGGTTAGCTGATGCGATGATGTTCGTTACATGAGAGCGCCAGGAGAGATCCTGGCACAAGGTGACACCTAGGTACTTGTATGAGTATACAGATTCTAGTGGAACGTTAGCAACTGAGTAAGGGAAAATATGGGGGTTACGCCGGCGGTGAAAAGATACGAGTTTACATTTGTTAGGATTAAGCGACATTAGCCAGTCATCACACCAGGCATGCACTGTGTCAATGTCGTTTTGGAGCTGTGATTGGTCAAAGGTGTTAGAAATCGTGTGGTAAATAACGCAGTCGTCTGCAAACAGACGAACATTGCAAACCAGGTTTGAGGGTAAGTCGTTAATATAGATTAAGAATAGGAGGGGAGCAAGTACAGAACCTTGGGGTACGCCTGATGTTACTGGAAGAGGGTTGGAACTCTGGCTGTTAACGAGAACAAACTGGGAGCGGTTAGAAAGGAATTCTTCGATCCACAATAAGACGTTAGGATGCAGTTTTAGCATGGTTAGTTTTAGCAGTAAACGCCTATGGGGAACTTTATCAAATGCTTTAGCAAAGTCTAGAAAAATAGCGTCAGTTTGTAAATTTAGGTCGAGGTTAGAGTGAACGTCATGAAGAAAGACGGCCAGTTGAGTTTCACATGACAAACCCTTGCGAAACCCGTGTTGTGAGGGATGAAAGAAGTTGTTAGCGTCAAGAAAGTCCATGATTTGAGAATAGATGACGTGTTCCATGATTTTGCAAGGTATGCTGGTTAATGATATCGGACGGTAATTTAAAGGAGAATCTTTGTTACCGGACTTAAAGACGGGAATGACCTTTCCCACTTTCCAGTCATCTGGAATGGAACCTGTAGAAAGCGACTGTGAAAATAATAACAATAAGTACATTGCAGAAATATTCTTAGTGTTGCGCAGTATTTTGGAGTTAATTTCGTCGACGCCGGCCGATGATGAAGTTTTAAGGTGTTCAATGAGCGAGGAAATGCCGCCTTCAGAAAACGCGATAGCAGGCATGCTGGACTCTATATTGACGGCGAAAGTTGCAGTTGGTGGGTGAATTTCATTAGTGAACACAGATGAAAAGGCGTTATTAAAAATGTCAGCACACTCAATGTCATCAGCTTCTTCTCCAGACTCTTTAGTTAGAGTGATAGTATGTGCCGGGTGTTCACTTATGACCTGCCAAAACTTTCTGGGATTGGAAGTCAACAATTTGGGGAGGTCGTTGTGAAGGAAAGAGTATTTTGCGTTGCGAATTGCTGATAGGTAGGTGTGTTCGGCTGTATAGTATTTTTCCCATGCGCACTCGTCGTATTGCTTTAATTTTGCCGCACGGAAAAGGCGCTTCTTTTTATTGTCGAGTCTTTTTATCGTTTTGGTATACCATGGCTTCTGGCGGTCCGAGTGGAAACTTATTTTGGGGATGTATCTATCGGTTAGTTCGCTAACCTTTTTCTTAAAACGGGACCAATTATCATTTACTGAATGATCGTGAAAAGATGCTTCAAATGTTGTGAGATATTGGTTTAATTCAAGACTAAAGGCTTCATAGTTTCCTTTGTCGTATAGGCGAATAGTTTTGTTTTGATTCTGGCGTCGTGATGGGTGGAACTCAAATGTGGCGTGGATTACTTTATGGTCGCTGATTTCGCGTAGATAAGTGATAGATGAGAGGGCTTCCGGGTGGGTAGTCAGGATTAGATCTAGGATGTTTGCAACGCGGGTCGGTTCAGATACCACTTGAGTTAAGTTGAAGTTTAGGCAGACCTCGATAAAATCATTCGCTTCCCTGTTGCCGACTGCTGTCTGTGTCTGCCAGTTGATTTCTGGAAAATTGAAGTCTCCAAAAAGAATGATATGCGCTTTTGGGTATTTCCTCGTTAATTGGCTGATCACGTCGTTAAGAATTCGAGAGAAATCGGAGTTGGTATTTGGCGCTCTATAACAAACGCCCAACAGTACGGTTTGGGGCGCAGCGCGACAAAGTAGCCATAGTATCTCAAGGTCTGATGGAATATTAATAACTGTACACGAGAACTGATTGTTAACTGCGATGAAAACGCCTCCACCTCGAGCGGATGTGCGATCTTTGCGAAAAAGGTTAAAATTCGGTAAGTCAGCAAGCACTTCAGTATCGGTGATGCCATTAGTGAGCCATGTTTCGGTAAGTATCAGCAAGTTACTAGCAGATGAACACACAAGATTGGAGATGATTTCGCGTTTCGGAAGAAAACTACGTATGTTTGTGAAAATCGCCGAAAAGGAAAGATTAGGCTGGGGGGTGGCAGGTATATGAGCGGCTGGGGGCTGGCGGCGCAGCAACCGCTATGGTATCTCTTTTACAGATTGCGATGGTTCGTCGAAGATATATCGTCGGGAACCGATGAACAGGGTTTTGTATCGCAAAGAAAAACGGTTAGTCTTGCTTTTGGCAAATGTAACTAGGTGTTTGCGCACATTGCGAACGCGGCGTGAAAAATCTTCACCGACGGAGTAGTCAGTGTCCTTGAATTTGCGGCCATTAGCTAGAATTTCGTCCTTCGTCTACTATAAGAAAAGTGCCTAAGAAAAGCAGCACGCCAGGTCACAAAGCAGTGAGTGCTATAATCAGTCCCATGTGTTCTGGCAATGCAGCTACGAAATATGGCCAGAAATATGAAACAGTGGCTTGTGAACTATTTGAAAAAAAAAAAAAAAACGGCATAGTGTGACACGGTGCGGCACAATATTATGTCCAGGTATGCCCTGGCTCTCTGCGTCTCCCGATGGCCTCCTTGAGACAGCTCCTGCTGTTCTAGAAAGAAAGTGCCCACATGTGATGAACTGTCTGGACCTTGTGCATTCTGGACGGCACGACATTACAGACGTTGATGTAAGGTACATGCTGTCTGAAAATGAGCCAAACGGTTATGAGTAATGAGTAAACGGGTTAAGCCCAAGTTCAGCTGCAGATGTTGTGCACAGGCCGTGAACTCTGTTATTTTCACATGTGGAGTATAGAAGCTGAAATTGTTGTTGAAGTGCATTTTGCACCTATGTTCGTGAACTCGAACTTGCCCCGACTCCGACAGTTTCACTTCTGTGACCTCCTGCCAGAAATGGCATGGCGCCATGTGTCTGGACGGCTCACTATTTCCACAGAGTACTCAAGGTTCTGAGAACTCAGAATTCGAAAAGGGAGTGCTCCTGCAATAGAAATTCCTGGGCTGCATATTATCCAGTACTTCATTTAAAGTATGAGGTACTGTGTATCTGAGCTGTGCTTGCACAATAGGCAACCCTGTAATTCATGAATTTATTAAAGGTCCAAGACAGGTACAGGCAAGCCCGGATATACCCAAGCCGGATATTTCGAATTATTGGATATATCGAATATACAGATTGTCCCCTTGAAAATACTGTGTAAAAGTATAGGAAAGGTACACTGCGTATCGAACTGCAATTTCGTCGGTCGTTCAATATATCAAACTGCGCGCCATGCTTCTGCAAGTGGCGCTTCTCATAATGGTGCTCTTCGATCACTTGGTGCATGCGGAAACTGGTCGGCAGTACGGCCATGGGCAACTTACTGACAGCGCTAGCGCAGTGAAAACGCATGACGGTGTGAGCATGGGGTGTGCTTCAGGATGGACTTTGGTCTTTTGTACTCATTTTCCACTCAATATCGCTGTCATGCAATGAAGCCAACCTAATTAAAGCCTTACGACAGCCCTTACGTGGAGTGCTTTGCTCCCAAACGCATTGTGGAAACCAGCTGTACCGTTTTTAATTAGTGATAATACTGTTTATAGTGTACTGGTTACAGGATTGGACGTATTATGATGGGCAGTGCATGTGTCCAAAGCACAGTCCACAGTGCCTTCGATGAGAAGGAGGTTAGGCCTAGCGACGCCTAAAGCTGATATAGGGACTTCAACGCTACACGAAAAGCACGCAATCGCGCCAGAGCTGAAATGGATTCTGAAGAGAGCACTACAGGGAATAGAGAGTGTTGCCTATGCACCACTCTGCAGTGCGACTCAACTTGAGCCACTGCTCAACTTCATGCAAACCCACTGCGCATTAACATAGGACGAAAGGCGGGTGCTGTGGGTGTGGCTGGCAGCAGAGCTAAATGCCGTAGGGCCGGCCACTTGCTCGTCAAAAGAGTGGAGGCGGGTATGGAAGGAGTGCGTGAGAGTGGCCCAGAAAGCAGGAGCGCCAGCTGCTGCCGACCAAAGGTAAGCTGACGTGCTTATCAAGCGTGACAGGCGTCACGGAGGCTTGAGTTGCATTATTAATACATGAAACGGGTAAGAGGGTTGCATGTTCAGTTTTGTCCGTCTGTTCACTGAAGTGCACCTGTGTAAAAGCCAGTTATAATCTTCATGCAATAGAATGGGTGGAGGGCTGCCGAACCCTGGAGCAGTACTGAGCAAGGTCGACGCACGGATTCTGACCATTGTCGGCCAGGACTGCTACGGTGGCTGCAGAAACTCCACTGTTTTCGGTGCACGGCCAAGGGCACAGACTCTGCAGACGAGAACCTTGGTGAAGTTTCCCATGTCTGCATGCAATCAGAAATGTCTTAAGCTTTCCACAGAAAACAGCCCTTGCTAGCAGGCAGGAAATGTGAAATTATGAGGGAGTTGTGAAAATGCACAGGCATTTTCAGCGCCGGTTGACATCGAAACAAACGCACCCACGCAACCCTTTCAACAGCCCCAGGCGCCTTTGACATATTTTAAAGAATATTTTGAAGACGACTTTAGGGAGTTTATAGCAGCCAGAATGAACTTGTACTGGGTTCAGACGAATGGGACCATTCTAGGTATGACATCCAAAGAAGCCAAAGCTTTCTTTGGAATGCACATTGTAATGGGCAACCTGAAGTTCCCTCAGGCCCGCATGTATTGGGCAGCAGCAACTCGAGTATCATTAATTGCGAATGCCATGCCTAGAGATTGCTTCTTCTGTCTCAGAAATACCTTTCACGTCTGCAACAACAACAAAGACTATGATGAAAGCAACCAATGCTGGAAGGTTCAGGCACTTCTAGACCATGCGAGGAAAGCCTGTCTGAAAATTCCCAGGCTAATGCAGCCTGTGTGGACAAACAAGTGATTTCGTTTACAGGCAGAACACAACTGCGTCAGTATGTTCACGAGAAGCCAAACCAGTGATTGTATATGGTCAGTTCTGTTGTCTTTGCAATGCAGATTGAAGGCCACACTGCACGCCAAGCTGACGCCACAGAGGTGCTGGTGTGGAAACTGCAAGCATTAACTGCAAGCAATGCTTGCTTCACTGCAGAGCCAGAACCAGGTGCCCCGTGAGGATGCTGGAGGCCCATGAGGTGAGGCTTGTGCACAGTTGCAGATTTTGAGAGAGACGCAGCACGAAATGTCCCTTGGTAGTCAGTGTGATGCAGTGAGATTATGGATGGCGGGCTGTGCTGTTATGGCTAGTAGCACGATATGGATGACAGGCTCGGACGGCCACATCCAAGATGGCCTTCAAGAAGCCACAGAGGTGACGCAGAACAATGCGATTGAGAGGGGGTTGAGAATTTGGAACTGCTAGTTATCTACGCGCGTTCTACGACACAAGTAGTCGACCCCGATATTGACCTCCGCGTAGAAGGCACTCCCATCAATAGAGTATACAGACTGCGGGGGCTGGGCCTCTACCTACAATCTAACGGCCGAGTGACCTACACTCTGCTCCAGGAGCAATCTGCGCAGATGGCACACTTAATCCGCCGCATCTCCAACAGACATGGGGGGCTCAAGGAAAGTGACGCCATGTTAATCGTGCATGCATTGCTAATCAGTCATGCGACGTTCCACGCTCCATATCAGTGACTCAGCCGAAGCGAATTAAAGTGCTGCTCCTCCACAGTTTTCGGAACCATGTTTTTTTCAAGCACATTTAACACAAGTTTTGCCGCCACAGCAGCTATGCAGCAGGGCATGTAATGTGAAGGCAAGATAACTGCTGGTCCTCAAGGGTAACGGTGTGAATTCTAAGAGGAGGCAAACGTAGCAGGGGGTGCCAGAAAGTTAGGTGCGCGGATATGTTTAAAAAGTTTGCGGGGATATGGTGGCCACAACTGGCAAGGGACAGGGTTAATTGGAGTGACATGGGAGAGGCCTTTGCCCTGCAGTGGGCGTAGTCAGGCTGATGGTGATGATGACAGTAGTGTGGCAGTTACTGAGTCAGCATAATGGAGCATCGGACGAAAACAGTGAGCAGCCAGTCACATGCATCACAAGATAGAGAGTCCAGATGTTGGTGATAGCATTCGCCGCTCACCGCATGCACCGGCTAACCAATGGCTACGTCATATAGTCAGGGGCTGAGGTACAATCGCTAATTAACCAACGAAAGCTTGTAAGCTGCAGCTTCATCACCCAACCACAGCAAGAGGACTAAATGGATCTCAAATGGAAAATGATACGTTGCGAATACGGCCCCTGGGCAGCGTTTAGCTGGCTGGTGTACATTCTGCACTTCCAAAGAAAAAAAACCTGCTAAATATTCTGCAAAAATGTTCTAAAATATATACATTTATCCATCTTAAAGCAGCGCGATACACAGGACGAGAAAAAGAAACAAGAATATACGCACCTAACTCTTGTCTCTTGTTTCTTTCTCTCGTCCTGCGTATCGCGCTGCTTTAAGATGAATCCGTTCCAACTTGCCCAGTTTTCTGTTCTCATTAAACATTTATCCGTCATCCTAGTGTAGTTACAGACATTTAATGCAGACATCCTGACCAAGAAGGATGTCAATGGAGATATCGTATCCCTTTAGTGTTAGCCGAGCGCAAAAGACAGTGACGGTTTTTGTGTGCTTTGTAATGTTACAGTGCACTGCACACAATAGGAAAGCTCAGCAATAATGCGCAATCCACATCGAAGGTGCACAAAAAAAGATCGGAACAGGAACACTGATGGGGTCCTAACGAAGGGTAGCAGCACCATACAAACCACTCTAGATTTCAGCAAGAATGCAGCATCCCTGTCCCTGCAAGAAAATATTATGACAGCTGAAACAATTTTTGCTCTTTCTGTGGTAGCCAGCTCACTCCCATACACTTTGGGAGATGCGTCAACAGCAACATTACCCCAATATGTTCCCTGATTCACAAATAGCAAAAGCGTTCCAATGTGGCCGCAAGGAAAGATCTTACATCATATCTGACGGGTTAGGACTATACTTTAAAGCCAATGTGGTTAAAGAACTTGCAAAGCCTGAGGTGTTCTATACTGTAATGATCGACGAGACCTCAAACCTGAGATGATGGTGCAGCGGGTGCATGTGCTCGTCCTGTACTTCTCTGTTCGTACAAAAAATGTTGTCGTAGAGCCCGCTGAGTTAGGGCACGCCACTGCAGGTGAGCTCCTTGCATGTGTTCAAGTCGCACTTAAGGAGCTTCCAAAGAATAATATGCTCTGCTTCTTCGCTGATGCCCGAAACGTTATGAGGAGCTTGAAGGGCAAAATAAAAGCAGAACTTAGCCCCAACATGATTGACATCGGAGAATGCAAGTCTTCACAAAATGCATCATGCATCTGCCACTGGTCTCAATGCTTTCTGCTCCGAGATTGAAACCACTGTCACTGATATCCAACAGTACTTCAAATAAGCCACAGACACGCAGACATCAAGGATTTACAACAAAAATTTGGATTTCCACAGCTGGAGTTCCTGCGGCATGTAAGCAGTAGGTGGCTAACACAACTTCCAAGTATAAAGTGTGCTTAAGCTGCACGAAGCCTTCAAGGCTTTTTTTTTTTTTCGGAGTGAAGAGCCAAGAACACCCTCGCTTAAAAGGCACAATCGCTTCACATCTGCATTTTCTGATAGCACGCTCTAAGCAAGACTTCTTATTGTTCGGAATGCCGCCTAGCTCTTTGAAAAGTTTCAGACTTTGTTTATGAGTAAAGTGAAGAAGGATGGATAGCTGAGCGAGTTTGTAATAATACGTGGGAGGCTGTTCCCTCCCACGATGAGTAAAGTGACCGCATAAGCACCGAGGTGATCATCGGGCCCAGCAGTGAAGAGATGGCCTGCAGCAAGGCATGTTTTCACGCTAAAAGTGGAGGAAAAGGACCAAGGTATACTATTGGTTGTGTTGATGGTAGTTATATTGAAATAACGAAGCCAGAACAGTCCACTGCGCTCTACATCAATAGGAAAAATGGCCATCTATTATTTTGCAGGGCATCTGCTACGACCAAAACAAATTCATTGACGTCTTCATAGGGTTCCCCGGTTCAGCACACGACGCTCGCGTGCTCAAGAAGAGACCCTTTCTTTCTGCAGCCACAGCTTAGTGCTAGGTCCAATACATACTGGGCGACTCAGTTACCAACTTCTTCCGTGGCTAATGACGCCTTACAAAGATAACAGCGCTGGTTTCTATTCATGGAAGAAGAACTTCAACAAGTATCACAGTCAGCAAAAAGTCGTGATAGAAAACAGTTGCAGACTTCTGAAGCAGAGATTCCGGAGGCTTTATATGATTGATGCTGAGATTATCCAGCAATGCTGCAGAATTTTACTGGGTGCTTGTGTTCTGCACAATATCTGCAATGCCGACAGGTACTCTATGGCAGATATTTCAGACATCCCTCACGTCGATGACGTTTTCAACAACGATGATGAAGACGTTTGCATCACTACTCCAGCAGGTTGTGAGAGTCGGAGGCAAAGAATTGCAAAAGCATCATTGTTGAAGCTCCACATGGTCGGGGTGTTGAAGCTCCGGTGGTCGGGGTGCTGCATGAGGAGCCGGAGCTGCCGGAGCTGCATCTCGGCCCTATTCGCAGCTGTCGGTGCTGTCGCCGTCGACAACAAGGCTTTCGCGGAGGCCATGTGTAGTTTCAGACAAGAATCCTTAGCTGGCCAACAAAGAACGCATTGCTTTCAAAACTCACTGTCGGTATCGTACAGTAGCCCTCCTCCGTCTCGCAGTGCGTGGCAGCTGCTGCCATACAACATGGGAAATATTTCCCGCTCCACGCCGTTCAAACAAAGGCGCATGTCGTCTGCTGTTGTCGCGCGTGCACCGCGTGCACTTGCTTCGGTGAGAGTGCCAACGTGCAGAGAACTTTTGCACTTTTAGCCCGGCACGTTGCCAAATCGAGGATGCGAGTGCAGGTGGCGCTCACTGCACTTCTCAAATCGAGTGCCAGGGTGCAGCATGTTTGAACTGGTGCAAAACGTGCAGCCAAATCGAGGAGACATGCTGATAGGGCCGCACTGAAGGGGTGAAGCAATGCACCAGGAAGCATGGCGCGGCTCAGTGAGGGAACCACCTCCCTCTGTGGACGTGAGTCGTCAAAAAAGCCACAACACCCTTCCCACCCTTCACAGGCTACAGTTGGACATGTCGAGCAAGTTGCCAGTCTGTTGAGAACCTGGGACACACCCTTCAGAAATGCCATCGAACCCACCATGAGCGCATATGCTGCCACAATGTGCTGGTGAAGGATCTGGCTAAAGGACTGTGCGAAAAGGAGTTGGATGTCTTGAGGAAGCTAATGCCGATGCTATACTTGCAGGGGCACTGCTGGCAAGATTGTTCGGATCTGTGATAGGTATCACCTGTGTTATTTAGTTGATAACATTTTTAAAACCACCTTAGTCGTCTCCACTACAGTTTCAATAAAACTGATGCATCTTGGATAATGTGTCAGTTGTGCTCCTGGAGCTGCACACAGTCGGTGTACTGACCACATTTCACATCTCTGATGTCAGAATTTGCAATAAACCAAAAATGTTTAGTTAATTCAGGTCAATTTGAGTATCAGTAGTGTTTCACAAGAAGTTGTCATATCTATATAGGTTCCAACCGTTGGTGTCCTGCCGTTTTGCCACCGTTATACTTTCAGGGCCTACTATATACATTTTCAGATGCAGAATGGCAGCTTTGCCGTCAGGCTCACTGAAAGTCAATTCGTTAGGGCATTTCATTTTCTATCACTGCCCCACTATTTCATTGTTTTATGCAGAGTACGAGAAATTGACAATAAGCAGCCGAAGGGAAGCTTCAGAAACTGCCGCCAACACTGCATCTTGCCTTTATAGGTGCATTTGTCATTTACAGAAATTTTACTCAAAACATGGCTTGCATAGTGTATTTAGTTTTGAGCACTAATAGGCCAACTCGCAAGTCATCTGGAGTGTTGTGAAGGCTACGGCGATCCAAGTTGATCAGAACAGTGGGCACTGCAAAATGTGTTCCTTCGTGCCTTTCACTCCGTGACTGGTGGCTCCATCCAGGGGAAGAAATGAGCACCAGTGTCCAGCTGATATGCGCAAGACTATCAGTGGATGTCATGTTTAAAAATGCCAGCGCACCACTTTGAAGCAAGTATTTGCAGCACTGTGTTCATGCAGACTTTCTCTAATTCAACCTGTGAATGAAACAATTGCTCTGCTTTCGAAACACCATCCTGAACTACCTTTTCAATAACAGGAATAACTGTTTGAAAAATAGTCACTGCTCAAATATTTGAGGGACTATTTGTTGCTTTCCTTGGCCCTGATTGGACGAGAGCTCTACCTCCTACACTGCAAACAACCTGTGAGATGAAGTATAAGAAGAATTGTTCGAAATTAAGGAACGCAGGTTAGACCACACTGAGAACTTTCGCTGCCCTGCCAGCTTAAGGGTGGACCAAGTATAATCAAAGACACCATGCCTGTGACACCAAGCTTGGCACATGCTCTATACCATTCATCAAGCGGACTCCCTCTTTCCTCAAGCCAGTTGTGAAATTTCCGGGCTACAAGTCGTGTTGGTTTTTACAAAAATGTTGAAATATTGTGTTTTTGCAATGTTTATCCTTCATGCAGAACGGACGGGAACCTCGTAGATATCCAAGGCGTGGACCCGTTCAACGAAACAAGCGCCGCGTGCCTCCAGACTGAAAGGCCCGGTATCATTGACACTGAAACCGATCTGTGAGCTTCCGGCTTTCCTACCATCCCTACACCGGAGGATGGGAGTGGATGTTCCAGCCGCATACCAGCACCATCATCAGCCAGCAGCACATCATATCAGCCACAAAAAAAGAAAAGGGGCCAAGAAAAGGCTTTCGAAAAAGAAATAGGAATCTTGGGAGAAATGGCTTCAAAACGAGCCGACGCTTCAGAACTGTTTGGGCTTTTTGTAGGGGCAAACACAGACGGTGGCCAAAGCGTCTGCGAGGACAGTTCGAGATGGAACTTCTCCAAGTTGCAGCTCGCTATGTGGACAATGAATAATGCCGTCAGTGGACAAGAATGGCGTGTTGTCAGTTCCGTCATCAATCTCGCAAAGTGGCAACAGTTCATCAAGAGACTGGGCCTCACAGCGTGATTGGTAGATTTCTACCCTAACTGTCAAGTGGATGGCAGCTCCGTCCACCAGGTGGTGGCTAAACAGGCGGGCGCATTCTGATGCATCTACGCCTTCTGCCGACGCAGGGACGTCATGCGTGAGGACATGTGGGTGGGCGCTGCTGGCAACTTCATCAGCTGTGTGAGCCAATTAGCTCACAGTGGCCGCAAGAAGTTTGGTCGCTATGTTCGACCAAGTGTTGCAACGCAAAGCACGAGGTACTGAACACTGTGTCACCTCATCTTGTGGTGCTGGTTCACAGTACAATCCATGCAAGCTGCATAAGCCCATGAATGCCAAATGAGCGCCTGGGAAACCCAACCTATATTGGTTTTATGTGACCTCATTCGAGTATTCATGAGCCCCAGCAGAAGTGACCAATATTTCTGAAACGTCTATGATTCTGAACTTCTTAGCTGTGTATTGTAGATAATGTTGCACAGTGAAGCATCGAGTTATGTTTGCAATGGTCTTGTTCAAGCATTCCCATAAGCTGCTGGTCTGTCAACAGTTCACAACTGTCCTCTATAGTCAGATACAACTTAAGCCTGCAGTGATGCTCCGCCCACATTCAGCCTCAGCGCACACAATTCCTCCACGACGAAAAAGTAGTCCACTGCTTAAAGGTTCCTTCTTACCTAAATAAGAAGCTTATCAAAAGAAAAAAATTACGAGCTCTAGAATTTTAATACGCGGATTGCTTGATATACCGTCGAACCCCGCTGCAACAAACGCCGCTTCAACGAAATATTTCAGATTCCCCATCAGCTAGCTATAGAAAACAATGCATGCTAGTTCTCGCCACAACGAATTATCTTTTCAGGTACATTTCTGCTTCAACGAAATTTTGTTCAGTGGAGATGGGCTTAACATTTATTTTACGACAAAACAAGCACACCATTATCCGTCCGTACATTCATAGCATTTGATTTCACTGAAAACGCTTGCTGGAATCGATGTGTGCCCCATAGTGTGTCGAGTGCGAATGGGAGGCATCATTCGAGATCGTCCGTCATATTGACAGAGAAGCGCAACACAGCCGGTCCGACGCAGTGCAATTGTCCGGTGTTTCATTTGTGTTAGTGTGCTAGACTCGACACCAGCATGGCAACACCGTGCAGAAAGCGAAAGTTCCTTTTTTTTGAAGGATAAAGCACGCATAAACCAAGAGGGCTCAAGCGGGAGGAAGAAAGGTGACATCCCTGCGGATTTCGGCATCTCCAATAGCACGCTTTCAACCATTTTGAAGGAGAAAGAGTCTATTGCCGCAGCTCTTTCTTCAGGCACGTCCGGCAAACGCAAGAAGTTGACGCAAGCTGCACATGAGTATCTTGAAAAGGGATTGCTCACGTGGTTCCTCGACATGCGAGCGAAGAAAATGCCCACCAGTGGAAGTGCGCTGAAAGGAAAAGCACTGAACTATGCTTGCCTGCTGGGCATTGAAGATTTCATGGCAAGCTCAGGCTAGCTGACACGTTTTAAAGCCCGACATGACATTGTAGCGAAAGTGTTGTGTGGCGAGTCGGCTTCTTCAGATATCAACGGCGCCTCGATTCGGACAGCATCTGCTGTGCCGAAGATAATGAAAAACTACACCCCGTCCCACATTTACAATGAGGATGAGACGGGATTTTTTAATGAACTGGACATAAAGACAAAGACGCTGGACATAAAGGGCCAATCATGCAGTGGAGGCAAGCAAGCACAGCAAAAAACGTGTGACTGTTTCTCTGCAGCAAGATGGACGGCTCCGTCAAGCGCTGCCCGCTTGTCATCGGCAAGAGTGTGAAGCCGCGGTGCTTCACAGGCGGTAAAGTGCTTGCCAGTTAAATATATGACAAACAAAAAATCTTGGATGACGCGGGCAATCTTCCATGACTGGGTCGAGAATTTTGACCGTGACATGAAGTTACAAAACCGCAAGGTGTGTTTGTTGGTTGGTTGATAATTGCTCGGCTCATAATGTTGAGGACACTGAGCTCGAAAATGTGGAAATTAGGTTTTTTTACGGCAAACTGTACTGCTTTGGTTCAGCTGTTGGACCAAGGCATTAACAGCGTCAAAAGTGCTTACCGGCAGCAGTTGATTCAGCGGCTGTTGCTAAATATTGAGGCCGGACAGCCAACCTGTACATGGCCCTGCAAATGATCGCCGCAGCGTGGATGGCGACCCGGCGGACCACAGTTGAGAACTGCTTTGTGCACGCTGGCCTCAAACATGGCGCTTAGTCAATGTCCAGCTCAACGGATGACGACCGTGTCCTAACAGAGCCTCCCTCCTCAGAGGCCACTGCGACGTGGGCAGCACTTCGGGGCGCCGGAAACGTGCCAGTAGTTGTCGCCCTCGATGAATACATCGCCGTTGATGAGGACGTGGTAGCACACGAGGAGCTAACCGATGAAGCAATACCGTATTTACCCAATTTCAACGCGCACCTTTTTTGGGGGAAAATAAGTCTTAAAATCGCATGTGCGTTGGATTCAGGCACAAACCGAAACTGCCCCAGAGCTGCGCATCATAATCGCCCTTGTACGATGTGGGAGCTAATTGCTGGCAACCATGGGAGCATGTTTGCTTGTCGTTTTCTGCGTTGCAGGAGCCACTTTCAACCGGTGCGGTGCTTGTCATTTCTGTCAGTGAGCATGGCACAAAAGAATTTTTGGGACGAACCGCCCGGCCTCGCTTTTGCTGCGTTTACGACGTGAGTAGCAAGCTATAGCGTCGTCCACATCTCGACAGTGGTGTTCGCCAGCGGGCTCTTCGTGCGATATCGTTTTTCAGAATGGATGCAGCGGCCACGAAGAGATGGCATGTCCGCCATGAGAATAGCTCTAAGTGCAAAGTTATTTTGCACAAGAACAGAACAGCAACAGGCATGCTGCCAGTCATTTTGGTGTGCCAGAGACTTGTGTTCGCGGCTGGCGAAGACTGAAAAAGTCAATCTTTGAGTGCAAAATGTCGAGCAAAGGCCGCCACGGTCCGCAAGCGAGGAGGTTTCCTGACCTTGAAGATGAGCTAGGTGACTTCACGCGGCAGCTTCGTGTGGATCACATGCCCGTCGCCACCGAGGTGCTCAAGGTGAAGGCCTTTGAGCTTGCGCGCAATCGAGGCCCCTCAAGAAGCCAATTCAAAGCAAGTGGGAATTGGATCGCAAGATTCATGAAGTGCAAAGGATTTTCGCTTCGTAGATGGACTGCTGTGTTCCAGAAGCTGATTTCCTTTCAGCGATACGTTCTATCGTTGCGACACAGTAATGCATATCAACTTGGGCAGATCGGAAATGCTGACCAAACTCCTGTCTATTTTGATATGCCCGTCAGTACCACAGTGGAGTCGACAGGGGTGAAACAAGTTAGAGTGCTTACATCCGGCAACGAGAAGATCCGGGTAACCGCAACGTTGGCCTGTACCGCAGATTGTAGAGAAGATCCGGGTAACCGCAATGTTGGCCTGCACTGCAGATTGTAGCAAGCTGGCTCCTTTTCTTGTTTTCAAGCGCAAGACACTCCCCAAGGCTGTGAACTTTCCGAGAGGCATTACAGTGTGCACCAACAAGAAAGGTCGGATGGATACGGATCTCATCATCGACTGGATTGACTGTGTGTGGCGCAAGAGGCCTGGGCTCTGCTCCATGCTTGTTCTGGTGTGCGTTGGAATTGGGTAAATACGGTATATGTGCTTGTGTAATCTCTGGTCTGTGAGGAATGTGTTCGGCAGGGTCCTTATACATAAAGGGTCCGTGAAAAGATTTTCTGACAGTCTCTAGACTGACCTCAAAGCACCCTGAATTTCTACAAGATGCAGCACAGCTGCTCATTTTCAATCCAGTGCACTCACTTGCCAGTGACAGTGAATGATGCGACCCAACCCATCATTACAGGGACACTAGGGTGTGCCCCACTAGCGTCCGCATGCCTGTGCAATATGTGTGGTGCCGATTTGGAATGTGAATTAACATTGCTGAACATTTCTTTTTCTTTTTTCGGTGCTCCACGTGCTCCATTTATCTAAGCCTTTTGCCGCTTCAATACTTGGTCTAATAACCACAGCTGAATCTTGCAACAACCATCATGCAGCATAACTGCGTGTCCTTTTGCATGTCAAGCCAGCGCAAGAAGTAACCTACATACATCGTGTAGTGAGTGAAAAAATTCCCCATGAGAACTGAGGCTCTAGTTAGGAATCCAAAGGGAAACTCTGCTATGGACGGATTGACTTCCCATCAAGACAGGGGTGGCCTCTACTACCCGACACCAGAACTCATTACAGTTCTTTATGGTTTGAAGAAATACGTGGAAATAATAATATCAGATCGAAAAGCTCTGCTGAAACCTATGGAACAGTGCTTGCAGCAGAGTGTGAGCGTTATCATAGGCTTGCCTGAGTTGAAATGTGAAAGCTGCAATGACGGCCACAGGAAAGTTTTTGTACAGCTCATATGCAAAAATTCAGGAAGCCACTGTTTTCAAACAATGTATTAGACATATATGACAGAAATGCAGTGGCTAAAATGTACCAGAACAAGCCACTGTCATGAAAAGTACTGAAGCTTTTGCTTGCAGTGTGACTGGATTCAATGGCTGCAAACTTTGATGTTCTTTGTTTCTCAGTGAAGTGATTTTCTCGACTGCAGAAAATAAACTGTTTTAATAAAGTTAAGAATAGAGGAATGTTTTTCTTTCCCTATGCTTCCCTTGGTTTCAATAGTCGTAGGAATCCTTCATAAGTACGGCATAACAAGCCTGCTCGATTCCATGCCCTTGTTTGAGATAAGTCATTTTCTGCTTTATAGCTTGATTAGCTGTTAATTTCTGCATTTTTCTAGCCGGGACTGCAGCTAATATGGGGTCTGTTCGATTTACCTGCACTGCGGGAACTAGTTCCTGTGACGCCGCACCCGGCCATTCATTTTGGCAGTGTAGCGTCTGAAACTAAGGCGTTTGTTTTGAATAAGTGTAGGCGTCGTGCAGGCCTAGTTCAGACAGATCCTGCACTGCACTGAGAACTGGTGCCAGCAGTGCAGAATTATTTGCACAGCAGCCATGGCTGGAGACAATGGCAGCATATGTGTCGCAATCAGTGGCCTATTCCAATGATTCCTGTCGTCAATGAATGTGGGAGCCGAGTTCACCAAGAGAATGGCTATGCTTACAAGAAATCGGGTATGTTTTGGCCGTTTGGACATACAGATCCATGTTGCATGCAACACGTGGGTGCATGGAGCATTTCGTTCTGAATGTCAAACCGGCAAGAAATATTTCACAGCGCATATTTGCTTAACTGACATCTTAGCTGACTTTATGACATCTTAGCTGCTTCCCGGAACTATTTTGCACACGATAATCCCGAGTGGACAAAGGCAGTCCGTGTGTGTACTAGTGTTTAGAGGTTACATTTTCTGCTTTTACTGATCCCACATTTGCAATTGTTTAGACAGGCATCTAAACAACTGAACATCTTTGTACGCTCTTACTGATCCCACATTTGTAACTGCTTAGACATGTATCTCAACAAATCAGCATCTTCGTGTTTATGCTGGTGGGATGTACTGCATTTCACCAAAACAAAAACTCCAACTTTGTACTATCAGCAACGAATGAAACACGAACAAGAAAACTGAGGTGGCAACACAAAAACACCAACGTATTAGCTCCTGTATTGGAAATACAAGCACGGTTGAATAACACTTCTAAAGGAGAGTCTTTGTGCCTTCAAAATGAATATAGCAGGAGCAAGTATTCAGCTTCCCTTGGCTAAGATCTGCTTATTTTGCAGTGTGTGGTTCAGTTGTCTTGTTCTCGTTTCATTTCTTGCTGATAGTACATCCAGTGTTTTGGTAAAGCACCAGAGACTAGATTATGATCAAAAGCGCAGCTTTTTGGGCTTGTTGGTGCATGATCATAGCGAGAGAATATAGTGCAGAGTAGGACATCTAGGCTTATTCATGCCATTACATCGGCCAGACGGGGAGATGCCTCAATCAGCGATTGATGGAACACGCACGCGACGTCAAGAACGGGAAAGAGAAATCACTTGTTGACCACATTCGTTCATGCGAATCTAAAACGAGCAAACCATTTTTTGAAAAAACTACTGTGCTTGCAAAAAGCAGGAACATGACCACGCGATTAATAATTGAAGCTGAAAGAATAAATTCTTCGGGAGAGACGTGTAAGCAATCCCTCTATCTTTTTGTGTGATAAAGAACTCTCGTTTCTCAGGCAACGTTACTGTTAACACAAGTGATGACGTGTGTTTGGTGTATAAATATGTTGCATGTGTGAAATAAAAAATTTGTTGGAAGTTAGCGCTCGTGTTGTTCGTGTCTTCTTCGTGCGTCCTGTCCTACTCTGCGCTATATTATCTCACTTATGATGCTGCACTGAGCAATTTTTCACTCCTCATGCAGACGGGGCAGTTATGACTGTTGTGTTCGAGCAGCCGCATAACAGCACCTCATCACTGGCGGCTGCGTGCAATGCAGCACAAGCTCAGTAGGACGTCTCGGAGGAAGTGCTGGATGCGACAGACAATGAACCCTGTGAACTCTGACCCGAGAGGAGGACAGTGTTCCTAATCTCTCCATACAAAGAAAAAAGAACTTCTTGGAAAAAAACGTGGCTTTCGGTAAGCTTTATTTCTTGTAAGCAAACAGCGGTGTTTGGGCTCAACCATGTATGAAAGTGTGTTAAGCAAGACAATTTTTCATACCGCTTGTGAGTTCTTACTAGAGGCCATCAAATCAATTCCAGAAGCCCCTAAATGCCCTCATTGGTCTTTGTACCATATAAACCAGAATATAAGTACAGATTTCTTCTTGAAAATAGAAAGCTAAAGTCACCCCTTGTCTTATATAGCGGCTTTTAGCAGAACGTGAGTTGCAGTCTGGCAACATGTGGTGTAGCTGCTCGCAAACGTATAGCCGAAGCTGTATTGGCATCCAAACGTCATTGCTTGCATTTTCTTTCTCCTTCGCTGGCTGACAGTCTTCGCGTGCGGTGTTTTGATCGTCCTCATGTGAAATTCCGTTTCAGCAATGAATAGCGGCATGCGGAGGTAGTATGCGGCTACTTTCAAGAAGAAAGCGATCGAGTTCGCTGAAGCGAACGGCAACATGACCGCTCAGCGCCTGTTCAGCGAGTCAAAAAAGAGCATGCGCTATTGGCGAGGACAAAAGGATAAGTTGCATGCGTGAAGCCTGAGCAGAATGTCCTTTCGTGGATGTCGTGCAGTGCACCCACAACTTGACGACACACCTGCAGACTGCGCGGCATCATCATGCGCAGTCACTACCCGTGACGGCGCATTTGATTCAATGCAAAACCATGGAGTTTGAGAGTTAAGCCGGACTATGCCGAGAAGAATTCAGCGAAACCGAAGGCGTGGGTGCGCCGTTTCATGAGGCACAAGAGATTTTCCCTCTGCCAGCGCACATTGATATGCCAAAAGCTGCCAGAGGAGTTCGCTAACAAGCTCGTCAGCTTCCAGCGGTTCGTGATTCACCTTCGAGAGGAGCACAACTACAAGCTGGGACAAATTGGAAACGCCGATGAGACTCCTGTGTGTGGTTTGATATGACTTCCTCTACCACGGTCAGCGAACGCGGTGCCAAAGAGGTGAAGCTTCTGTCGACAGAAGGTGAGCACTCACGCTTCACTGTCACGCTCACATGTACTGCTGATGGCAGAGAGCTGCCACTTTTTGTAATTTTTAAAAGAAAAACGATGCCGAAGGAAGCCTTCCATTCAGGTGTCATCGTGCGCATTAATGAAAAGGGCTACCTGGACGAGGCCATGATGATCGCATGAATCTGCGTGGTGTGAAATCGCCGGCCCAGTGCACTGCTGCGCCCTTGGAGCATGCTGGTGCTGGACACGTTTCGTGGCCACCTTTCCGAAGCAGTGAAGCATGCCCTAAGCGAGGCTAAGATGGACCTCGTCGTTATTCCTGGTGGAATGACGTCCACCCTTCAGCCCTTCAGCCACTCGACGTCGTACTGAACAAGCCCTTTAAGAACAGAGTACGGCACGAGTACCACAAGTGGGTGTCCGGGGACAACCTGAAGACGCGGATGGGCTGCCTACAAAGGTCTTCCGCTTGCGACCCTCTACAGCTGGGTGTTGGCCTGACATTCTTTGCAAGATGCCATGGTCGAGAATGAGTTCAAAAAGTGCTGCATAAGCAACATGCTTGATGGCACTGAGGACGACGCGCTTTGGGAGGCGGTGAGCGACAAAGGGCCGTCTTCCAACGACGCTCATGACAGCTCGGAGTGAGATCGCAGCTCCGGTGGTCCAAGGACGCAGCCGACACTGCAAATAAATGCGTTCGGCAATATTTCCTTCTTTTCATTTTGAATTATTTTCACATCAAGGTAAGGGGGTCGACCTATATTTCCACTCAACCTATATGTGGTTTATACGGTATGTATGTCTACAGACAACCTTGACACAGAGCAATTATTTCTTCAACTGAAAATTGTCACACTTTTATGATCCCTACCTCTGTAGGATAAAGAGGGCACTGTGGCAAGCCCTTGCCGAGGCAGTAAACAAGGAGTTCAATTGCAGCGTCATCCCAGTACAAGCAGAAAATAAGTGGAAATGCTCCGAAAAGGCCTGTAAAAGGGCAAAGGGTCTAGCCATTCAAAAGTTCTTGCAATCATGAAGAGTGACTATATTTTTTTTGTTTTTGAGATCTAAACCATAGCCAATTGAACAAGAGATCCAGGAGAATTAGTCTGCTTGCCAACATTTCGACAAACGGATGTGCGGTTGCCCAGGTGAAGGCAAGTCTACTTTCGAAATGTTGGCTCGCGGACTGAGGCTTGTAAACACTTTGTTCAGTTTATTTTTTCTGCTGCATTATCCAATGCACTGACCTTCTCGCTACTGTGGATGGTGACATACGACATGAAGAGGACAACCCGGCCACATGCATCAAGAATGAAGCCAGCATTATAAAGGCGTTCGATGCCGAAATGTTCAACGCCAAAAGCAAGTGACTTCAGATGGCGGCCCAACCAGAGCTCGAAGTAGTAGTGCTGTGTCGGATAACAACCGCACGCGAAGCCAACCTCCCTGTGAGCGGGCCACTGATATGCGCCCAAGCAGAACAGTTCGCCTTAAAGATGGACATATGCATAGATTCTTTTAAGCCATCTGAAGGCTGACTAGCTCGCTTCAGAAACCGGCACAATTTAACGTTCAATAATGTGTGCGGTGAGAGCTCCTGTCGATGAAGCAATGATAGAAGACTGGCAGGCTTTGTGGCCATCTGGCTGCTTACAATCCAATGTTTTCAATTCCGGCGAGACTGCGCTGTTTTTTAATGCGCCGCCTGACAAAACCACTACGTTTAACCCATTCGCGTCAAAAGACGGCAATTCGCCGTCCAGTGGTAGAAGGGTCAAAGTTGCAAACGACGGCGAATCGCTGTCCGGCGGAAAAAGGTTTGTTTTCAGTAAATAATAAGAGATGGCGCCACATAATACATTCCTTTGGTTTTGGTTACTAGGTTTTACACCAGATGGCAATAGTTGTCCACTAGAGTCACGAATATTTACCAGGGGATAAAATATTTTCCAGCCCCTGTGTCTTGCAGTCGAACATGGCGTCGCGAAGAGGCAAGTCTCTCACAGATGCGGAAATTGAGACGCTTCTTTTTGCGAGTGACGATGACTCAGACAGCGATGATACTGTAGTTCTAGATGACCTGCAAAGCAGCGATTGTGAAAGTGATACAAGCGCTCAGGATGTAGGCTCCGATGCCGAGTCTAACTCTTCAGACGTCGAATCAGCGCCGCCTTCCAAAGCTCCAAGAATAGAGGAATGGCAATGGAAGGCGACTGACAGCGATAAGAAAGTGGAGAAGCAGTCCTTTATTGGAAATTCAGGTATGAAGAGAACCCTTGATTTGTCACTGTCTGCAAATCCGACGGCGTTGACGTCGTTCAACGGTTTGATTGGCGAAGAATTCTGGAAAATGATCGCAGATGAAACCAATGCGTTTGCTGTTGTCAAACAGGGTTTGTCACCAGATGCTTCGTGGTTTTCCACATCCCCAGGTGAAATGAAAGTCTTCTCCGCTGTCTGTGTACTGATGGGCCAGGTCAGAAAAAACACGATTCAGTCCTATTGGGCACACAGATCTGTAATCAGCACACCATTCTTTGCATCTTTGATGCCTAGGCAGCGCTATCAGGCACTGTGCAAATACCTGCATTTCTCTGACAGCAATGCCCCAGCCAACGGTGACAGGCTCTGGAAACTGCGCTCAGTTTTAGAATATGTTTTGGAGGCTTTCTCAAGTGCCTACTATCCCGAAGAGGAGTTGGCAGTGGACGAGAGCCTGATGAAGTTTCGAGGTCGCCTCTATGTTCAGTTCAATCCGTCAAAGCGAGCACGTTTTGGCATTAAGTTTTTACAAGATCTGCGAATCAAGGAGCGGGTACTGCCTCAAGTTTTCCATCTACACCGGAAAAAGTGACAAGTCGCTTGCTACCGCTGGGATGTTGTGCAGCGAGGCTGTTGTGGTCGATCTTGCAGGCGACTACCTTCCGAATGGCCATACTATATTTGTTGATAATTGGTACAGCTCTCCGACCCTGTTTCTCCGCATCAAGGACTCAGGATCAAATGCCGTTGGCACAGTGAGACTGCACCACAAAAATAGGCCAAAAGGTTTCAAGAAACTGAACCTACAGAAGGGAGACTGCTCCACTGTTTTTTCCCACGGACTCATGGCTACAAAATGGTAGGACAGGAAGCGTGTAACTATGCTGTCAACAGTCCATGCTACTGGAGACTTCAGAGACACAGGAAACAAAACGAAAGATGGTCAGCCTATTCGAAAACCTAGCGTTGTGGTTGACTACAACAAAGGTATGGGGGGCGTTGACTGCCAAGATCAACAGCTCGCTTCTTTCCCAATAATGCGCAGGTACGCTAAAGGGTACAGAAAATTTTTTTTTTATGTGATGGATTTGGCTGTTTACAACAACTATGTCCTCTACAAGAAAGCAACCGGAAAAAAAATGTCCTATGCGGACTGGAAAGTGTAATGTATACCCACAACAACAACTCGGCTTTGCTACCTGTGGCGCCATCTCTACGTGGCCCACCTCACTCCTAACAATGCTCCACAGCCAGCGCCACCTACGTAACAGCAAACCAAGCTCAAATCCTGAATAAACGTCAGTTCCCTTTCTGTTCACAACTGGGCTGGTCCGTGTCGTCAGTCTCTCCAACAATAACCAAACATAACATGGTGTCAGAATAACCTAGAACCCCGTAAACATGGCCAGTGTGTTTCTGCAACCACTTCCTCACTTCGAGCCCGGTGACAACCCGCACCAGGCATGGGAGGACTGGAAAGACGCCTACAACATCTACGAACTCGCATGTGAGTACGCCAGCAAGCCTCCCGCTACTCACAAGGCCCTACTCCTCCATGGTCTCGGGCCCCGCGGCCACCGCGTCGCCCAGACATTCCCCCTTCAACCTCCGAGCGCCGACGGCGCGCAGACGCCGGATCAAGTCACGTACCTCCTCGAGCAGTTCGACGCTATGTACAAGCCATACAAAAACGTAATACAGGCGTCGGCTGTCTTCAACAGCATGCAACAAAAACGAAACCAGCCGTTCAACGACTTTGTAACTGACCTCCGGAGGCAAGCAGAAAAATGCGACTTTGGAGAAAAGGCAGAGAGGCTCATAGGGGACCGCATCGTTGTCGGAATTAGAGACACGGCATTGAGGGAGCGACTTTTCCGTGAACGGGACCTCACGCTTGACAAGATAATTACAACATGCAAAGCAGCAGAGATTTCTAAGAAGCACGTAAAAGACCTGCAAGAGCCCAAGCTTGACGTGCAAGCCATAAACAATCAGAAAAGATGGAACTCGTCAAAACAACCAGCTTCGAGGACCCCGCATTCGATCCCGAAGCAGAAGCAGCAACGCGAATGCTCGCGCTGTGGAACAGCACACAAGCCGCGAGCCTGCCCCACTTATGGTCACAACTGTTACACCTGCGGCAAATTCGGGCATTTTTCGAGCATGTGTAAACAACGCCAACGAGGCAGCAACTCCTCAAGTCAGCGAATCGGGCTCCTTGAAGGTCCTCAGCAGCAGGATCAGCAACAAGAATTCTTCCTGGAGAGCCTCGACCTCCTCAACGTAAACAGTGCCTCAGAATGGTTCGAAACAGTCTGCGTGAATGGTCACACCATCGGGTTCAAGTTAGACACCGGCTCCGACGTGAACATCATGCCCATGCATCAAATCAGAAACTGGCGTATGCAACCAGACATGAAGCCGACGCATGCACGAGTGACGACGTATAGCGGGCAGGAACTTCCTATATATGCTGAATGCCAACTGCAATGCTCAGCAGGCGAAAACTCCTGCATCTTGAATTTCCTCGTCGTCAACCAGCCGCTAAAGCCAATCTTAGGCGCCGACGCATGCAAGGCATTGCAGCTCATCAAAAGAGTACAGCCGCAGCGAACAACTGTAGCTGCATGCACAGCAACCCAGACCATAGGAACGTGCTCGACGACTTTTCTGATGTAGTTGAAGGCATTGGGAAATTGCCTGCGGTGTACTCCATACAACTGAAAGAAGGAGTGATTCCTACGGTGTCAGCTCCACGCCGAGTACCCTGCGCAACAGAGCACAAAGTGAAGGCCGAGCTGCAACGCATGGAAGAAAACGGCATCATAATGAAGGTGACAGAGCCATCCGAGTGGGTTCACCCAGTTGTCATTATTCACAAAACAGATGGCAACGTAAGGCTGTAATTGGACCCTCGCAACCTGAACGCAGCTGTGAAAAGACAGCACTATCAGGTTCCAGTCCCGGAAGAGTTGTTCGCAACGCTGAACGGTGCAAAGATTTTTTCTGTTCTCGACGCTAAAAGTGCATTCTACCAGCTGGTCCTAGACGAGCCAAGCTCGCGCTTCTGCACTTTCACGACGCCCTGGGGACGCTATCGTTTTCTTCGGGTTCCATTCGGCCTTGCAACAGCTGCTGAACTTTTCCAACAAGCCATAGACAGGGTGTTTGAGCAGCAACTAACTGTCAAGCCCTATTTTGACGACATCCTTGTGGCATCAAGAAACTTTGAAGAACATGCGGCCGACCTGAGACAGGTGCTGACCATCGCCAGAGCCAACAACCTAAAACTTAACAAGGAAAAGCTTCAGCTGGCTTTGACGTCCATTACATACCTTGGACACTAACTATCATCCCATGGGATTGCTCCAGATCCAGCAAAAGTGACAGCCGTCGAATCTATGCCACTGCCAACAAACAAGCAAGAACTACAGATATTTCTTGGAATGGTTACCTACTTGACGAAATTTATTGCCAGCTTTTCGGAACTCAAAAGCCCTCTTCGTGAACTACTGAAGACGGATGTTCACTGGCACTGGACGCAACAACATACCGACATCGTCAAGCTCGTGAAGTCAAGGTTGATTATGGCACCCGTGCTTCGCTATTTTGATCCATCAAAGCCCGTGACAATTTCAACGGACGCCAGCTCCTACGGAATGGGATCAGTCTTACTGCAAGAAGGCAGACCCGTGGCCTACGCTTCAGCTGCTCTCACAGCCACCCAGCAGCAGTATGCGCAAATCGAGAAAGAACTCCTAGCCGTCGTGTTTGCGTGTGAAAGATTTCACTACTACATGTTCGCACGAGAAGTGACCATACAGTCGGATCACAAACCTCTGATTGGCCTGCAGAATAAGGACCTGAACAAAATGTCACCCCGACTTCAAAGGCTACTACTGTGCCTCCAGCGGTACACCGTGACTCTGGCTTACGTTCTGGGAAAACAACTAGCAGTTGCAGATGCCTTGTCAAGAGCTCCCGATGGGTCAACAAGAATGGAAACAGCAGATTACGACCCCGGACTTGACGTTTCAAGTTTGGTTCAAGCAACTCCTGGCAGACTTCGCGAGATCGCTGAGGAGACATCACGAGATTCGACTCTTCAAACAGTAACCAAATACCGTAAAAACCGGAATATAGGTCGAATTTTTTTTCAAAAAACCATGCCGAAAAGTCGACCCCCGTCTTATATACCGGTCATTGGCAGAAAAACTATGGAAGTCTTGCAACAATGGGCTACTGAAGTCAACAGCCTTCATCGCCATCGCCATCGGCAGCAGCGCTATGTTTCGTAGCACAGCCATTTTGCGTTTCCGTTGACAAAGTTATTTTGGTTACTTAAACGCTGCTTTCCACCTTTTTTTCAAAATGAGCGGAAGCCGACGGCAGTTCACCGTAGCCTTCAAGAAAAAGGCGATCGAGTACGCGGAAGCTCACGGCAACCTGGCGGCGCAGCGCGAATTTGGAGTATCGGAAAAGAGCGTTCGATACTGGCGGAGGCAGAAGATGCGCATTACAACTTGCAGCAACCAAAAAAAACATCATTTCGTGGGCGGACCGCAGCGTATCCAGAACTGGAGGAAAAGGTTGCGGAGTTTGTCCGGGAGCTGCGTGCGAGATCGCTGCCTGTGACTGCTGAACACATCCGCGCGAAAGCGATAGAGATCGCGTGTGCGTCTGGATTCTCGAGGGCGCAGTTTAAGGGCTCGCCATCCTGGGTGCGGCGATTCATGAGGAGGAAGGGCTTCGCACTACGGCGCCGTACTTCTGTGTGCCAGAAACTGCCCGAAGAGTTTGAAGATAAGCTGGTTGAGTTTAAGAGATATGTGATTGCACTCCGGCACCGACGCGACTACATGATGGGTCAAATCGGAAACGCCAACGAAACGCCAGTTTGGTTCGACATGCCCTCGAGTCGTACTGTTTCAGAAAAAGGAGCTAAGCAAGTGAAGATTCTAACGACTGGCAACGAGCACTCGCGATTCACAGTGATGCTCGCGTGCACAGCCGATGGGTACAAGCTGCCCCCTTTCATCATTTTTAAACGGAAGACACTACCGAAAGAGGAGTTCCCACGCGACGTCATCGTCCGGGTTAATGAAAAGGGTTTCATGACGGAATCATTAATGCTGGAGTGGATCCGGCTCGTGTGGAAGCGGCGACCTGGCGCTCTCTTTGAGGGAGCAAACATGCTTGTTCTGGACGCGTTTCGAGGTCACCTTACAGCCAACGTAAAGTGGGCCTGGGCGATGGCAAGACGGACCTTGTGGTCATCCCTGGTGGACTGACATCTGTGCTGCAGCCACTAGACGTTGTGCTAAACAAGCCGTTCAAAGATAGAGTGCGCGAACTCTACAATGAATGGATGCTGGGCGACAACCCCACCACCCCCACTGGCCGCCTGCGACGTCCACCGCTTGCAACTGTTTGTGGCTGGGTGTCGTCAGCGTGGAAATCTCTCTCCGCAGAGATGGTGCGCAAGTCATTTAGGAAGTGCAGCATTAGCAACGCGCTAGACGGCACAGAGGATGACGCTCTGTGGGACGTGGGCAGCGATAAGCAATCGTCATCCAACTCAAGTTCAGCCGACTCTGACGACTCAAAGTAGCTTGCTCAATTTGTGCCCTTCTCTGTGTTGTACACCCGGCCAATTTTCTAACATTATCGCGCGACCATCGCCTCGAGTGTTTGTCAGCACCTTATCACGGCACGGAGCAGCGAAAGAAGCGAGAGTAAGCGCGTGTGGATGCATATGCGTATCTCGTTTGTTTCGCCGCTCAGCGCCGTTAATAAGACGGTGACAAGCACGCGAGGCGATGTTGGCGCGATAGTTTTAAAAAATTGGCCGGGTGTACTTACCAGCAGCCCATAAATGAAAATAAATACTGTCACCATTGTGCAACCGGTTGAGTCGCATTTCTTTCAAGGTAAGGGTGTTTTTCGGTACTTGTGCCATTGAAAAAAATGTTTTTCATTTTTAGAATTGGTTAGTTTGGGGGTCAACCTATATTCCGGTCCGACCTATATTCCGGTTTTTACGGTACATCAAAGAAGGGTGGCCTCAAAAACTCGCACAGGTAGACAACAAAGTCAAACCATTCTACCCATGTGAGAAGCGAGCTCTACACAACGGAAGGCTTCGTGTGCTACAGCCAACGCTTGGTTATACCAGCCGCATGCCAGGCAAATGTGCTTCGCACGCTACACCAAGCACACCGCGGAATCGTTGCGTGCAAGGGTTTGGCAAGCCAGAGTGTGTATTGGCCAACTCTAAACCAAGACATCGAGACTTTGGTCAAGAGCTGCTACATATGTCAATCACATCAAATTGGCAATCCACACCAGCCTCTATTGGACCGAGCCCTTCCAGATCAACCTTGGCAACAACTCGCCATGGACTTCTTCCATCTGCAGGGAAATACATGCCTGCTGATTGTCGATTATTTTTCCAAGTATGCAGAGGTCCGGCAGATGAGGACAACCACAGCAAGTTCGCTGATACAGATACTGAAGGAAACATTTGCCAGGTTTGGCATTCCAACGACAATCGTATCTGATCAGGGACCACCCTTCGACAGCGACGAGCTCAGAAAGTTCTTCCGCGATTGGGACGTGACACACCAGCCGTCTTCTCCCTTGTACCCTCGTAGCAATGGCCAAGCGGAAAGAACAACACAGACCATCAAGGCAATGATGACTAAAGCAGCCGAGGAAGGCAAAGACCTAGCAGTAGTGCTCCTCAACTACCACTCCACACCAATACCAGGAGCAAAATCACCGGCTGAGCTCCTGATGGGTAGAAAGCTTCGCACATTCCACCAACACTACCAAGTGTCTTGAAACCAAGCTTTCCAACTGAGGCTCACCAGAATCTTCTGCAGGAAAGGCAGAAACAACAACACAAGCATGCTGACCTGCACACAAGGAACCTTCCCCCGCTTGTTCCTGGCCAACCCGTATGGCTCCGAAATAGCCGCAACTGGGAAAAAGCCACCGTGGTAAACGTGGGCCCAGAGCCTAGAAGGTACACTGTGAAAACAGACACCAGAGGCATCCTTGTAAGAAATCGAATCCACCTCCGACCTCGAACGGCGGAACGTCCTACTGCCCAAACTTCGCCAGAAGACTACGAGGCAATCGATTCAAGCACTCATCAACAGAACCCAGAATATCCAGTCCTTCCTCCCCAACCACTTCAAGTACCTCCTCGCCCACCTCATACTACTCGATCAGGAAGAAGGATCAAGCCTCCTGCACGTTATCCAAGCACAATCAGTGACTTCAGATGACCAGCATATTCCGTGTGCAACCTTCTCAATTTTCGTTAAAGAAGGGCGTGTTATGTTACCCACAACAACTCGGCTTCGCTACCTGTGGCGCCATCTCTATGTGGCCACCTCACTCCTAACAAGGCTCCACAGCCAGTGCCATCTACGTAACAGCAAACAAAGCTCAATTCCTGAATAAACGTCAGTTCCCTTTCTGTTCACAAATGGGCTGGTCCGTGTCGTCAGTCTCTCCAACAATAACCAAACATAACAGAAAGTAGATCTAGGCGAAAAGATCGTCGAAGAGACTGTACTGCCCGGGTACAAGCGCAGGGGGAAACCTGCAGTAGCTCCATCTCCAATGCGCCTAGAAGCATGTGAATGGGCTCATTTCCCTCGGCAGATACCTCCCAATGCAGTGAAGGAAAACCCATCACGCAGATGTGTGGTCTGTAAAGTGCAGGGTAAAAGAAGTGAGAACCGCTGGGAATGCGAAAAGTGCAACGTCACCCTTCACATGCCTGAGCGTTTCAAGATTTTCCACACCCGAAAGCATTTCTAGAATCACAAGCAAAGCGCATGCTTTGAGAGCAGAATAAAACAAAAATTGTTACGCTATGACTTTTGTAGCGCAAGTTATTTCAGATTCTCTACAGTGACCCAAGTCGTGCCGCGCGCTCACAAAAATCCCGCGGATAGCAGCACGCGGAACGCGGCCGAAACGGCGGAAGCGAATGGGTTAAAGGCTACGTTTAAAGGCGTATGAGCTGAGTACGCAATGAGGCCTTCTCTGCTTTTTTGAGCAGTGAGCCATGCTTAGAGGGTTAGGTCGACCTTTTTTTCAAAAAAAAAAAGGCCATCCTAAAGTTCAGCGTCGACCTATATGCAGAGTCGACCTATTCGTAAAGACTAAGGTTGCTTTGGATGCGTGCCAGGTAAAACATGCCTAGTGCCGGTCGGTGCCCAAAAAACCTTGGCGCTAAAAACTGAGAAGTGTCATGGCGGTAAATTGAACAAGGCCCGTGCCACCGTTCTCAAGACAAACATGGACGGATCATCGAAGCTCCGACAGCTTGTCATTGGCAAGTTCAAACCTCCTACGTGCCTGCGAGGGTGCGCCTCGCTCCCGGTCACGTACAACTCCAACTCCAAGGCCTGGATGACTAGGGCGTTGTTCGAGGCCTGGCTGCCTGACTGGGACGCGGAACTTGCAACGAGCGGGAGCAAAATTTGCCTCCTCCTCGATAACTGCTCCGCGCACCACTGCGCGTCTCGCTTAAGAAGATCGACCTTTGTTTCCTGCCACCCAAGACGACAGCGGTTTTGCGGTCGCTCGATCAAGGGATCATCTGCGCTTTCAAGCTGGGCTACAGGAAGTGCGTCGTTGAGCGGCTGTTGGTGAAATTGCGGGTTAACGAAGAGTTCAAGATTAATTTGCTGGCCACCATAGAAATGATCAGTCGTGCCTGGCAAGACATGACGCAATCCACAATCCGCAACTGCTTCCACCATGCTGGACTGTGTCGAGAGGATGCAGAAGTTGCCAGTGCAGTGCACGCTGTGCAAGACGACAGTGACATTGCCACGCTGTGGGGGGAGAACTTGCTGATATTCCGAAAGCGGTGCCTGAAAACGTTGACGTCGACGATTTTTTGGCTGTTGATGACAATGTAGCAGTGACAGCGAGCCCATCGGACTCTGAAATTGTTGCAGACTTGCTGGCGCCTGGTCCCAACGAGCCGCCGCCGGAAGACGATTGCCCCCGCTCGACGTTGCACGAAGCCCTCGCTGCTATCAATGTGCTGTGCCAATACTGCTCCGGATTACAGGGAAGCGGACTGCAGTTTGTGGCAATGATGTCGTGTGTCGAAAATGTGATTCTCACTGATGGATCTAAATGCAGTGTTCAGGCAAAAATCACTGCCTACTGCAAATAAGTGTGCATTCCTCTGAGGTTGTCAGAACGTCTACTGACAGTGATGTTGCCAGAAAGTCTACTGGACGCTGTCAGAAAAATGAAAGCCTAGGCACCTACCCTCAAGCTCGAAATTGTCAAATTATTGACTATGTACCTAACATCCACCTTTGTAACTTTTGACAAGGGTGTTACCCTGCCAAAACAGGGCATTTGCATCGGCTCATGTATAGCTCCTATATATTAAGCGAATTGTTTTTAGCGCAGTGTGACAGGATGGTTTCCGCCGACTTACATGACCTTGATGTTGAAAGAGTTTTTCGTTTTGTCAATTTTTTAGTAGCTGTAGACAGTACCGTATTTACTCGAATGTAACGCGAGTTTTTTCCAAGATTTATTCCGCTTAAAGTCTACCCTCGCGTTATAATTGAATACTGCACTTCCAATGGCCTAAAGCAGTGCCGCGGTGCAGCCATTTCGAAGCTATCAGCTCGGTTTCGGTTTCCGCAGTTTTGCTATCTTATGTTGGCAACATGGGTACCAGGGAAGCCAAATTAGGCCAAATCCCCATCCATCCAAAGCCAAAGCGTTCTTTGTGTTCGTTGCAATCTTGCGCTCAACGCGTGGTGTTCTTGTGGCATCTTTCACGGTGTTGATTCAGTCAATTCAGAGGTGTTCCCGAGGAATGTTATCGTCCGCTGCCAGGAGAAGGGGTGGATGGAGGCATCGCTGGTGCTCGACTGGATTAAAACCGTGTGGTGTCGTCGACCAGGCGCGCTTCTTCACCCAGCATCAATCCTGGTGTTGGATTCATTTCACGGACACCTGACTCCTGATGTGAAGAAGAGGCTGGAAAATACAAAAACTCACCTTGTAGTTATTCCCGGAGGCATGACCTCTGTGCTGCAGCCACTGGACGTCTGTCTGAATAAACCGTTCAAGGACAGGGTACGGAAACTGTACAACGACTGGATCCGGGAAGATCAGGCTCTGACGCCCTCCGGCAGAATCACGCGACCGTGCGCTTCTCAGATCGCTGAGTCTGCCGCGTGGTACAGCCTGCCTCCCGACATGGTCGTTCGTTCGTTCAAGAAGTGCTGCATATCCAATAACCTCGATGGCACAGAGGATGACATCGTCTGGGAGGTCGACAGCGAAAAGGAGGACTCTGTTTCCGAAAACTCCGAGTCCGAAAGCGAGGAAGATGAATAAACATGTTGGCCACGATGTTCATTAAAGGGTACTTTGTTTTGCGTCTGTAAGCCTCGCGTTATATTCGTGGTTTTATTTTTTTCCCACTGGGCAGCATGTAAAGTCACCCCTCGCGTTACATTCGCGGTCGCGTTACATTCGAGTAAATATGGTACTTAAAAGAACGCTGAGACACAAATCAGAATTATTTTGACATGCTTTAAAAGGTGTTTGGGGCAACTGCAAATCACTCACGAGGTGCCCAAGAACAACAGCATCAAGTTTCAGGACAACAGTCAAACCTCTTTATGTCGAACACGGATATATCGAATAACTGCGTATATCGAACACCTTCTATTTCACGTCGAAAATTGCATGCATTTTTAATTTTTTTCATTTCGAACGAGGCCGGATGTAAAATGGATGTATCGAACTTTGCCACCCCAGACCGTGAGCGTTCTGTTGACAGGAGGCGAGCTTTCCCGCAACACCCTCGAAGATAGCGGCGGCGCGATGGGCGTTCCCGACTGCTGCGCGCAATAGCTGCAACGTTAGTTTGACAACATCATAGGACAACGTCAACGACACATTGCATTTGCCGCATTGACTCCTCGGTGCCGCCGCTTGTGCTAAGCCAGTCGTTATCGTGTGTTTGTGTGTGGTTGGTGTGATCGCTTAGGTGGTTCTTTATTCTATGGCTTAGACCTGTCGTGGCGCGGTTGGTGTAGTGATGGCTGCAAACGCGACAAAGCACACGTCTACGAGATTTGCCGCGAAATTGGAAGTAATCCAGAACATTGAGAATGGCGGAAAGAAGTCAAGCGTCGCCGAAGCTTTTGACATACCAAGGAGCACTTTGAGCACTGTACTGAACAATTAGAGAGACATAAAGGCCAAGACAGAACAAAAACCATCACTCAGGCGCGCAGCGGGTGGGCAAAGCTGCCTTTGAAGACGTTGGGAAGGCACTGCACAAATGGTTCATCAACGCAAGGGCCCGGAATATTCCTTTATCCGGACCGATGCTACAACAGCAGGCCAAGAACTTTGCGTTCATTCTCGGCGCTGAGAACTTCCAATACCAGCAGCGGTTGGCTGCAGCATTTTAAGGCCCGCATTAACCTTGTCGGGAGGGCAGTCTCGGGGGAAAGTGAGGACGCCAACAAAGGCGAGGTCAAGAAGTTGCTTGAACAAGTGTGGCCTCAGGTTCTCGCCAAGTCTGAGCTGAATCAGATATTTAATGCTGACGAAACAGGCCTGTTCTGGCAAATGCTTCCGCGACAAACACTCGACACCCACGGAGACAAGTGCCATGGCAGCAAGCAAGGCAAGGCTCGCATCACAGCTCTGTTGGCTGCCGACATGGACGGAACCACGAAGCTGTGGCCACTTGTTATAGGAAAGTTCCAAACCCCGAGGTGCATGCGCAACTGCCCCAGTGTTTCCAGTGACATATGCCTGGAACAGAAAATTGTGGATGACCCGGGACATATTCCAAAAATGGTTCAAGGCATGAGACTCAGAGCTGGCAATCAAGGCCGGAAGGCTTCGCCTCATCGTTGACAATTTCACGGCACACCACACCGATGTCCAGCTGAGCAATATTGAAATTAAGTTTTTGCCACCAAACACCCCGTCGAAGCAGCAGCTTGGACCAGGGCATTACATGCGCTTTCAAGTCCATTTATAAGCGTCGGCTGATCAACATTTTGCTTCTCAAGCTGCGGATGGGCCAAGAGCTAAAGATAGACCTTTTGGGTGACATTTAAATGCTGAAAGCCTCTTCAGACAGCGTCAAGCAGCCAACAATAGCTCGCTGCTTTCGGCGTGCAGGTTTTGTGAGCCGCATTGAAGAAGCTTCCGAGGAAGCAACCGAAGAATCAGCGTTGAATGGCACTTAATAAATGCCAGACTCTGTATTCCCACAGGGATCAGTTGACCTGAGAGATTGTAGACGCCAGGGAAATCCTCAGACATGGTCAGGCATGTGTGAGTGCTCCGTCATTAGGCTTAACTGATAAAGAATTGAACTTTTTGGATGGAGAAAGGGTACAATAGAGTCATGGTTGGTGTTCAGCTTGTGTGGCATTGCAGGTATATTTTTTTTTGCCATTTGTTTCCTATTTATCTGATCCTGGAAGCATATATATATGTGTTGCACTTGCAATTAAAATGCAGTTGAGGTTGCACCTGTGCGTGTCCCCTTTCTTGTCCATGCTTGTTGTGTGCGCGAAAATTCCCATCCACTCTTAGAGGACCTCCTTGTGTGGTTGAAGTCAGAAAAATTCAGAGGCAGCGGAAAAGCCTACTGGATGTTGTCAGAAAAATGTAAGCCAAGGCACCTACCCAAACCTCGAAGAGGCCCTCCTTGTATGGATGAAGTCAGAAATGGCCTCCAAAAAACAGAAAGCTGAGATGAGGGCGCTTCAGATCAACATTGAAGAATTTGAACACTGAAGAAACTGTGCACTAAAAGTACAGCTATTGACCTGAGCATCGTTGTGAACTACAGCTGTGAAAAACTGCAGTCGATCTAATAGGAGTACTCCCCGAACAACACTTACAATTGTGACGAGACTGGACCTTTTTTTAAGCAAATGCCAGAGAAGACTCTTGCCTTTGCTGGTGACCCTTGCCATGGTGGCAAACACAGTAAAGAGCGGATTACTGTTTTGATCAGCAGCAATGTGTCGGGAATAGAAAAACTGCCGATGCTCGTCATCAGCAAGTCGAAATCTCCGAGGTGCTTTAAAGGCGTTAAAAGTCCCTGCCTGTACTGTAAGAAGCAAACAAGAAGGAATGCATAGCCCAGCAGCTTTCTGAAAGCTATGCAAGAAAACTAGATTGCAAATTTGACCTAGAAGGACACAATGTTTTGCTGTGCGTCGACAACTGTACTGCACATGGGCACATTAACAACTTTAAGTCTGTGCGCATTGAGTTCTAGCCACCGAACACTGCAAGTGTCCTACAGCCGATGAACCAAGGTGTGATATGCAACCTTAAGGTGAACTATCGGTCATGCTTGCTTTCATGTGTGGTCGTGGGCCTCGACAGCGGAAAAGCCTACTCTGTTGATCTGGTTGGAGCACTTAGCATGTCCACCGATGTGTGGAAGTTGGTGGAACCCACAACACTGTGCAACTGCTTCCGCGATGCGGAATTTGTGTTGAATAGTGAGATGGCCATCTCGGACGAGGATAGCGTTGTCAAACAGCTGTCTGACAGTGAGCACCTCATCGACAACCTCTGCACTGCAGGCGTTGAAATTCCCTCGACCGTCTCGTTTTCAAAGTTCACGGACATGGACAGCGAGTTGGAACTGTACGCTGGGCTCACAGATGAAGAAATAATTCGTCAAATGCTTGTGGTGTCTGAGAGCGATGACGATCGCGACTCACCTGCAGTAGCACAGCCAACGCAAGCTGGGCTGATGAAAGCGGTCCCAACTCTCTCGCCGAAATTCAGGCAGACCTGCTCGCATAGCAATGCGGCATGGTTCACAAAAGTATTCATCACTTATTCTGGCCTCTAACTCAATAGTAAGCAATAAACTGAGCTTTTTGGGGACACATTTGTTTTTTTCGGACTGCCTTATTTCTAACATATCTTGCGATCTCTTGAAGGTCTCAAAAATTGCTCGCCGACTTATAAAGATGTTGATAAAGCCATGCTCATGTGGTTCGTGTCGACCCAGACACAAAACGTCCCAATCAGTGGTGCAGTCCTGTAGCAGAAAGCAAAAGATTTTGCGTGCCTGCTGCGATCCTGAGAACCTTCCCAGCAAGCTGTGAAGCAGCAAGTGTTCAAGGTCTTAAATAGGCAAGAAAGACTGTTCAGGTTCCTTTCATCAGATGTCAACAAGGCATACTGTGCCTTCTTGCTGACTCAGTCATACCAGAATTTGAAAAGACAAACACCTTTTTGCAGTCTGGAGCTCCCTAAGTACATGTGCCTCTGGAAGTTTTGAACAGCCTGCTCAGGGAGGTTTTAGTGCAGTTCGTCAAACCATCTGTAATTAAGAGTAGTTGTGAGCTAACAGATATTGATTACAAATGATGACCTAGTAATCAGCAGCCAAACTCTACAAATGTTATAAAGCCTGAAGGTTGCTGACGAGTAAGAGTTTCTTGCATGAGTAAGAAGATTTTTTGTGGTGGTAAGCGATTACATCATCCTGAAATTCCCTTTGAAGTCTGAGATTCTGAAGAAAGCAGAAGTGGCAAGGCTTTCTAGCATTGTGACAGCAAAGTTTGTTGGTGTTATATACTTCATCAATTGCTTTCCAGTTCTCTCGCCAGTTTCTGAGGGGCACGATGATGACTCCGATCTGGATGACATCGAAGCCCAGTTCAGCCGCCTTCACCTCAAAGAATTTCCAGTAGAATTCCCAGTAGAAATTCCAGTAGAAGAATTCCGAGCAGTGGCATGCTATTGCCGGTATTCAGAACATTGATCGCACTACTAAGTATGATAAGCTCTGAAAAGTTATGTTAGGATTCTGACTCTCCCACACAGTAACGCAGACTGTGAAAGAGTGTTCAGCAAAGTGAAGAAGTTTCGCTCATCCATAACAAAAAAGAGCCTGTTAGTTGTAAAATGTAGGGAGTCTGGAGTCCGTCACAATCAGGTGTTTGACAAGGACTTCCTGAGGAAGGCAAAAGCAGCAACATCCTCAGTGTTGTCCCAACCTTCCACTTTGAAGACATCTTTCTGAAGTTGTTTGCATGATGTACTGGAACACCAGTTGAAATTGGTTTGTTTCCATAGCCAAATAAAAAATTTCATGTATTAAAACATAATTTTAGCATTTTTCACCGAATTTTAGTATTTCTTGGCATCCTCTATAGCAGATTTAGCATCGTCGGGTTGGCAGGTCTGCTACTGCAAATATTCCTGCTTATCGTTAGTATGGATGCTGAAAAGAAACGTGTCAAATTTCGGACGAAGCATAAATTCAAGGGAACCTGCATCAAAGTAAAGTGGCGTGCGACGGAGATGCCCGCGGCAGCTAAGCCTAACCTCGGCCGAGAGATGCTTCTGACGCTTCGGAGCCGGCTGGATGTTCGAACTTCATCGAAAGCATTGACAATTTTGTTAGCGCGTCGGAAAAGAAGATAAGGGTCTTCAAAAATGAAGGTAGGGGCGGTGAAGAGTCAGTGAGTACTTTTACCTGCGAAATCGGCGCCGTGAATGACCTTGCGACCGGCGCAGCATGCCTGGAGTGCAGACGATGCGAACTTACAATCAACGAGCTGGCTGGGAAGCGGAAAGGACTCGCGTCGTTTTTGGAGTTGCATTGCAGCAATGAAACATGTCCCACATCCGTTGTTTCGTTGACGTATCCATCGCGGCATGCAACTCCGGCGGGCGACTACAATGGTGAAGCCCGTCCATCTGCCAGCACTAGGGAGAGCTTCGCCGTGAACATCAAGGCTGTGGTTGCAGCGCGCGCTGTTGGAGCAGGGCCCAATCAACTCGTCCGATTTTGCGCAATTCTAGGATTACCAAAAACTGATGCATCAGAAATCATTCAACACCATCACGAAGAAGGTACACCTCAGAAGGCGGTGGCCGAGAACTTAGAGTTGGCTCGCAAAGTGACAGCCCAGGAAGTTGGATCTGCCAATGTAGCGGTCATGCTTGATGGCAGTTGGCAAAAAAAAAGAGGCCATAAGGGCCATAATGGTGTAGGCACAGCCATTTCTGTAAAAACAGGGCTTTGCCTAGCTTTGAAGTTTTGTGTAATTACTGTCAGAGCTGCAGTACCCGCACGCGATTTGAAGATAAAGGGGTAGGAGGAAATATGGAAGCCTTCCACATGCCAGTGTGTGAAAAAAATGTTGATTGCTCAGCACACACCATGGAGGCAAATGCTGCTCTGAGAATATGGAACAGGACAGAGTCCTACAGCAGTCCCCTGGAATTCACAACCTTCCTAAGTGACGAAGACAGTAAGGCCTTTAAAGCAGTGTCAGTGTCAAGTGTGTGCAACAGTGTGCCCACCACAAAAGAGGACTGCACTAACCATGTTTCCAAGCGGCTTGGGACTGCACTGGAAAGCCCAAAAAGCCAAGAGGCCCGAAGCTCACAGATGCAGTCATCCAAAAGCTGCAAACCTACTTTCAAGTAGCCATCACTGCCGACAGAGGAAGTGTGCGTGGCATATATTGTGCAATTTGGGCATCCTACTTTCACTCATGCTCGATGGATGCAGCCAAAAGCCACAAATTTTGCCCATTGGGTCACGCAGCACCAGCACACACCCCCATCCTCACCAACAGCCAGGGCCAGGCAATGCTGCCCACATACAAGAGGCCTACAGATGAACTGCTCTCTAGTTGTGTGAAGGGGAAGACGCAAAATGCAGCCGAATCACTCAACCGCACAATTTGGTTGTTGCGCCTCAAGTTAAGGTTCGCCTCACGCACAGTTGTGGAGATGGCAACACCACTTGCCGTCGTGGTTTAATCAAGGACACAAGGCCTTTGAGAATGTTCTGGAGGAACTGGGTGTGCTTCCCTCAAGAGAACTTCTCACTCTGGGCAAGAACAAGCGCAGAATTCTAAGAATGTCCACAAAGCAGACAGCTGAGGGGCAAGGGCTCGTCGCCGCCGTCTAGCCAAGAAGGCTTGTCTTCAGGATGCTGCCAAGAAAAGCTCTGAGGGACCAACCTATGGCGTAGGCCTATTCTAAAGTTGTATGCTCTAGGAGAATGCCCTGGCCAGTATTGGCTCCTATTTTCATGCAGATATATACTTGTTAGAACAGTAGTAAACAACATCTGCAACTTTCAATTGCGTTTTTCTCAACTTCTTATTTTGGACCAAAAATGGCTATTGGACGCAACCTTTTATGTACTTGTTTTGTACTCGGATCAAGACCAAATTTGGCATGCATAATCTTTAAGGTAGGTAGAAAGGAAGTAACTAGGTTTAAACAATTGTCAATGTTTATAAGTATGAAAGGTCCCAAAATATTTTTCCACTGGCTTCTGAAAAGGAAGCATGACCTTTAAAATTCTGGTGAAATGGTGCATGACACAGGTGCACCATTTTCTTGCTTATTTGCACATAGTGGAGTATTAGGAACAAGAAAAACTATTTTATACTGCTTTCTCGTGCTCACTGGCATGTCCAGCAGGTGTATTGGCATGCACAGTTTTTGCACTTGTGCATGGTACTTAGAACATGAAAGCACCAAGTTATATTAAAAATAAAAACAGATTTGGAAACAGGAAATCAATCTCTATAACTGGCATCAATATTTAAAAAAAAACTGCTTCTGAGGAGCATCTCCCTTCAAATACGAGAAGGTACCCAAAAGAAACTAAACTAATTTTTTGGTGGGCAGTGCTTTCGTAGCACTGTGTTTTGCCACTAGGAGTACATAGAGTGAACATTCCAGAGTCAGTCAGCCGAGTGGCGTCACTGAAGGTCAGACGTACTAGCTTCGGCAGAGTTGACAGTGACAGCTGTTTTCTGTGTCGCTTTTGCAATGATTGATTTTCGTGAACAGCGTGCGGCGGTGAAATTCTGCTTTCTGCTCGGAAAAGATGGAACAGAAACTCTTGAAATGTTAAAAACAGCGTACAAGGATGATGCTATGGGGAAAACTCAAGTGTCTCAGTGGTTTTCCCGTTTCAAAAATGGTGAAATGTCAATTGATGACCAACCTCGTTCTGGTCGTCCTTCCACGGCCCGAACACATGAAAATGTTGAAAAAAATTTGTGCAATCATCAACGAAGATCGACGACGGACGATTGAAGAAAGTGTGGAGCTGTCGGGAGTGACTTGGAGTTCAGTGCAGCGAATTCTGACACAAGATTTGAGAGTGAAAAAAGCGCCTGCCAAATTCATGCCACGACTACTGACAAAGTCACGTGGAAGCATGCTGTGCTTTGAAAGAACAGTCCCGAAATGATCCAAACTTTTCTTTTCAAAAATTATCACAGGTGACAAAACTTGGTCCTATGCTTACGATCCTAAATCAAAGCAACAATCAAGCCAGTGGAAGACTTGAAGTTTGCCTCGCCCCGAGAAAACGCGTCAGGTGAAATCAAACCTCAAAACAACGCTGATTTGTTTTTTCCACATGAGAGGAGTCGTCCATTCAGAGTATGTTTCGCAGGGTCAGACAGGTAACCAGGCTTTCTACTTGGAAGTTTTGAAAAGATTGTGCAACAGTGCAGTGAAAGCGGCCTGATTTGTGGCAGTCGGGTGACTGGTTTCTCCACTATGACAATGCCCCTGCTCACACAGCAGCCTTGTCTGTGTGACAATATTTGACCAAAAATGGGTCATTATGACCCCTGTTCCTCAACCCCCCATACTCACCGGGCCTTGCCCTGTCTGATTTTTTTTGTTCCGCAGAATGAAAAAACACATGAAAGGAAAGTGTTTTGCTGATGTTGCGGAGGTAAAGAAAAAAATTGCACACTGTATTAAAAAGTGATGGTCGACTTGAGACTTCTGACTGGAAAAAAAAAAGCCTCTAATTAAACTATATTATGGGCTTATGGCTTCGAATTATCAAGCGATTTTTTTCCACAAGATTACACACATAACTGACAGGGACAATGCTTCACTTTTAATAAACCGGAAATTCCATTTAAGCGGCTTCCAATCATCGGGAGTCAACTGTACTGGAAACACAGGGGTCATGTTACTGGACAGTCCAGAATCTTTCCTGGAGAAAGATCAGGCACACTGTTAAAAACTACAGTACTATTCAAAAACTCTATCAGCACCATTTGGCTCACATTAAGTCGTGGCTCACTTCTGGAATGCCAAATCACCTGACAGAGCTGCCGGCCGGTGTTGGCCTAACCTTGACATGCAGATGGCTTCTGCTGGCCACAGACCGATCCAGTTCATTTGCGGCAGATGACACGGGGCATGGCCTTCCCTGCACATGAAGCATATCTCACACAACTGTTCACTTCCCCTAAGCCTAAAGCTCCTCAAACTGCTTGCAGACAGAAGCCACAATCACGAAATCCATCCAAACATATCTGATACAACAATGAAATAAAACAGAAAACAAAAGCATATTTACGAGAACACAGCAGAGTACTAATAAAACTAAAAAAAAAACATCCACGAAAATTAGGAAAATGGCAGGAAAACAAAAATTGCGAGGACACTTTGGCGACTAAAGCACTGAGAGGCGAAAGTTGAGGACACCATGCCGTGACGACTTCCGGTGGATGTGACGTCGCACCGTTCCCGTGGCTGTATCGATAACAAAATTATACATCTTTTGGGGATCTTAAGTGCTAATTACGCTTAATTACACATTTTTCCATCTAATCTGACACAAATCCGACATTTTTCTGACCATTCCGTGGCAATTTTCACCATGCCGTGACAACTTCCGGTGGCTGTGACTGTGCTGGTGGAGAGTGCCAGGGGCACATCTCTCGAGGGCTTCGAAGTTCTGGAGAGTGCTACCGCACGTCTCTCCTGAGGCTTGAAGTAGTACGTTGCGAGAACGTCACATAGGTTTTGTAACTGGCACAAGGCGCGAGTTTTGTGGCGGGCTTTCACCGCTGGAGTTTTTTTTGCCCACATTTGACGGGAATTTTGCAGCGCAGGCTGTCCTTCCCACGCGGTGCACCCCTGAGGAGCCGAGCGCTAGGCCGGGGGACTGCCTGTTCCCATTGGATTGACCGGCTGGGTGGACCGGCGGCCGGGGGAATCGAACCCCGACCTCCCGTAGTCGAGGCGAGCACTCAAGCACGAGGCCACGGCTGCGGTAGGTCGGGGGTTTGATTCCCCCGGCCGCCGGTCCACCCAGCCGGTCAATCCAATGCTGAATCCATGCCGGCCACTCCGATGTGTTGTCAAAGTCCAGCGGTGGTGGCCCATCACAGAGTAGAATGACTGATGTTACAGCTAAGGATCATTCAAATCGAAAATTGCAAGCGCGTTACTACAACAAACGTCATCGTGCTAGGGATCTCATTCCATTGAAGGTCGGTGATCCTGTGTGAGTTCAAGACTTGAAAACGAGGGCCACTGTAGTTTGCGCTGCAGCTACCCCGCGGTCCTTCGTAGTACGCACAGAACAAGGTGCTCTGTTGCGCCGTAATCGACAAATGTTAAACCGCTCGCCAATTGTTGGGGAAGCAAGAGGAAGTTATGAGTTCCCCAATGAACATGGTCAGGAGGAGCCAGGTATGTCAGTCAGGGACGCGCCTGCCAATGTAAACAGCTGTCCGGCCGAGGCAAAAGCCGAACGCCAGGTGCCTTCGGCTCCAGTCATGGTGACCAGGTCGGGAAGAGAAGTTCGCCCTCCCGTTCGCTGGGGATATGATGAGTAACCTTTTGTGTGTGTGTGCGTTCTCGGGCTGTGCCATGCGGAGTGTTTCTTTTTGTTGAACAGAACAAAGCTGTTGTTATCTGGTTGTAAAGTTCACATATTTGCCTGTGATGTAGTGATTGTCTCAAATGTTATAACGGGATTTCTGATGTTGTCCAAAAAGGGGGATGTGCTGACATGCGTCGGCGTTCGAGTCACGTGAGAACAGTGACGTCATTGCCTGTATATATTCGGCTGCAATAAACAGACGGGCGTCTTTCGCTCTGGGCTTTGACACGGACCTCGCTTCTTCTCGATGCATCTCCGCTCGGTTGGAACGCTCACCCCGATAGCGGCCGGACGCCGCCACGACAGTGACGTCACACCATTCCTATGGCTATATCAACATCTGCGCTATTTCGACGCAATTTCAACATTTTTTACTGTAATTAATTAACTAATTAATCTACAGTCATCAAACTTGGCTTCTAGTCTCATTTTTTCCTCCTCTATCTGGCGCAACCATTGGTTTTCTCCTATCATTTTTAGTTCCCGGGTTGACATGAGTTAAACACTGCCAAAGGTGTGACACCCTCTGCTAACGGACGACAGTATGAGCCATTAAAGGCTTTTGCCTTAAAAAAATGCTGCATGCTCTGGTGCATAGCTTTAACAGAGTAGACACTGAGTAGAATGAGCACCATGCCCATGATTGTTGAAAGGGAATCCGCCCTCTCTGTCTTTCCCTGGTCTAAAACAGTCTCCTTGACCAGTTTCTGCAGAAAAGCCTCAGAACAACTGAGGTGTTCTCTAAGCTGTTTAGCCCACAAACTTTCCATGCATTTTCCAGCACATACATAACACTCCCTGCTAAAATATACCAACTGCATAGCAATGCCCTTCAGGCCCTGGTTTAGCTCTGGTAATCCCGCTATTTGTAACCATTTCATGTAAGAATAAAAACCACTGTTATTATTTTTCAAGCATCTTTACATGGGTCTATTCCAAGGAAAGAGGCAGTCATATTTTTTTCGGCATACGTATCCAATGAAAAAAATAGTAAATAAAAGACAAATGTTCAAAGGGGCACTCGAATGTTTTCCTCAGTACCGATTAATCTAGTTAAATGGACTTTTATGCATTCCAGAGAGCAGTGCAAGAAAATTACTGAAATCACAGCATGCAAAAAAAAAAGTTAAGTTAATCCACTTAGAAAATTCAAAATTCAAAAATGCCTTTGCACTAGCCTGGTGCTGAGATTTGGCACTACCAATCAGAACCATGCCTTGCACTACACACACACAGCGGAAGCTTGCATTCATTTGTTGCCCTGCCAGGGCAGCTCACAGCCGCACATCTTGAATGCACGGGTGACTAACTCGACAAAGGAAGTTCCCCTTGTTTCGTGGCTGACATGATTTGAATCGAGCATGCTCTAAAGAGTGGAGGTAACCTAAAAGCAGTGAAGAGAAAACTAGGCATAGGTAAAAACCAGGTGTATGCACTAAGAAAAAGAGGGAAATGTCATTAGCAATATGGATAAGATAGTTAAAGTAGCCGAAGAGTTCTGCACAAATCTATACAGTAGCGATTGCAATCAGGACGTTACTGAGAGAGGCAGTCGAGCAGAGCAATGGGACATCCCGCCAGTAACGAAGGAGGAAGTAAAGAAAGCCTTAGGAGCAATGCAAAATGGGAAAGCAGCTGGTGAGGATTAGATAACACCACATCTGCTGAAGGATGGAGGAGAGATTGTGCAAGAAAAACTAGCCACCCTGTATACGCAATGCCTTGTGACCTCGAGAGTACCAGAAGCTTGTAAGAAGGCTAACATTACCTTAATTCATAAGAAAGGAGACGTCAGGGACTTGAAGAATTACAGACCAATCAGCTTATTGTCCGTTGCCTACAAGGTATTTACTAAGGTAATCGCTAATAGGGTCAGGACAACCTTGGACTTCAATGAACCAAATAACCACGCAGGCTTTTGTAAAGGATACTTGACAACAGACCACATTCACACTATCAATCAGGTGATAGAGAAATGCGCAGAATATAACCAACCCCTATATATAGCATTCATTGATTACGAGAAAGCATTCGACTCAGTAGAAACCTCAGCAGTCATGTATGCAGGCATTGTGGAATCAGGGTGTAGAAGAGTGTTATGTGAAAATATTGGAAGATATTTATAACGACTGCACAGCTACCACAGTCCTCCATAAAGTCAGCAGTGAAATTCCAATACGGAAAGGTGTCAGGCAGGGAGACACGATCTCGCCTATGCTATTCACTGCCTGCTTACAGGAGGTATTCCGGGGACTGAAACGGGAACAGTTGGGGATAAGAGTTAATGGAGAATACCTGAGTAATCTGTGATTCGCTGATGACATTGCCTTGCTAAGTCACTCAGGACATGAACTGCAAAGCATGATCAACGAGTTAGACAGGCAGAACAGAACGGTGGGGCTAAGAATTAACATGCAGAAAACCAAAGTAATGTTCAACAGTCTAGCAAGGGAACAGCAGTTTGCAAATTGGTAGCAAGGTGCTGGAAGTAGTAAGAGAATATGTCTACTTAGGGCAGGTAGTGACAGCTGATCCCGAAAATGAGAGGGAAATAACTAGAAGAATAAGAATTAGGTGGAGCGCATATGGCAGGTTCTCTGAGATCATGAATGGTAGCTTACCAATATCCCTGAAGAGAAAAGTACACAACAGCTGTATCCTACCGGTACTCACCTATGGCGCAGAAACGTGGAGGCTAACAAAGAGGGTTCAGCTTAAGTTAAGGACAACGCAGCGAGCTATGGAAAGAAAAATGATAGGTGCAACGCTAAGAGATCGGAAGCGGCGGAGTGGGTGAGAGAACAAACACAAGTTCATGACATCCTCATTGAAATCAAGAGGAAGAAGTGGGCTTGGGCAGGGCATGTAACGCGAAGGCAAGGCAACCGCTGGTCCTTATTAAGGGTAACAGAGTGGATTCCAAGAGAAGGCAAGCGTAGCAGGGGGCGGCAGAAAGATAGCTGGGCGGATGAGATTAAGAAGTTTACGGGGATGCGGTGGCTGCAACTGGCAAAGGAAAGGGTTAATTGGAGAGACATGGCCTTTGCCCTGCAGTGGGAGTAGACAGGCTGATGATAATTTGAAGGCTAACACCAGCAGTAATAAGTGGAACAGTTCTTTGTCAAAAAGATCCGTATGTAATAATAATCATACAATTTAAAGTAAAAGCTACAGCTTTCACAAACACTTTGTAAAATTCGCACACAAAACCAATTCTAATGGGAAAGCTGCAAAGCAACATGACATGCAGACACCAATAAAAGCAGGACATGATGACAGATATGGTGATATGGCAGCTACCTTGTGTAAACAACCTTTCGCCAGTCACCATTGTCCAACACTGCTAACGTCTGGTGTGGTACCTTCCTGTGAGAACGGCCTTTGATATCCAAAGCAGCATGCTTTCGACTGGCTATGCTTGTCTTTACATTTTGCCATTTCACCGCAAGCAAATGACATCAGGATTATAAAAAGTTTTTAGCGCCAAAACTACAGAAAAGAAAGACACCAACACGGGCAACAACATGAAGACAACACTAGCCCAGCAATTAGCTCTTTTAAGACATTAAGAATGAATGTCATTTATCGGAAACAACATCAAATTCACCATGAAACACAGATAAGTTTCTTCAAATCTTAACTGCCAATTTTTAAACAGTCAGTTGCTCCACCAACAAGGTCTAGCTGACGCACGTATCATCACCATTGACTGCAGTAAAATGCCAAACACCTCACTGGAGTCGAGAGACAGCCAAAGGTGTAGACAGAGCCAGCAGAATTATGTACTACAAGCAAGCACTGCCGGAGGCTCCAGTCACCGGGTGACCGAGGTCAGCTTTACGTCTCACCAACCTCAGATGGTGCCTCAACGCGATGTAAACCGGGCAGGAGGGATGGCCGGCTTTGTTTCCCAGCCCCTGTGGTCCAGCCCTGGAGCACGGAATCGACAAAACAATGTTAATTTTATTTCAGCCATTTATACATGCTGTAATGCCGCACAATGCAGCACATGGATGCATCAACAGCACCAAAAACTTCTCATAAAACAGAAGCCACTGAGAGTTTAAACGGGACCACAATTAAACTGCAACACAGGCCACTAGCTGATGAAATAAGGGCAGACGGTGAAATCAGCATAGGAGTTGCACGAGCAGTCAAACGCATAACGACCGATGCTGTGCGCCCAGCTAACGTCCACAAACACCCACAATCAGCACAGCTGCGCACACCAAGTGACGCAGGGCAGACAGTGAAATCAACATATGAGTTGCACGAGGAGTCAAACGCATAACGACCGACGCTGAGCGCCCAGCTAACGTCCACAACTGCGTGGCACGCAATGCCGATGCAGAAGTGCTTGCAGCCGCTTCTGCGTTTACTGCACTCCTTTTTTCTCCGCGGTCGGCAGAGTTTCGTGAGACGTACCCGCCGTCTGCTATCCCAGTGTTGCCATACTATAGTGTTGCCAGACTTGCGCGACTTCCAGTGTTGCCAGGCTATAAGGTTGCCAGATTGTGAACTAAAACCCAGTGTGGCCAGACTATTTGTTCCCTCTCCCTTTTACATTCTCCTCCGCCTACAGCTACGCTGTCGCGCCGCAACCGCCCAGCTCGTTAGAGCAGCCTTGCCGGGAGTGGCCGCCGCCTGTTCGCCAAGCGAAAGAGCACGTCCGCGGCGGTTGTGAAATTGTTTTTTTAGTGACTTGTCGAGCAGACGGGTACCACAGACGAAATCTGCCGATGCGTGGCCCCAGTGAGCGTATTAAGAGGAGAGAAACGCGTGATTTTGTTGAAATAAGCGCGCTATGCTCAAATTCACTTGTCGAGCAGACGGGTACGACAGACGAAATCTGCCGATGCGTGGCCCCAGTGAGCGTATTAAGAGGAGAGAAACGCGTGATTTTGTTGAAATAAGCGCGCTATGCTCAAATTCACTTGTCGAGCAGACGGGTACACCAGACGAAATCTGCCGATGCGTGGCCCCAGTGACCGTATTAAGAGGAGAGAAACGCGTGATTTTGTTGAAATAAGCGCGCTATGCTCAAATTCACTTGTCGAGCAGACGGGTACGACAGACGAAATCTGCCGATGCGTGGCCCCAGTGAGCGTATTAAGAGGAGAGAAACGCGTGATTTTGTTGAAATAAGCGCGCTATGCTCAAATTCACTTGTCGAGCAGACGGGTACGACAGACGAAATCTGCCGATGCGTGGCCCCAGTGAGCGTATTAAGAGGAGAGAAACGCGTGATTTTGTTGAAATAAGCGCGCTATGCTCAAATTCACTTGTCGAGCAGACGGGTACGACAGACGAAATCTGCCGATGCGTGGCCCCAGTGAGCGTACTAAGAGGAGAGAAACGCGTGATTTTGTTGAAATAAGCGCGCTATGCTCAAATTCACTTGTCGAGCAGACGGGTACGACAGACGAAATCTGCCGATGCGTGGCCCCAGTGAGCGTATTAAGAGGAGAGAAACGCGTGATTTTGTTGAAATAAGCGCGCTATGCTCAAATTCACTTGTGGAGCAGACGGGTACACCAGACGAAATCTGCCGATGCGTGGCCCCAGTGAGCGTATTAAGAGGAGAGAAACGCGTGATTTTGTTGAAATAAGCGCGCTATGCTCAAATTCACTTGTCGAGCAGACGGGTACACCAGACGAAATCTGCCGATGCGTGGCCCCAGTGAGCGTATTAAGAGGAGAGAAACGCGTGATTTTGTTGAAATAAGCGCGCTATGCTCAAATTCACTTGTGGAGCAGACGGGTACGACAGACGAAATCTGCCGATGCGTGGCCCCAGTGAGCGTATTAAGACGAGAGAAACGCGTGATTTTGTTGAAATAAGCGTGCTATGCTATGCTAAGGGATGATCCCCACGCTGGCGTCGCTGCGTCTCATGGTGGGATAGGTGGTAGCGGTTTATTTTAAAGAAAAAATAAAAAAAAGGCGAACGAAAGGAATGTTGCCGGCCGCGTCAATTGCCATCTGTAGCACGCGAGCTGCAGCCGGCGGAGGTGAAAGGGAAAATATAGCGAGGAGAAGTATAGAGGGGAGCGATGGCAAGAAAGGACAGGGAAGCTTGAGCTTTGTATGCTATTTATAAAATACAAAAAGTAATCAAGTTCGCGCCGCTCGCGCGCAAATGTCCGGGCTCTGTCCGAAAGCAAGAGCGCGCGAGCGGCCACTGTGCACAATCATTTACAGAAAACGACAAATTGTACGTAGCGTCATGTCTCGAACTAATCGCGCGCGTGGCACACTGCCTTCGTCCACTCGTCCGGCGACACGTTGCCGGTTGGGGCAGCAACTCCAAACTTCTTGAGAAGCAAAACTATTTTCTTGAAGACGGAAACAAAAATAAAGGCAACAGGAGAAAAAGGCGGTTAAAGAAAAGGCGGTTTGAAAAAGGTCTGTAGAAAAGCGGCCGAGATTGGGACTCAGCGCGCTTCTCTTCTTTGTTTGCAGCTGGTTTTAATACCTTCGATAATTGGGCGGAGCTTTGTTAAATCTGCTCTCGCGCAATTTCAATCAATACTGCTGCAGTGGCACTGTAGGCACAAGTGGGCGGCGCCCAGTGCTCGCCAGAGCCCGACTCTAGAGGCGCCAGTAATGTCCGCTGCTTAGCTAGACAGTGCGGGTTTTCAGAAGTCGCCGACCTTACTGACCCCACCCACTTGAGAGCTAATCTCTTTTCAATAGGAAACGGTCGTTGGCCCCTTGGTCCCCGTTTCCCGCGGCCTTGGAGAGCGTCCGAAGCGCGCGACGCGCTGTCACCATTCCTAACCCCTCTAGACTTCCGATGGACACGATAGTTACCGTCAAAAGGGGGAAGGAACCTACTGGCGCCGTAGGCGTCTAGCTTAACAGGTACCACAGACGAAATCTGCCGCTGCGTGGCCCCAGCCAGCGAGCGTATCATGCTTTTCTGGAAATAAGCGTGTTATGCTCAGATTCACGCAACATTGACACTTTTAATTGGGGTAGGCAGTGTTGAACTGAATAACTGATAACAACGAAATTGTAGGCTGTGCTTGGTGAGCTTCGAAAAAAGTGCGAAATTCGGGCGTCTTCAGAAGCAGCCTTGCAGAAATAATTGCTTAATGTGCGTGCATCCAATTATATTGCCCAGGCACTTCGTAGTGGCTGGATATTTTTTTCTTCTGGCAGTTAAGAATGCTCTGGAGCTCGTGCTGCGTTGAAAGCCGCATTCAGAGCAGTAATTGTAGGAACGAAAACATCTTCGACCAAAATCCGTCTTTATGGGTTTTTGAGATAGTTGAGAGGAAACTGACGCCAACCAATATTTTCATTTTTTTGCCCACCGTTTCGGGACCAATTGGTCCCTTCTTCAGGGGTGGGTGCTGCCTTCGCTCTGCCTTTGTTAGCCCGTGGCGCAGTGCACTAACGCACGAGGAGGGAAGCGTTCCTGGAGTCCTATTCATCGCCGCCTTTGTGAACCGGATGTGCCATGACTCCACATGTTGCCTCTTGAACGGTTTTTTTTTTGCGCAGATTTAAAAGGTTTATTAAAAGGAAATATAAATGAGCTGTAAGTTTCATAAAAAAGTTAGTAGAGTAGGAGGTCCCAAAGTGGAAACTGTCTGGGGGACCTCCCATCAGGAATACATAAGAAAAGTGCACAAGTTTGGCAGGGGAGCTGGAACAAAAGTATACAGTTAAGTTAAAACCGATTGGTGTAATTTGCGCCAATGAATAAGTCAGACAATAGTTAGCGGGCATAATTTAACAAAAAAGGCATAAAACAGCAAAGCATAAGAGCAAGAGAAAGAACACAAAAAGACATCGGATAGCAATGGGCATTGAATAAATGCAGATATAAAACATAGGCGGAGGAAAAACCAAGACGTTCCAGATGAGTAAAAATGACCGTTTGCTGTCAGAGTGGGGAACAGAAAATGAGATTAAGGCAACCTTAAGCATGGAATGAGGCTTAATGGGTTGATGAGAGATGTTTTTTTAGTAAAGTGTAGAAAGCGGGCTGCGAACGTGCGGATTTGATTGCTAGTGGTAATGAATTCCAGGTTTTGATGGCGGAGAAAAAAGCAGTTTGTTTTCCATAATTTGTACTCACTTTTGGTAGAAGAATATTGTTTTGTTCAGAGAATCTAGTGTTATTGCTATTAGCAAGGAAAGATGCGGAAAAACAGAGAAGTTGATTTCAACAAAATCACGCGTTTCTCTCGTCTAAATACGATCACTGGGGCCACGCATCGGCAGATTTCGTCTGTCGTACCCGTCTGCTCCACAAGTGAATTTGAGCATAGCGCGCTTATTTCAACAAAATCACGCGTTTCTCTCCTCTTAATACGCTCACTGGGGCCACGCATCGGCAGATTTCGTCTGTCGTACCCGTCTGCTCCACAAGTGAATTTGAGCATAGCGCGCTTATTTCAACAAAATCACGCGTTTCTCTCCTCTTAATACGCTCACTGGGGCCACGCATCGGCAGATTTCGTCTGTCGTACCCGTCTGCTCCACAAGTGAATTTGAGCATAGCGCGCTTATTTCAACAAAATCACGCGTTTCTCTCCTCTTAATACGCTCACTGGGGCCACGCATCGGCAGATTTCGTCTGTCGTACCCGTCTGCTCGACAAGTGAATTTGAGCATAGCGCGCTTATTTCAACAAAATCACGCGTTTCTCTCCTCTTAATACGCTCACTGAGGCCACGCATCGGCAGATTTCGTCTGTCGTACCCGTCTGCTCGACAAGTGAATTTGAGCATAGAGCGCTTATTTCAACAAAATCACGCGTTTCTCTCCTCTTAATACGCTCACTGGGGCCACGCATCGGCAGATTTCGTCTGTCGTACCCGTCTGCTCGACAAGTGAATTTGAGCATAGCGCGCTTATTTCAACAAAATCACGCGTTTCTCTCCTCTTAATACGCTCACTGGGGCCACGCATCGGCAGATTTCGTCTGTCGTACCCGTCTGCTCGACAAGTGAATTTGAGCATAGCGCGCTTATTTCAACAAAATCACGCGTTTCTCTCCTCTTAATACGCTCACTGGGGCCACGCATCGGCAGATTTCGTCTGTCGTACCCGTCTGCTCGACAAGTGAATTTGAGCATAGCGCGCTTATTTCAACAAAATCACGCGTTTCTCTCCTCTTAATACGTTCACTGGGGCCACGCATCGGCAGATTTCGTCTGTCGTACCCGTCTGCTCCACAAGTTTATTTGAGCATAGCGCGCTTATTTCAACAAAATCACGCGTTTCTCTCCTCTTAATACGCTCACTGGGGCCACGCATCGGCAGATTTCGTCTGTCGTACCCGTCTGCTCGACAAGTGAATTTGAGCATAGCGCGCTTATTTCAACAAAATCACGCGTTTCTCTCCTCTTAATACGCTCACTGGGGCCACGCATCGGCAGATTTCGTCTGTCGTACCCGTCTGCTCCACAAGTGAATTTGAGCATAGCGCGCTTATTTCAACAAAATCACGCGTTTCTCTCCTCTTAATACGCTCACTGGGGCCACGCATCGGCAGATTTCGTCTGTCGTACCCGTCTGCTCCACAAGTGAATTTGAGCATAGCGCGCTTATTTCAACAAAATCACGCGTTTCTCTCCTCTTAATACGCTCACTGGGGCCACGCATCGGCAGATTTCGTCTGTCGTACCCGTCTGCTCGACAAGTGAATTTGAGCATAGCGCGCTTATTTCAACAAAATCACGCGTTTCTCTCCTCTTAATACGCTCACTGGGGCCACGCATCGGCAGATTTCGTCTGTCGTACCCGTCTGCTCGACAAGTGAATTTGAGCATAGCGCGCTTATTTCAACAAAATCACGCGTTTCTCTCCTCTTAATACGCTCACTGGGGCCACGCATCGGCAGATTTCGTCTGTGGTACCCGTCTGCTCGACAAGTCACTAAAAAAACAATTTCACAACCGCCGCGGACGTGCTCTTTCGCTTGGCGAACAGGCGGCGGCCACTCCCGGCAAGGCTGCTCTAACGAGCTGGGCGGTGTAAAAGGGAGAGGGAACAAATAGTTTGGCCACACTGGGTTTTAGTTCACAATCTGGCAACCTTATAGACTGGCAACACTGGAAGTCGCGCAAGTCTGGCAACACTATAGTATGGCAACACTGGGATAGCAGACGGCGGGTACGTCTCACGAAACCCAGCCTCTGCGGTCAACAAGCAAGTTTGTAAAACAAGGCCCGCTTGAGCAGCTGCAAGACCTGGCGCACTGTAAACGCGCCAACTATGCTTTCACGCACCCATCAACCGCCCATCGCTTTCACAATCCCCGCCCGGGCTTAGCGTATTTCCTTCTACTCAAACGAGGGCGCGCCAGCAACCAGTGGACACATTGCCAATACAGCTGTCGTAAAAAACACACACGCATTTATTTCTACAGGTACTGCTGTTGCTCCATTGCAAAAAAAAAAAAAAACCTTGCCCGTGAAGAGAGCACACAAGGTGACATCTGAAAGCCAGCACGGTATGAAAGTATGAAAAGCGCTTCACAATGACACATTCGCAGCGTGCCACTCATCTCTGGGACTACAGCTAAACTCGTCAGCACACGTGACACGACAAAGCACGTGAAGCGCCGGAAAGCTCGGAAGCGAAGTTGTTATGGAACATCTTTCCAACAAGAAACGGCATGTTACCTGGCCCTGGCATCATTTTTCAAGCACCACTCAGCCCTCCTATGCACACAGCATGGCACACAGAACCCGCGCCATACACTGCCACATGGAGGAAGCTGCCATCACACGCTAAAGTGACCACGTGACCAAATAACGCAAAGAACTTTGGGAAATGTTCTACTAGCTACTTTCGGTTCCGAAATTCCCCCACACACTGCCTTTTGCGTAGCAACTGCCGTGCATGCGTGCATCGTTTATTCACTCATTTATTTGTGCTGCGACATCACTTATTCCGCAGCAACATATCAGCGCGTGCTGCGTATGAACGCGTTCCGAGCACAGAAATTGACAATGACGTAAGGTAAAAGAGTTTTGTCGTGTTTATATATGCCAGCGCAGGCTGGCTGCTATGCGTATGGACTGCAGTCGGTTGCATGTGTGTTTGAACTAGTTTAACGCCTCAGTCATTATATATTTGTTTTTTCGCCGCGCTAAGCACGCCAAGAACGGCTTAAACGTGCACAGTTTAGCGTACGATCGATGTATTTTCCTCACAGCTGCCAGGCTAGGGAAGTATTCATACAAGCCACTGTGCGCACAGCGCGTCTCAACACATGCACTGCATACACATAGAAAGCCTCCTACCATTCACATTATTTTTGTACTGTCGCCGCGGTGGCTATGGCTCAGTGGTTACGCGGCGCTCGGCTGCTGAGCCGAAAGACGCTCAGCCGCCGTTCGATCCCCGGCCACTGCGGTCGAATTTCGATGGAGGCGAAATTCTTGAGGCCCGTATACAGTCCCTGCACGTGTAAGAAGTAAGTTAGTGTAAGAAGTGATAATAACTGCGACTGCCGTGAAGCAAGGCAGCAGTGTGAGAAATCTGAAACTGGAAGTAGAGGTAGCAGACCACGTTCCCATGACCCTGTGCGCTGAATATGAAAACAGCAACTCGCCCATTGGGGCAGAATCAGCCGCAAAATTATTAATTTGCGGTTTATTAATTAATCATTTGGGAGGGGGTACCAGAGCGCTGCTATGGTGGCGCTGCTGCTGCTGCTGCCATGCACAAAAATACGTCATTTCCTTCCTCCATGGTCATAGCCATGTGCAGTTTTCTTGTGACGTCAAAGGTTGCACACGTTTCCGGCTGCTGTGGCGCGATCTTCAATTTTTGCGCTTCGCTGTTCTCACAGCTCTTTCCGGCGAATAAAATGTTTTACAATCAATCCAACAGGTTCAAGTTTCCCTCCACCGCGTCCCAGTCTTCGGCCCCTAAAGCCTGTTTCACATGCAAGCGAATATGCTAGCGAATCTTGCCGCCGCGACGGAAAAACCTGTTTTGAGTCGTAGCTGCGGCGAGGTTCCAACAAGTTGGAAATTTTCGCAGCGACGCGCCGCTCAATCGCTCAGTCGCTTGCATGTGAACCAGCCTTAACGCGACGGACACAGACGCCAGAATAGCAACTAAAAGACCGTTTCCTACAAAAGAAAGCGAGGAATCCAAAAGAAAGGCCGAGGCTTCGGAAGCCGACACCCCGCAGCCGTCGAAAGCGCCTACCAAACTCAGGGCAGACATCAGTACTCTGCCAGAGAGAACTAGCGCTATATCAACCCAACAAGCAACCTTCCAAGGCCTCGTTACCACCAAATTTGCAGAGATAGATATTCGCTTTGCAACACTAGAGGGACAGGTATCCCAAATAGCCACCTGCATGCAGCAAATAATGGATAGGCTTACAAATATCGAGGCCAGCCTACCCCCCATCTTGGATCTGTCTACGACGCCACAATTATCTATAACCCAACATGGCACCACGCCAAAAATTTGAAATTTGGCAATGGAACTGCAGAGGCTTCCGCCGCAAGCGGGCCCACTTGCAGCTCCACATCCAACAAGCACCGTCTGTTACAACACCAGACGTGATTGCATTGCAAGAAGCTAGCGGCAGGGCTACACTGCCAGGCTATAAAGCATATCTGCCACCTAATTATGATACTAGTAACGCAGCCGGCTCCTTCACAGCCACGCTGGTGCATAGATATCACCGCAATTCAACATTTTATAAATGATTCGGAAGAAGATTACACCCTACTTGAAATAATACCAAGGCAAAAAGGAGACTCAAATCTCTTCATCCTTAATGTATACAACCCGCCCAGAAACAAAGGCAATGGACTCCCACACTTGTTGATAAACACAATAAAGCTGGCTGCTAGGGCTCATCTATATAATTGTGGGAGACTTCAACGCTCAACACCCAGCATGAGGATATACCAAAGCAATTCCGAAAGGGAACCTGCTCTGGCAAATCATAGTCACTATAGGCTCACAACGTTAAACAACCCGAGCGACCACACACGCATGGGTAACAGATATGTGTAGACACATCTCCAGATTTGTCCCTCTCTAAAAACGTCAAGGACGCAAAGTGGGTCAACACCAGGCAAAATCTTGGTAGTGATCACTTCATACTTAGCATCACCTTCCCCACGACAAAACTCAAAAACAAAGCAAAAGAAATACGAACCACGGATTGGGACAAGTTCAGGCAACTTCGCAACAAAACAGCTCCAAAGGAGATCTCTAACCTTAGCGACTGGGTTATCTCCCTAAATGAGGATGTCAGCTCCACTAGCACTGTGATCCCAGTTGAGAAGGAGGAACACATTGCAGACTCAGAACTCTTACACCTGTGGCAGGCACAAAAAGGCCTCCAAAAACGCTGGAAGAAGCAAAGATACAACAAGCGACTACGCAAAAAGATCGCTGAAATCGAGAGGCGAATCGAGGAACATACACTTACTCTCCAAACAAAACAATGGAACCAAATATGTGAAAGCGTCAATGGACAGCTCGGAAATAAGAAGACATGGCATCTTCAAGACACCTGCTCGACCCAGAAAAAACACGTCCCGTGCAACAAAGTCAACTGTACAGACTCATACATAAATATGAGGGTACAACTTGTGGGAATCCTGGCTTTCCGCCGTTGCCTTTGCGCGGCGGTTGCCGGCTTCCCGCGTTGTTTCTCCTCTTTCCCTTGCTCCCGCCTCAGGCGGTGTAGAGGCGGCTAAGTGACTAATCACTGTCATTCGGCCACAGCTCCGCCCTGGCTCCCCAACGGCCTTTGCCACTGGTGCCTTTTGGCGGGATTTCGGGACCCGCTTGGGCGGCCGCGCACCGCGCGACCGTCCGAGCGGGGCCCAGAGAGAAATCCCTCGGAGACAGCGTAAGGTGCGTACGCTACTGTTTTGTCCGTGCCGGCCTTTGCCGTTCGGACCAGGGCATACTCGAGCTCGCCCGCACGTGTCCTCTGACCTGCAGCGGCTCGAGCCTGTCCAGCGGCCTCCGACAGGCGTACCTTGCGTTGATTGCCCACTCTCTCTCGCAATCGGCCCAACCATGGAGGAAGGGCTCAACGGTCGACACGAGAGATGCGAGAGAGAAATCACAGCACTGCCGCGGGAACATTCTCCTGCAGCGGCGTGCTAGCGGCGCGCATTGCTCTAGTCGCTTCTAGGATTCCTAGATGCCAGTGCTGCTTTTCAGGGTGGGGACACCCACTCCTTTCGGCGCCATCTTGGTTCTTTCGAATGCGCTGGGTGTGTTGCGGCGGCAGGTTATCTATCGGTCAGAGAGAAGGGGACGGGCGTGTAGAGCCGATACCACCGTGATGTAAATGTAAATTTTCTTCTCTGCCGTCTGGTTAGCAGTCTGCTTACATAAACAATTGGTCTCCAAAGAGGGTGTGCGACACACGTCTCATGTATCGTAACCTGAAGGTGGCAATATTTTCTTGCGAGGTTGCCCCTTTTTATGAACATTTTTCACTCGTATGCTTTCCACAAGCATCAGTGGAATTATTACAATTATTATTACACTTGGATGGAATTTCGTGTTCGCAGCACTTTTAATAATAATTTTGTTTCTTATTATAGATTTCTAATCATATTTATGTGACTAGAAGAAAAATGACACGTTGCATAAGTAGGCCGACAGCAGTTAAAGTGCCTATTGAAGGGGAAAAAATTACTAAGAACATTTTTCAGCAATCAAACAATTTATTTACAATATTAAGTAGTCATTTCACTTTATAAGCTCTCAGGAAGGTTATCTGGTTAAAATGTGCTTGCCTTACTGTAGGCTATACCTGCTACAGTCTTGCTAGCTTAACACTCGGCTGGTTTTTCAGGAGTGTTAAGCCATCGCAGATAGATGCGAAGCCGTGTGGAGACAAAGCGCTCAAGAAGTTTTCCAATCACATCTTTTTGGAGGCAACATGGGTTTTCTGGCAAGGTTACATGCTTTCCAATAATTTTCTTCAGTGCTTTAAAAGGCTTTCTCAGACGGGTCAGATCTTGAGCTTTTGCAAAGGACTTGAAAGCACTCTCACACTGAAAGACAAAGTCCAGCACTTGTCTGCTTGCATAAATTAAATTTCTGCCACCTTGGACATATTGTTATAGTTGAGTAAACAATTACTAAGAACATTTTTCATCAAACACAATTTATTTACAATATTAAGTAGTCATTTCACTTTATAAGCTCTCAGGAAGGTTGCCGCAAGTAAAACGCGACAACTGGGCACCGACGGACACAACGAAAATATGCGAGGTCGAGTGTTACGCTAGTAAGACTGTAACAGGTACGAGCCTACACTAAGGCAAGCACATTTTAACCAGATAACCTTCCTGAGAGCTTATAAAGTGAAATGACTACTTAACATTGTGAATAAATTGTGTCTGATTGCTGAAAAATGTTCTTAGTAATTTTTTCCTCTTCAATAGGCCATTCTGTCAGCCTACTCATGAAACGTGTCATTTTTCTTCTAGTATGATTATAAATCCATAATAAGAAACAAAAAAGCTGTCGGGAAGGTTATCTGGTTAAAATGTGCTTGCCTTACTGCCCTATATATAGCCTTCATTGATTACGAGAAAGCATTTGACTCAGTGGAAACCTCAGCTGTCATGCAGGCATTGCGGAATCAGGGTGTAGAAGAGTGCTATGTGAAAATATTGGAAGATATTTATAACGATTGCACAGCTACTATAGTTCTCCATAAAGTCAGCAATAAAATTCCAATACGGAAAGGTGTCAGGCAGGGAGACACGATCTCGCCAATGCTCTTCACTGCCTGCTTACAGGAGGTATTCCGGGGTCTGGAATGGGAACATTTGGGGATAAGAGTTAATGGAGAATACCTGAGTAATTTGCGATTCGCTGATGACATTGCCTTGCTAAGCCACTCAGGACAAGAACTGCAAAGCATGATCAATCAGTTAGACAGGCAGAGCAGAACGGTGGGGCTAAGAATTAACATGCAGAAAACCAAAGTAATGTTCAACAGCCTAGCAAGGGAACAGCAGTTCGCCATTGGTAGCGAGGTGCTGGAAGTAGTAAGAGAATATGTCTACTTAGGGCAGGTAGTGACCGCAGATCCGGATCATGAGAGGGAAATAACTAGAAGAATAAGAATGGGGTGGAGCGCATATGGCAGGTTCTCTCAGATCATTAATGGTAGCTTACCAATATCCCTGAAGAGAAAAGTATACAACAGCTGTGTCCTACCGGTACTCACCTATGGGGCAGAAACATGGAGGCTAACAAAGAGGGTTCAGCTTAAGTTAAGAACAACGCAGCGAGCTATGGAAAGGAAAATGATAGGTGTAACGTTAAGAGATCGAAAGCGGGCGGAGTGGGTGAGGGAACAAACGCGGGTTAATGACATCTTAGTTGAAATCAAGAGGAAGAAATGGGCTTGGGCAGGGCATGTAATGCGAAGGCAAGATAACCGCTGGTCCTTAAGGGTAACGGAGTGGATTCCAAGAGAAAGCAAACGTAGCAGGGGACGGCAGAAAGTTAGGTGGGCGGATGAGATTAAGAAGTTTGCGGGGATACAGTGGCCGCAACTGGCGAAGGACAGGGTTAATTGGAGAGACATGGGAGAGGCCTTTGCCCTGCAGTGGGTGTAGCCAGGCTGATGATGATGATGATGATGATGATGCCTTACTGTAGACTCGTACCTGCTACAGTGCTGCTAGCGTAACACTCGGCTGGTTTTTCAGGAGTGTTAAGCCATCGCAGATAGATGTTGCCATTTCACGCTCGATCCAGTGCATAGACAGACACAACAGCTAGTCATGTTTTAACAAGCACGCACATCACAAGGCACTACACAAAACACGAGCTATCGCTCCACAACGCCACCTGGACAGTGAAACCGAACGCACGCACGCAGGTCCGTTCGGGTCGACGGCCGGCGGGAAAGAACCAACAAGCGCCGAGAGGCGGCGCAGGTTGATACAAAGGCTGTCCCCACCCTGAAAAGCAGCGCTGGCATCGAGGTACCCTAGAGGCTTCGTGCGCGCAGCGGAGCCTTGCTCCTCGCACGCCCCCGGGACGGGGTGACTATTGAGTGTTTGTGTATCTGCTGAAGGACGACGTGAATAAACGTCTCCTTTGTGAACTTGGAGGCCTATTTCTTTGCGGCGAATCGCTCTCCTCCCAGCGGAGGTTGAGTGCGCCGCAGCGGTGCCCAAGGGTGCGTGTGGTGACGGCTGATCAGGGCCCTTGGCTCGCGCGAAGCCCGAACCCGCGGTGGTTGGTGGCCTCTGTCCACTAAGAAACTCACAACTGGCGCCCCACATGGCTCGCGGAAGCCCGAACCCGCGGTGGTTGGTGGCCTGTGTCCACTAAGAAACCCACAACTGGCGCCCCACATGGCTCGCGCGAAGCCCGAACCCGCGGTGGTTGGTGGCCTCTGTCCACTAAGAAACTCACAACTGGCGCCCCACATGGCTCGCGCGAAGCCCGAACCCGCGGTGGTTGGTGGCCTGTGTCCACTAAGAAACCCACAACTGGCGCCCCACATGGCTCGCGCGAAGCCCGAACCCGCGGTGGTTGGTGGCCTGTGTCCACTAAGAAACCCACAACTGGCGCCCCACATGGCTCGCGCGAAGCCCGAACCCACGGTGGTTGGTAGCCTCTGTCCACTAAGAAACCCACAACTGGCGCCCTACATGGCTCGCGCGAAGCCCGAACCCGCGGTGGTTGGTAGCCTCTGTCCACTAAGAAACCCACAACTGGCGCCCTACATGGCTCGCGCGAAGGCCGAACCCGCGGTGCTTGGTAGCCTCTGTCCACTAAGAAACCCACAACTGGCGCCCTACATGGCTCGCGCGAAGCCCGAACCCGCGGTGGTTAGTAGCCTCTGTCCACTAAGAAACCCACAACTGGCGCCCTACATGGCTCGCGCGAAGCCCGAACCCGCGGTGGTTGGTAGCCTCTGTCCACTAAGAAACCCACAACTGGCGCCCTACATGGCTCGCGCGAAGCCCGAACCCGCGGTGGTTGGTAGCCTCTGTCCACTAAGAAACCCACAACTGGCGCCCTACATGGCTCGCGCGAAGCCCGAACCCGCGGTGGTTGGTAGCCTCTGTCCACTAAGAAACCCACAACTGGCGCCCTACATGGCTCACGCGAAGCCCGAACCCGCGGTGGTTGGTAGCCTCTGTCCACTAAGAAACCCACAACTGGCGCCCCACATGGCTCGCGCGAAGCCCGAACCCGCGGTGGTTGGTGGCCTCTGTCCACTAAGAAACCCACAACTGGCGCCCCAACGTGGGGCGCCAGTTGTGGGTTTCTTAGTGGACAGAGGCCACCAACCACCGCGGGTTCGGGCTTCGCGCGAGCCAAGGGCCCCGATCAGCCGTCACCACACACACCCTGGGACACCGCTGCGGCGCACTCAACCTCCGTTGGGAGGAGAGCGATTCGCCGCAAAGAAATAGGCCTCCAAGTTCAGCAAGGAGACGTTTATTCACGTCATCCTTCAGAAGATACACAAACACTCAATAGTCACCCCGTCCCGGGGGCGCGCGAGGAGCAAGGCTCCGCTGCGTGCACGAAGCGACTAGAGCAATGCTCGCCGCTAGCACGCCGCTGCAGGAGAATGTCCCCGCGGCAGTGCTGTGATCTCTCTCTCGGGTCGACCGTTGGGCCGGTTGCGAGAGAGAGTGGGCAATCAACGCAAGGTACGCCTGTCGGAGGTCGCTGGACCCCGCTGGACAGGCTCGAGCCGCTGCAGGTCAGAGGACATGTGCAGGCGAGCTCGAGTATGCACTGGTCCGAACGGCAAAGGCCGGCACGGACAAAACAGTAGCGTACGCACCTTACGCTGTCTCCGAGGGATCTCTCTCTGGGTCCCGCTCGGAGGGTCGCGGGGCGCGCGGCCGCCCAAGCGGGTCCCGAATTCCCGCCAATGGCAAAGGCCCTTGTGGAGCCGGGGCGGAGCTGTGGCCAAATGACAGTGATTAGTCACCCAGCCGCCTCTCCACCGCCTGAGGCGGGAGCAAGGGAAAGAGGAGAAACAACGCGGGAAGCCGGCACAGCCGCGCAAAGGCAACGGCGGGAAGCCAGGATTCCCACAAACTGAAGACCTAATCAAAGAGCTAGCAGAACGTTATCTAAACACGGATGATGGTACCACAAAACCAGACTACCGGGGGACTCCTAATCCAAATTTAGACGCAGACATCACAGACGCAGAGGTCTGGTACGCAATTGGAAAACTGCGGAGAACATCTGCGGCAGGACCAGACAAAGTAACAAATAAGACTCTCAGGAACGTGGACGCAACGTCGATCGCGGCGGTTACAGACCTTATGAACAAATACTGGCATGCAGGCAACATACCACAAGAGTGGAAACACGCGAAAATCACTTTTGTTCCTAAATCGGGTAAGAAACTCAGCACTGAGAATCTACACCCAATTTCATAAACATCATGCCTAGGCAAACTCATGAGCATGTCATCCTCAACAGGCTCCAAAACTCTGCGGAGGACATGAACCTCCTACCTGAGACAATGTTAGGATTCAGGGCCCAACTATCTGCCTAGGACATACTCTTGCAGCTTAACAAGACATAATTGTCTTGTTAAGATAATAACAGATAATTGTCTGTATCTCTTATGAGAAAAAGAAAAAAGGAATATTATTCATCACTGGTGAAACAGACGCATGGAAATACAAAAAAAATTTGGGATATAGTGAACGACGCAATCGGCTTGCGATCCAGTACAGCAACACTCCCTGAGACAGTTGACGAAGACACAGTAGAATCATTTAATACCTATTTTACCTCCACTGGGCCTACGGTTGCCGCGCAGGTTCATGCTGACGCTCCTACGGCGAAGATGCCGGAACGTGTTAACAACAGTTTTGCTTTGCCTGACATAGACATAGAAGAAATAATCACTGCAGTCGGCAGCCTTTCAGCCGGCAAGGCGGCAGGACCTGATGCAATACCCGTTAGACTGATAAAAAACAACATTGATATACTATTGATCCATCTACTACACATTTTTAACCATTCATTGGCAAATGGAATATATCCTGACGAGCTGAAGGTTGCAAGGGTTGTACCTATTTATAAAGGCGGTGAGCGATCTGATCCGCGAAACTACAGACAAATATCGGTATTAAATGCAATTAATACAGTTTTTGAAAAGGTTCTTTGTAAACGTATACAAAATGTTCTAAATAAATATAACATTATATGTCATAATCAGCATGGCTTCAGGCCCCAAAGGTCAACGTCCTCCGCAGTTCTTGTTCTTTCACAACTTATAAATTCTGCACTGCATAATAATAAGCGGGCCATAGTAGTATATTTAGACATATCAAAAGCTTTCGATACGGTTGATCACACAATACTACAACAGAAATTGGAAACCTACGGTTTAAGAGGGAAAATTTGTGATCTAATTAGAAGCTATTTTACAGGACGGAAACAATATGTTGTCGTGAACAATTTAGCCTCACTACCACAAAGCATTAATCTAGGTGTGCCTCAGGGCTCCGTGCTTGGGCCGCTATTCTTTTCCCTGTATATTAATGACCTTCCATCAATGCTGAAATATTCGAAAGCTGTAATATATGCCGATGACACTGCATTACTTTTTACAGGGGAAAATTTAGAGGCACTTAAATGTATAATTAATGAAGAGCTTAGTGAAGTTTCGCAGTGGTTTAAAAGCAATCGGCTAACCCTTAACACTGAGAAAATAAAGTACACCGTGTTTCACTCGCGCAGGAAGAACATGAACTACGAACATATATCTCTAACTATCGACAACACGACTCTGCTGAGGGTGCCTCAATACAAGTATCTTGGTGTCCTGTTCGCGTCTGATATGCACTGGAAAGAACAAATTAATAATATTTGCTCCAAATTAGCCTATGGTTGTCATGTTTTACTAAAGGCCAGGGACTGCTTTGATCTTCCAATTCTACGCGTTCTGTATTTCGCCTTTGTGCACAGTCAATTATCTTATTGCCTGGAAGCATGGGGTGGTACATATAAAACATACCTAGATCCTGTTTCTCGCCTTCAAAAACGAGCTATTCGTATGATAACTTATTCAAATAATACATACCCCAGCAGGCCACTATTTCAACAGCTTCGTATCTTACCCCTATCAATGGCATATAAACTGATGGTTGGTTTGTTTATGGGGTTTAACGTCCCAAAGCGACTAAGGCTATGAGAGACGCCGTAGTGGAGGACTCCGGAAATTTCGACCACCTGGGGTTCTTTAACGTGCACTGACATCGCACAGTACACGGGCCTCTAGAATTTCTCCTCCAAAGAAATTCCAGCCGCCGCGGCCGGGATCGAACCCGCGTCTTTTGGGTCAGCAGCCGAGCACCATAGCCACTGAGCCACCGCGGCGGCGCATATAAACTGAAGTAGCTGAAATAGTAAACAATGTAATAAAATCTAACAACCCCCTGCCCCTTAGTTTATTTAGATTACCAATGAAACAAACAAGAGCTGCAACCAACAATCTATTTAATATACCACCCTGTTACAATATGTACGGCCGGAGACTCCTAGAATACAGCGGAGCCCATGTGTGGAATGAATTCCCGAATGAAGTTAAAGAAAAAAATTACTTTTCGGCATCTTTAAAACACTATTTAATTTCCATGGAAATGTAGGAATGAATTCAATTGGGCGTGTTAATCTTGAAGTTTTTTTATTTTACACGGTCTGCAGTAACATTGTACTTGTTTTGTATTTGGACCCCTCACTAGCCGTAAAGGCTATGGGTCCAAACAACAGTCTGTGTACTGTTTCTGAGAATAAATAAAGAAAAAAATGAAAAAAAAAGCTGACGAGGGAACAGGAACGAAAGCAATATTGGGTTTAGACCTTGTTAAAGCTTTCGACAACGTCACCCACAAAGCCATTTTGACAAATCTGTCAGAAATCAACCCCGGAGAGAGGAAGTACAACTATATCCGATCCTTCCTCACTAACAGAACAGCAGTGATAACGGTCGGAACATAATAGAGTCTGCCCCAATCACACTAGGAAGTAAAGGAACACCACAGGGCTCCGTTCTGTACCCTTTCCTTTTTAACCTCTCCCTCATCAAACTTCCCCCCAAACTGGCACATATACCCGGCCTACATCGCACATTTTATGCAGATGACATCACACTTTGGGTAACAAAAGGATGCGAAGGCTACATAGAAGACACACTCCAAGAAGCAGTGGACATCATTGAGGCATGCGCATGGGAATCCATCCTCACTTGTTCAGAGCAAAAATCTGAACTCTTCGTGATCCGTCATAAACAAAGAGGTAGGCGTACCACGACTCCTACCCCCCCCCCCCTCCCGCAAATAAACGTCTATGTTAATGGACGATCTGTCAAAGAGGTACAAACCATGAGAATACTGGGGTTGTATTTTCAAAGAAATGGAAAGAATACTGACACACTCACTAAGCTAAAACGCACGGTATAAGCGACGGCGCGATTAATCCGACGCATAGCTCATCGAAGACAAGGGGTGAGGGAAAGATTTATGCCGACTAGTGCAGGCCTTTGCCTTAAACAGGATACTCTATGCCACCCGTTATCTCAAATTTGCGAAAGCAGAAAAAGACAAATTGGATAGCATGATACGGCAGGCCTACAAAGCTGCGTTAGGACTCCCACTAAATGCCTCAACCGAAAGGCTTATGAGGTTAGGAATACATAACACCTACAATGAACTGAAAGAAGCCCATTTAATGGCTCAAACAGCGCGATTAGCCAATTCCAGAACGGGCAGGAATATTCTTACCAGGCTTGGAATTAACTTTCAACCTACGAATACAGATGCCAAAGTAGACTTACCCCGCGACTATAGGACGGCCCTACTAATCAAGTAGTAGTAGTAGTAGTAGTAGAAACATTTATTGTGTCAAAAGGAAGAGTTAGGGAGTAGGGGGTAGGGATAGATAGATGTGGAGCTTCAGTGGTCGTCGGTCTTCCCTATTCCAGGATCCCGTTGGCCTCCGCCGCTGCCTTGGCCCTCGTCACCAGCATAAGCTGTGTGCTCGGGGCGGAATCAGTCAGGAGAGCCTCCCACTGCTCTAGACTAGGGCTATTTATCTTTGGTAATAAAGGGCTTTTTTCACAGCCCCAGTTGGCGTGGTACGTTGTGGCGTAGCCCCCCCACCACACGCACTCTTTCGCGTATTTGTTCGGCCACATTTTATGATACATGGCTCTGCTTGAGTAGGTGTCTGTTTGTAGTCGTCTGAGCGTGGTGGCCTGCTCTCTGTTGAGGATATCCGCCGGAGCCGAGTGCTTCTTGCGCGCTCCCTACAACCCCTTCATTGCCACTCCGTCAGATTCTGGCGTGCTGAAGGGTTCGACCGGCAAACCCGCCCTCCGGTTGGTGAACCTTCGGACAACGGTGTCTGCCATGAGATTACCCTCAACCCCAGTGTCAGGGACCCAAATGATGGTGTGTTGAATGTTTGTGTTGTTTGATACATGTCTGTGTTGTTTTTGTTCTAAGAGGATCCTCGCGGCTTTTCGGCCGATCCTTCCATCTCTGTATGCCCTCGCTGCAGCCTGAGTCCCTGCCTGAGTCACTCAGGGCTAGAGCTATGGCGATCTCTTCCGCTGCTTGTGTAGTCCTTGTGCGCACTGATGCACCAGTAATTATCTGCCCATTGGCGTTCACTACTGCTACCGCACTAGCGTTTTCATTCGTTCTGCACTTGGACGCGTCCACATACAAAACCATCTGTTTCTTCTTCAGGAGCCTGTCCGGCTCCGATGGTCTCGCCGCCCGTCTTCCTTCGTGGTTCTTCGGGTCCATGTTTTTGGGCACTGGTTTAACCAAGAAAGTGCTCCTAATTTGGCTGTCAATGTCTGCCTTGTCTTCGCCCTAGTCTTCTGCCGGGTATCCTAGCTTGACCAATAGTGCGCGGCCAGCGGCTGTTCTTTTAAGTCTTTCCAGTTGAAATCTGAGCATGGTTTCGCTGTGCTCCTCATAGGTGCCGTACACCCCCATGTTCGTCAGCTTTTCTGTCGAGGCGCAGGTCATGACGCCCAATTATTGCTTAGACGCCTTTCTGATGCATGTTTCCATTTTGTTCTTTTCCCCTTTATTAGGTTGTAGGTACGGAAGCGCGTACGTCATCCTCGGTATGATGAGCTCAGAAGTGATAAAACCACTACCAAAAAACATGCACCCCTTACACCATGAGGGTAGAAGACAAGCACGAGCCAAAGCCTTACATAATAAATACGGACAGTGCGCTGGAACACTTTATGTAGATGCGGCAGAATACAAACATACCAATGCCTTTGCAATTGTGGCTGTGAACGAGAATGGTGATCACACCGTCTCGGCAACAATCAAAACGAAATCCTCTGAAACGGCAGAAGAGGCGGCTGCAGCCCTCGCCCTATAGCGCATACCCAAGAGAGCATCATCCTCAGCGATTCCAAAATGGGTATCCATAATTTCTTAAAAGGGCGAATTTCAAACACCTCCCTTAAAATTCTTAACGCAACCGAATTCCCACCAAATTATTCCGAATTGATATGGGTCCCAGCCCATTCGGGGAATCCGGGGAACGAGGCAGCCCACAATGAAGCCCGAGGTTTCGTCGACCGGGCAGTGGATGAGTCTGGCTCCCTGAATTTCACGAAGGACTCCATGATCACATATCATGACCTCACCAGTCATTTTAAACTAGAGAGGAGAATTTTTCCCCTCCGGACAAAAGCCTGACTAAAGAACAAGAGGTTACGTGGCCTCGTCTACAGACGAGATCGATACGCACCCCATCACTCTTCGCGCACATTTATCCAGATCTTTACAACCCAAACTGTAAACACTGTGGCCAACGAGCCACCTGTGATCACATCCTGTAGGACTGCAAAATAGAGCTACCTCTGGGTGATCTGGTTGCCGCTCCTTCTCTCGAGCGGTGGGAGACCGTGCTGACTAGCTCTAACCCCAGAACGCAAGTTTTGGCGGTTGAGTGGGCTGACAATGTCGTCGAGGGTCTCTCGACCACTTAACGCGACCTCTTACCAAGCTCTTTCCGGTGAATAAAATGTTTTACAATTAATCAATCCAACAGGTGCCACGTGCGACGACATGAACCGAAGCCAAAATCATATCTTATATTCTTTGCGCAATTATTGCATCTTAGCGTTTATTGTTCTTGTCAACGTGAGCATACATTAAATTATGTATTGTTCTTTTTTTATTTTTAGGCTAATTTGCTCATCTGTAGGCACTTGTGTGCGGGCTTTTTGCCTCTGCGGTGTAAGGTTTGTTTTAGGTTTTAATCTCTCTCATTTGTAATTGTTGCAGCAGGTTGTACTAGAGGGACGTTAGAGTTTTCTGCGTTTGTGTTAACCGCAGCGAATTACACGCAATATAAGTAAAGCGAGCTTTTAGTGGAAATCATTGTTCTGGTTCAGTGATTAAAAGTTCTAGAATAGAAGTTCTCAACTTTTATTCACCAGTTGCGCGACACAGGTCGACATGCGTTTCGTTTTGGTGGTTGGCGACTCGATGGTAAGATACCTTGACCAGTATTTTCTATCACTTCATGGTCTCGCTGTTGACGTCAGTGCACGCAGAGCAATAAATATTGAACATTTGCTCATGGAAATAGCTACTCAGCTAAGCGACATCGATGCCCTCGTTGGGCATGTTGGCCCCAAACAAAGGGAAAAAGGACGGACGCGGCAAGTAAAAAGGCCGGCTTGGACAAAATGCTCGGTATCTCATTATTTTTCTTAGCTTTCGCGTTATTTTTTGTGCTATGACAAAATATTGTAGCCAGGTATACGCTCCAAGCATTTAAAAATGAATGTGTTTGATGTACCGTCCCGGCGCATCGCGATTTGCGCGAGCTTCTAACGACAGCACGATCCATCTTAGTATTACCATAGCAAAGAGGTATCAGTATATGAGAGCTTCCGTTGGTTAAAAAGGCGAATTTTTCGGACCAAAAGCATTCGAGGCGGCAAACAGGACAAACGTGGGAATAAACTTTACGGTTTTTGTTCTCAGTCTTCACTTCCCGTACAGCTGCTGTAACACTTGTATGCGGCATTTCGTGACCGCGATGACAGCGCGAAGATTTTTCTTGTTGCTAATGTCTCCTAAGACACTGAAGAGCGCAAGAAAGCTCGTTATTTCTTCATATATATATGTGCCTGTGATAGGTTTGGAGACGATTAAGCATTTAACGCCAAGGGATGATTTTGCGACGGCGTTCACCGTAATTGCTGAACAACTATTTCAGTTAGTTTAAAAAATTCAGTTACGGAAGCAGCATAAAATTAACATAACTGCAGTAGATATGGATAAATTTATTGTATAAACAAGAAAAGATGTCTTAATTATGACGTTCCCCTCCAAGCTCTGCTGTTACGCGCGTGCGAAGCGGACCAAAATCATCAACGATGCGAGGATCCAGATCTGGAAGCCAGTCCCTGAGGCCGAGAAGAGGCAACGCTGTCAGGATTGCAATGTGTTCGGCCGCGAAGCCGCAGCTGCTGGACGCATTTAAGAGACAGACGAGGAACGAACGTTTGAATGTCAGATAAAGGCCAACCGGTTCGACATGTGTTCGGGCAGCTACGGCCTCTAAAAGGTGCTGCGCATTTCAGTGCCGGTTGTGTGAGCATTCATTTCGTTTGCGACGTCAGTGACACAATATGGGAGAGGGCTAAGCAGCCAACTACCTCTGAAAAAGGCAGTGTCATCGATGTTTATACCCGTTAATATTGATTAAACGCAAATTCATTTCACACATTCTTGATTGCCTTCCAGAAGAGACCAATGCTTCTTACGCATTGTCACAGTGAATTTAGTGTTTTTATCTTGTTCCTCAAACTTCGACGCACCGCGCGATCTTTCTTTTACATCTTTTATCCTTTTCGGTATAGAAGCGAACAGCGATTCTGCCAAGTCTCGGTCTTGTCGCAGAACATTCGACTCCCTCTCAACCACTGTCCACGGAGTGTCTGCGTCAATGTCTGTCAAGTTGGAGCGAGCCAGTCGTGCCTTCAATAGGCCCCAAACAGGTCGGGGCTTTTTGGTGGCCAAAGGAGCTGCGCAATACCAGAAATGTTTTAATTGTCTTGCACCGCGTATGCAATGTGAACAGGGCAGCTACCGTGTTGGAAATAAAAAAAAAATATCTATCAGGGAAAGGTCTGTTAACGGCAGAAAGACGGAGAACAGTGTCGATGATCTCATTGTAGACTTCGGCCGTAAGCCTTTTCGGGATGCGAAAGAGCGGATCCAGACCGGCGTATAGGTTATTGCGTCCCAAACGCTGACCGAGACACGCCCGCTTGCTCCGACACTGCGGACATTTTCATCGCCGTTGCTGCAATAAAATTGTTGTATCGAATTTTCTAAGCAAACACCCACAGCGCAGTTACCAATATGGGACGAGAGACTAGGCGAAAGCTGTTGAAGTATTTTCATCTCGTAATATATTGTGCTAAAGAATTTCAGAGCGACATGCCTATTTTTATAGCTACAGGCAACTGTTTGCTTTGCACTCATACTCACGGTTCGACTGACACTGCGCTCTGGTAAGCCGATCCTAAAGCCTCTCCTCGGGCTGCGGGTTTCACAGCAGCCGCCGCATACAGAGTGTGCCGCATTCCTCCGCTCTCGCCGTACTCTCCTAACTCCTCCTAATGATAACTACTCAAATCAAATCAAATCAAATCAAATCCAATTTATTCATTTTCATTTAGTACATGAGTTTTCCCGTCCAACCTAAGCACAGCGTGCTTGTTGGTTGTTCAGGCAGTACAGTGAATCACCGAATGTGTACAAAAAATTATGCACAAAACAATAAATTTGAGAACACTAATGCATGCATATTATACAAAAATTATGTATGCATATTGAGCAAATAGGAATGCAACTCGAGAAAAACGAAAACAAACATGAACAGACGTCATCACAACTTGAAATGAGCCATCTAAACAACTGAACAAATCTAAAAATATCTAAACAACTCTAAAATCTGAAGCAAAAGGGAAAGTAGATTATAGCAAAAACAGAGAAAGTAGATTATAACATGTAAGAGGCCATCAGTGATTTATCTGCAAGGATATGCACCATTTTCTTATTGCTTTAGTCATTTTACGTTTTGTTTTGAAATTGTAAAATTCTTCACCAAGTGTATTGAATACCTGTGGCACGTAATATCTCCGTATCTTTTTCCCATAATGCGTGAAGCAGCGCGGCTTAATATAAGCTTCTGTCTTTCTTAAGGCAGCGTTTTTCTTGACGGGTATTTTGAAAGCATTTGTAAAGTAATGACGTGTGAGCACTGTGTAATAAAATAGTTCCCGCATTTCCAGTACACCTAGTATACTGTATTTTTCCTCCTTATCAACCTCCTGCAGCATAGTACCATGAGTTATACTGTTTACAATTCTTTTAATTATGCGATTTATGGATCCCATTTTGTGATCAGAGCAGGTGCCATATAATGTAATGCCGTAGGTTATAATAGATTCAGCTAGTGCCTTGAATATGACGCGCCTTAAGTGCATCGAAGTCTTACCTCTGAGGTTGTACATCATCGCGGACACGGCTCTAAGCCTGTTACATATATACTGCACATGATTAGTCCATGCCATATGCTCATCAAATATTATTCCGAGATATTTTACTGAAGGTTCAAATGGTATGACATTACATGTGCACGAATCACAATGCGAGCCATTTAAAAAAGTGACTCATTTAGGAGTACTCGCTTGTGCGGGTTTCTAAAACAGAGAAGTTTCGTTTTTTGCTGGTTTAAATAAATTGAGTTTTGAGCAAGCCAGTCTATTACCTTGCATATATCCTGCTGAAAGTTTTTGCTTGCAAAATGAAGATCAGTGAATTCTAGTGCTAGTGCTGTGTCGTCTGCATACTGAAAGATTCTCGACGTTAATTTCAAAAAACCGAGTTCAGAGACGTACATATTGAATAGTAATGGGCCCAGTGTACTTCCTTGTGGAACACCAAATTTGATCGCCCTAAATTCACTGTATTTATCATCAATTCTAACGCACTGTGCTCTGTCTGTGAAATAGCCCTGAAAGAATTGATGAAATCGTCCCCGGAAACCCATGTTTTCTAACTCCTTGTCACGTACTCCCCCCTCTAGACATGTCTGCCTTCTTCGACAGTAACCACCCTCCTCCTACATGATTACCACACTCCTACTACGCTGAAACTTGAATTCAGGACGACGCAGCGAGGTATGCAAAACAAAATGACAAGTGCAACTTAATTCAGTAGGCAAGAAGAGAACAGAGTCGGTCGGGGAACAAACGCGACTTGCAAAAAAGTTTACTGAAGCAAACAGAGAATAAATAACCACGCTTGGTGTCGCTTGATTGGTTACTCAATCTTTGTTTCCTTCAATAAATTTCTGTTGCGAGTCAGTGCTCGTTGTGTCTACTTCTCATCCTCATCTTTCGCGCTGGTAAATTCAAAAATGACACCGTACCAACTTGCCCAGATGTCTATTATTCAAAGGCGAGTTAACGACAACTAAGTCGAAATCAAGAAAAAATGGGTAGGGCCCGTAATGGAAGGTAAGATAACCGATGGTCATTAAGGTTTGGATTGGTTTATTGGGCTTTAAAGTCCCAAAGCAACTCAGGCTATGAGGGACGCCGTAGTGAAGGGCTCCGGAAACTTCGACCACCTGGGGTTCTTTAACGTGCACTGACATCGCACAGCACACGGGCCTCTAAAATGTCGCCTTCATCGAAATCCAACCGTCCCGGCCGGGATCGAACCCGTGTCCTTCGGGTCAGCAGCCGAGCGCCGTAACCACTCAGCCACCGCGACACGCGGTCATTTATGGTAACGGACTGGATCCCAAGAAAAGGTAAGCGTAGCAGGTGGCGGCAGAAAGTTAGGTGGGCGGATGAGATTGATAAGTTTGCGCGGATAACGTGGCCGCAGATAGCACAGGACCAGGTTACTTGGAGAAATGCAGGAGAAGCATTTGCCCTCGTGGGTGTAATCCGGGTGATGATGATGACTGCGCTATCCATGTGAACTTATGCGGAAGAAAAGTAAACCTCAGCGGCACCTATTCACTCTCTAAACACGAAATCACTGGTTGCAGCAGGAAGTGAACGTCGATTCGTCACTAAAGATGACCTAGTCCTCAACTTCCTCCAGAGTTGTTTTTCTAGGCCTCCTTTGATACCGGGCATCTTCCAAGTGGTTTTCCCGGTAAAAGGCTCGAAGAATGCGGTTGTCTGTCTTCTGTGGACGGCTCACCTTCCTGGAGATCTCTCACTGGGATCGCAGCTTTTCCACTTGAACAATTCGTGGCGCTCCTCTAACGTAAGTCGCCGAGGCATTTTTCTTGCTACAGGTGATCTGGGATCGCATCGAACATTCCAGCAGTTGTACCCTTCTGCAAAATTTTTTTTGCGAAATTTCATTGGTAGACAAAGACAGTATGACGAGACGATATTGGGACGCTATATTTTTTGCAACTCAGAAAGTCGTTCAAATAAAGCAGTGCCAAGAATCAGCTTTACCAGATCTTTCCGACCAATTTTCTTATCGTCTGCGAAGATAAGGGACAACCAAGTCCGCACTTGATCGCAAAGGATGGAAAGCGTACAATAAATAGAAAGGGCGGTGATTTCGTCGCGGAGGCGATGATTGTAGCATGGAACAACGAAAAAGGGAGAGAAGAATGCGAAATCGTGATTTTTATTGTTCCAAAACCGGCCGCTGGACGCTTGGAACGCTAGGCCAGTCGGCGCTCCCGCGATAACCTTCAAATCGGGCTAGACTGTATATGGAGAAGTACCGTGGGTTAGCTTGCGGCATAGTCTAGAGCAAACCTCCGGCGCTAATAGCTTTTTCCGCGCGGGCAGAATGAGTATAGGGCTGGTGAAAGCCAGATAACTCGGCTGCTCCGCATGAAAGAGAGGCACAAGGAGGTAAACGCTACTTTACAGGAGCTGTGCCGAGAGCGAGGCTTCCACTTCCTGGATAGCTTGGTTGACTGCTGGGGCAGTTACCTCAGCCACGATGGTGTGCACCCTAGCTGGCGAGTAAACCAGGTCCTGGCGTAGTTTCTCTACCACTAGGTCAGCACCCTGGTTGCTCTTGCGTAGAGGCGATGCATTCACTTCAGCTACCAGGAAAGCAGGAAACCCTCATCTTGGACTGAATGGGCTGAGCCAGCCAGAGAGAGCATCCTTTGTAACAACCACTTTCCTCCTCTAGGGTCACCTGCTTTTATTTCAGGAGCAGTCAGCAAGCCACCCACCACACCCACTCCTGTCCAGGCAACAAGCAGCACTCCTTTGCTAAGGCGTGGCACTGACTTGCTCTCAACTACCCTTTCGGGAGCTCGTTTTGCTCTCGCGAGCAGTGTCCGTTTCCGGCACAAAGGTGGCAAGGTTTGGAGTACCTGAGACAGTCTGCCTTCCTCGGAGTCCCATGGCTCAGGTGTACCCCCATGGGGAAAGATTGAGAGGAGGCTTCAAGGCTGTGTGTCAGCTACGAAGCCTATGAATCTCAATCGAGGTGCAAGCACCACCTGTGGCAAGGCACCAGGGCGAGCCTCACAGGTGCAGCATGCGAGCAACCCTGTTGAGTGCCGCACACCATCGACAACTAGAGAAGGCCAAAAGCATGCAAACTAACCAAACATCAGTCGGGTGCTGTTAAGCGGAGAAGGCTTCGTTTGGCTGCTTTGATGCCGTGCAGAGAGGCTGCAACGATGACCCAATCCGCGCTTTAAGGTTCGAACTTCTGTGCACGAGGGTGACGCAGCAGGTTGTGCCTTGAGCATTGCACGACCCAGTGTTGACAAACGATGCATACCCTGTCAGGTAGCATCTGCTTCGGGCTGCAAGACTAACCAAACTAAAGTTTCTGGCAGTCAAAATGTCCAAAAAACGCAGTGTTCTATACAGGGAGGGCAGAGAGGAACTGATGGCCCCACTGACGCCTGGTCAAACGATACCCAGTGCGCATTCATGAACCTTCAGTGCTAGGCTGTAGTGGCGACATTTTTAAATCCGAAAATCTTGCCCATGTGCATGCAAATGAGGCTCCAAACAATTTATCTGGTGGGGGCTACAGCAAGATTTGTCTGAATGGCACGGTGCATAATCTTACTACTTTTAAGGAATGCTTAGATGCAAGGGGGAAGAAGGGAAAGCACATCCTCCAAGTCAGTAGGTCTACCAAAAATCCATTCGATGCAGAATCTAAGGGGAAGGAGTTCTTGAGGATTACTTATCGCTGCAGTCATGGTGGTACAGCTAGGAGACACGGCACTGGAAAGCGCCCGTTGCAGTCGTAAAATGCTATTGAATGTGAAATGTTTCTTTCGTTGGCTCTGTGCTCTCCACTACAAAATTACTCAGCTGAAAACTGAGCGCAATCATGACCTAGGTCATTACAATCTTTATCCAAGCCAAAGACTTCTGAACAGTATTGAAAAAGCTTACCTCGTTGATTTAGTTAGATGTAAAGTTTATCCAAAAAAGTTCGAGAAAATGGGCCAACAGAAAAAGGCAAGACTATACCTACAAAGAATGTGCACAATTTAAAAAAAAATATACTCTTTACCAGTTCGGAACCAGGAGGCTCACGGGCAAATGCTAGTTCAACAAATAGAAAGTTTAATTGAGAAAAATCCAAATTGGGTCATTCGTTATGAAAAAGATCAGCACCACTAGTTGCAGTTTATCTTGTTTCAAAGAAACGAGAAGCATGAAATGCTTGATAAATATTCTGAAATTATATTTGTAGATGGGACATATATGAAGGTTATTTTCTGTACTCAGTCCTCACAGAAGATGGTCGTGGGCGTGGGCGGTGCGTCTCTGCATCTGTACAGAATAAAACTTCTGGAATAATCCGGGGCATGTTCGAAAAGTTTATGGATTTTAATCTATTCGTTGTAGCAGCCTGTAAGGTGATCTTCTCCCAAAGAGTAATATTTTACTATGCACATGGCACGTGCTTAACTGCTTCCATAGAAACATTGGTGAGAAGGCAAAGGGGCGAAGAAAATTAAAAATTCCGCCTGTAAAAGCATTTGTTTATTCTCAAACCGATGAGGAGTACTCTGACGAGCTGAATTCTCTTTATAATGCAGCTCCTGCTGATTCCTTTCCTATTACATGCAGCAGCGAGAAATGCGCAGAGAGATGTGGGTGCATGCTTACAGAAAAAATCTTGCAACCCTAGGAAATAATACTGACAACCGAATTGAGAGCCATAATCAAAAGCTGAAAAGTTTCCTTCGTCCAGGTATGCATTTAGTGGAGGCTGTGGAAGGGTTGATTGAGTACGTTAACATCGACACTGCCTCTCTACAGTTTGCTAAGGTGAAAGAAATGAAGATTAACGTTAATGTAAATTGCAGAGACGTATTTCAATATGAACTGTCAAATGCTTGCCCATGAGAGGCAGAAGATAAAATCCTGGAACAGTACGAAATGTTGAAAACTACATGTTGCCCGGTAAACTCGCTGCTTAACTCGTATTCTGTGACTTTAGGAAGTAAGACTATCATGTGAGTCAAAACCTTTGCAGCTGTACGTGGAGTTTCTCCAGCCAGTATGGCTTGCCATGTGCGCATATTACGGCAGCCCGCTCCTTTGCAGGACAAGGACTGCTCGATGTAGCATGCATCCCCGACAGATGGCGAAAGGAGCATATCCTAAGCGAAAGCTGCATGGCTTCAAACATTAACAGCACTCAGGTACCTCCTTGTCTTGGGCTGGACACTCCGCAAAACATATTCTGTTGGGTGTATAAAGAACTTGAAACTATGGCTAAGACTGCTGCAAATATTGCATCGATGGGTAGCGAGAAAGAAGCACGGGAAAACGTCTCGACCATTAAGGCATTTGCAAGGAAGATCACTGGGACATATGCACAGCACAGTCAGACTAGCAGAAATCTGCAAGGCTTAGCAAATGAAACAAGCCCGCCAGTTTAAGCAAGTATCATAAATAGAGGAAGTAATTCTGGGAGCACTAAGCTCGTAGTACCTGCAGTTAAGGCCGGAAGAGGACGTCCTAAAAAAGTGAAAGTTACTAATCGGGGGTTTCCAGCACAACATAATAGGAACTTCAACAAAACTTGGGTTGGGCCTAGTTGGTACATGATGTTGTGAAGGTATAGGATGCGCAATCAAAGGACGAACCACGAAGAAAGACACAGGGACACAGCGCTTGTGTGTGTCCCTGTGTCTTTCTTCGTGGTTCGTCCTTTGATTGCGCATCCTATACCTTCACAACAGCATAATAGAACATGCCGTGCTTCTCTTAAAGCTGATACGTTGGGACTTTATAAGAGTTACTGTGCCAAAGACCTACATGACATTGTACGACATGCTTCACTGAAAAACAGTGTCATAAATATTGCCCAATATTTTATTCCCAAGAAATCTCCTCGTACAGGAGGGTTTCAAGGCGTTTTACAGGCCCAAGGGCTACAGTTTTCTCAAGTTAAAGGCCCATTTGTTCAGATATTTCATACTTCCAACCCAGAGCACTGGCTTACTGTGACTAATGCCGCTGCACCCTTTAATACAGTACATGTGTATGATTCTCTTGATCCAAATATTCCCCCTGATGTGTTTAAACAGATCTTTCACATATTAAAATTGTCATCTGCAACACTGAACGTCTGCACCAAACCCGCACAAAACCAAGGCATCACTTTAGACTGTGGCTTGTTTGCAATTGCTAACATGTATTACATAACATCTGGCAAGGACCCATCATCTGTGAATCTTATTAGAGCATGCTACGAAGCCATTTGTTTTTAACTTTTGACTACATTAAACAAACCCTGCATAAAAATTCTAGAAATGATAGTTTTTTCTTGTGATTAGCCGCTTGTTTAGGTTAAAAGATTTAACGGACTGCTTTGTTGTGGAGGAATTCTGTGCGGCGGTCATGAATGCGGGCACTAGCGAATTAAGTTGTAATACATGATGTAATGTTTTCCTTTTAAGCTGGATTATGGAACTGGAAATCATGTCCAACTGTAGTGTTGCTTTCTTCAAGCTGGAAAATTTGCTGGTGGTTTAGCTCCGGTTATACCTAGTGTGTGCGCGATAGCTTCATACAAATGGTTACACGTGCTCCCCGATTCAGTTTCCACCGACTGACACAAAGAAGGCGTGGCTTCGCTCGCGGCTTGTCGCTGTCCTCTCCTCTTCTTGACGGCGTCGTTTGGCGAGCCGTTCCTCTCGTTGTTCCGGTCTCTCGGTCGCGCGCTTGGCATTCCTGGCTTCTTGGGCTCGTTGCCGACGTGGCTTCCCGCAGTCGCCGTTGATGTGAGTCGCAGTATACATGCGGACTTTTCTCTTCTTCACCCATCGTTCATCTGAAGAACGAGCGCTTCGTACCCTCTGTTTATAAAGTGGCCGAGCAATGACGCGCATCTGTAGCTGCTGCGCAAGCGCGACGTACAGTCTTTGTCAAAAGTTTAGAGCCCAGGGGGTTTACTTATTAGCATTGCAGTGGGACTCCTGAAGCATTCTGGGAAGTCCTACCCATTGGAGGAGGCAGAACCAGAAATCTTTTTACCTTCAGGAAATATAGAGCGCTGGAGATGCATTACGAACCACACAGTGAAGCTCAGAAGCAAACCCCCTGGGCTCCAAACTTTTGACAAAGGCTGTACCAGCACAGCGAGGCTGCCGAATCGGCGGCGCAGCTCTGACGTCATGCGCGGCGCACCTGTTGACGGCGCATGTGCAGTATCGGCTTCGGCTTGGCCCCGGTGACCTTGGTTTTACATGGAGTAGTGAAGCTAACGCTTCAAAATTTCAGCTTTTGCAAATCTCTATTTCCCACATGCGATTTCCAGACACTCCAGCTGGAAAGTATTTTTCCAGTTGCAATTGTCTTCTTGTGGTGTGTAAACTGTGCTGCGTCGAGTTTTTTTTTTTGCGCATGAATCCCTGATTTTAGGCCTAGGCCAAGGTGATCCGGAGTTTGCTTCGATCTGGACGTCCCTAGTATGAATCGAGTAATGGCGGGAGAACAGTGTTCCCGCTTTAAATCCAATTTTCTGACCCAAACAGTGAATGCAGTGCCGGCCTTTGGGATAGGTTACCTAGCTGTGCTGGGGCACAGGGCGCCATCGAGAAGTGGGGTGCCGACCTGCCTGCCCAGTAGGAAAGCGTCATAATGACTCCCACCGGGCAGATCGGCCTACCCCTCCCCCTGTCCCCTCCTTCGGGCTTCGAGTAAGGCTTTTGTGTTACTGTGACCCGAAGTGCTCAAAGCGAGTTGGCCGCAACCGCGTGGAGTAGTGTGCTGCACTGACGGAACTTTCCAGCAGCCTGTATACGATTTCAGGCCGCGGCGTATAGGCTTCCGTGGCAGCCTATCTTGCGCCGTTGGTACAGCCTTTGTCAGAAGTTTAGAGCCCAGGGGGTCTGCTTCTGGGCCACACTGCTTTGTTCGTAATACGTCCTCAGCGTCCCAAATCTCCTGAACGTAAGGAGATTTTTGGTCCTGCTCCCTCCGATGTGTAGGACTTCCATGAGACCTACAGGAGCGCCACAATAGTGCTCAGAAGCAAACCTCCTGGGCTCTAAACTTTTGACAAAGGCTACACATCTGGTCGCCGCCCTCATCCCTGCAATACACCGCTGGTAGACGGAAGGGGTTTGGAGATAGGGTGTGAGCGGACTCTTCGCGTTTTCTCCATCGGAACACATATCTAACCGTTTCTGCTGAGCAGTGTTCCCTAAAATAGTGGGCAAAATTTTAGCGCGATGACGTTTATGGTCCCGTGTTGCAGAAAAGCCGGCGCCGTCGCCGTTAGTCGTGAGCAAAAAATACGTAAAAAATCCCCAGAGCAGCAACCTACAGGTGGCAGGTGGTACGCCTATGTCACGTGGCCTTGCGGCGTCGTCGCAACCTGCCCATCAGATTGCGAGTAAACTGCCCACTATGGCAGGACACTTCCATTAGCGATTGGTCGTGAGAGCTATGTGGCTGTGGCTGTGTTTGAAACAGCCACCTGCCGGGGCTACTCTGAATACAGAGTAGCGGACGACTGATTCCGCGTCATACCCTTAAAGGAACACTTAGGACAACGCTGTCCACTTCTTTTGACTGCAAAATCTGGTATCTCAGCATTTCATGGCTCCGTTGTCGCATGTCCGGCGCCGAAAAATGCATTTATTGGTAAGAGATTTGGATTCCATTTTTAAAAACCTTTTTCTGCAGCTCTGATTTAAACTAGGGACTCTCAGATGATGAAATACCCGAAAAGTGACGTAAACTTACGTAAACGTGGACTCAGTGGTTGCTGGCAAGAGCGGTGCAGCCAGGCTAGCAGCAGTCGAAGTGAAAACTACTGCCGGCCGGACTTTGCAGCGTCTTTCAGCAGTCGCTACCGTCGCTTCGTTTGCGTTTCCACCAGCGTTAGGATGGATCCCGTTACCGAAACCGACAACGAAGTTCTCTATACAGAAGTGCGGGCTGCACTTCAGAGATCTCAGCCCCACACAACGTGCGGTGCTTTTGAGGGCTGAGGCAGCAGGTCTGGCAGGCTAGCCCGAGCTCCGTGGAGCTGGCAGGGCCGGCATCTAGTTAACTTCTGCTGGTGCTGTAGCTGCAAGTACATATTTAAATTCTGGTTATGCAGCCTAGTGTCTAGGTACGTTGAGGATGCGAACACGCCGGGCGATGTTGCTAACGTGGAGAGTCCTACAACATTGTTAGCCACAGTTTTCCTCGTCGCAGGTGCGTGCCGCGGCATGAACTTCGACCGAGGAGCATTTAGAGGGGCACCTGGAGTTCTGCCACTCCGTACTTGTAAATCGAGGCGCGTCCAAAACGAAACCACGTGGATACGCAGAGTGCATAGTCGCGAAACATCCGTACATCCTGAAACTCAGCTGGTCGCCTGTTCCGCCGCCAAGTACAGAATCTCTTATTGGCTTCCAACATCCAGATTGTCTTTTTTCCGTCTTCCTCGTGCGATAAAAGTGCACTAGTGGTTTCAAAACAAGACCTGTATACTTCAATAGCTCAAACGCACCGCCTTCATGCCCATTTGTCAGCCTCAGAGACACACGATGGTTTTCGGGTATTTCGTCATCGCGTTTTTACTTGCGAGTTCCTTGTGTCGGCAATGCCTATATTTTAGTTCTTGCTCTCATTTGCCTTACAAGGGCTTTGTTTTCAGCAATAGTGGTCTTTTCGTGGTTAGGCGCTGGTATTCCGTCAATACAAGCCAACTTCATTTTCTCCTCAGCGTCCCTTTAAGGCGGAGCTGTCCCCTAGATGTTTTGTTATAGTTGCTCTTTTAGGCACGTGGCGCGAACTGATGCAAGGAACGGGGTTGCATGCAGCCTTAACAGGAGGACTGGGCCTAAAGCACCTGTAAGTGAGACAGTTGGTTGCCCGTTCCTCCTTTTGTCGTGATTGTTCCCATACGATTATTAGAGCATTCTTGCAGGGTAACTTCATAACTCTACTTCAGAACTCAGTAGTTTCTTCCAATTTTACTGAACGCCCCCGTTTACTAGGCTTTATGCAGGAAGTTTATGCCTCCGTGCGTTTTTTTGACAGGTCGGTTTTCAAATGAGTACTTATATTCTGTATCGTGCAAAAGTTTGTACAGGGATTTGATAACGACGCTTTTCCCGCCCCCACTGTATCGTTCTGTTTACTTTAGGCTCATGGGACATGATGTTTGAAAGCGAGTGCGTAAAATGCCACTTTCTCCTTGCACCAAAACATTTCTCTATAAATTGCACACCGAAACTCTACCTGTCAACACGTGGCTCGATAGGAAAAAAAACATTTTTGTATCTTCTGTAAGCTGCCGTTTTTGCAATGTGCCTGAAACAATTGAACATTGTTTTATAGACTGCAAACAAGCGATTTTGTTTTGGGATGTGTTGCAGAGGCTCCTACAGAAAGATTTTCTCCTAATTTCCTACAGTGTGCGCTAACTTGTTGTTTCCCAACCTGACTCGAAACCATCTGATATGATTCTTCTGATTGGACTTCACAGCCTTTGGAAAACGCGCATGCAAGCCCGCAACGTAGAACCCGTTGTTTCGCCCAGAATTCACTTTAGCCAAATGTTGCTGCAGGTAACGGACATTTACACAGAATTTGACTTTGTACCAGACTGGATTCCTCTCCTGATGCCCTGTATTTCCTTGCCGGCCTTTTAGTTCTGTTATGTTTTCAATCATGTTTGAACCACGTAGCGCCTACCTAGGTGCTCTGTAAATAGTTTTTTTTGTGTGTGTATACACGCACACACATATATTTGTATATATATCCTTTCTATATATAACCATGTAGAATAAATACAATGAAAAAAAAAAAAGCTACTGGCACCAAATTTTAGAGCGCAGCTTATGCGCCCGTTAGTGGGAACGTTGAGCCACGTCGCCATCGCCGTCGGTGTGACTGAGCCAAGGAGGTTATATTAAAACTTCCATGGACCGAGCACGACGGGAGCGAGGAGAGGAAAGAAGAGCGAGGGGAGCTCGAGACCGGCTGTGCCGAGCGAACGAAAGTACCGCCACTCGCTGACAGATGGCGCCAGAGTGGTGTGTGCCATCTACAAAAATAAGATCTATAAATAACAAAATACTTATAAAATGGGGGAAATGCACCACAGCCTACAGAAATACAGCGGTGGCTTAGGCTCTGTCACATTTGTTGTTCATGTTGTACCCTTGTAGGTACAACATGAACAACTCTTTGAGAGGCCAAGGTAGAGAGGAGCGGACAAGGCGTCAACTTTTCTTTTTTAAAGGAAGGAGAAAGGACTGAACAATCAGAACCGGGTCTAATGTACGCGGATGGTACAGTGCTAATGGCTCACAACAAAGAAGACTTGAAGTGGTTGGTAGACATCTGCGGTACAGAGGGAGAAAGATTAGGTTCCAAGTTTAGTAAGGAAACATCTGCAGTCGTGACATCTCCCAAGTAGCACAGATAATCGGCCCAATATCGGAAGCGTATTGGCAAAGGCAGTTCCTACAAAGGACCAGAATGAAACCATCCATTTACAATACTGGGCCGATTACTTGTGCTGTTGGGTCAATGATCAGGGCGACGAGCGTACGATGCAGGACATCACGCTAAAGGTTGTAGATAAGCAGAAACAGAGGGCTCTGGATTTTTCTTTCTCTCGAAAAGAAAACGTCCTCAATACAGAACGTAGAAACTGGTTATGAGAGGCAGCTGAAGTAATCCTGTTCAGAACAGTTAGCCGCCGTGTCCCTGTCGATCAGTGTACATTGGTAAATGTTAAGTTTTTAAGGTCTGAAGCTCTAAAATGCCTTTTACGTGCCGCACAGTTTTGAGGCAGTCCCTTAAATGGCCACCAAGAAGGCGGTTGGATTCGCCTTCGTGCTGCTTCCTCAAGCCGTCTTTGGAGCGTTTTCTGCCCAATAACTGCGGGAGATTTTATTGCCGTATTCAGGAATCCACATTGCGTATGCTTGATGAGCGTATTCACTCCTGACACCTCAAGTACCATAGTAGCTATAGTGCTATATTTCAAGGAAATCAGAAAGGGTGGATATTTGAAACCTTGGAAATGTGGAATAATTCCTGATGTTTTTTTGCACATTGGTCTTTGAGCATGCGTGATATCGCCATTTTAGCAACATGTCACTTATGCCAGAATTTTACTCTCGTTTTACTAAGTTTTTCTGAAAATAAAAAAAAACTGTTATCTGCTGTTTACCCATCAGTCATTGTGTTCAGACTTGTACAGAGAAAATAATGAGAGTGAGTGGAATGGGAGGTTCCCTGGAAGCAAAGATTATATTCCATAAATACCTTGGCGTCACCCTTTCAGATACACTAACCTGGTCAGAGCATATAATGAAAGTTACTAACGAAGCCAATCGCACTCTTGGTTGCCTCCGTCGAAACTTGCGCCTAGCCTCTGCATCCGTGAGAACACTTACTTATCTTACATTTATCAGACCTAAAATAGAATACGCATGCTCAGTCTGGGATCCCCATCAAGCTAATCTTTCTAACACCCTCGAAGCTCTACAAAATCGCGCTGCAAGGTTTATTTTCTCAGACTACTCCTATCATTCCAGTGTCACTGCACTCAAATCACGGGCTAATCTTACTAATCTTGAAAAGCGACGCTGCATCTTCAGGCTGTGCCTTTTTCACAAATTCTACCATACGCCACTCAATGTTTCAGCAATCTTACCACTTCATCGACAGTCAAGCCGCACCAGCCATCCTAAAGCCGTCTATCCGTCCCCAGCACAGACCACAGCACATCTTCGTTCGTTTTTTGTTCAGACCGCTCGGGACTGGAACAAACTGCCTGTCGACGCTGTGCGCCACTCCGACCCACATTCCTTCAAGACTGCCATCGAACCACTCTTCACTTGAACATTATGCCCATCCCTCATGTAATACCCCACACCAAGGGGCATTTGAGGTACTAATAATAAAAATAAAAAATAAAATATTACCTCAAATCAAAAAGAATTTAGTGCTGCAACAATCAGCTCAAAAATCAATTTATTGGTCCCAAAGTTAAAAATCACTGAACCCCAATTCTGCGACCTCACAACCTCCCAGATTGGCTTCTCCTTTGCTCATCTTGCACTCAACACCAGCATTTGCCACAACCGTATTTAGAAAAAATTTGGCAGTGGCTCAACTCTGGTTAAGCCTGGATGTTCAAGCGAAAAGCTTCAGTTACGTTTGGTTTGAGAGGCGTTCCGCCCTGTTTTCTGGCGTTTCGGCCATACGTTTAGCTTTGCGCTTTTCATTTCTTCGCTGCTTTTCGGCTAACTCCGAAGCTAGGACTTCTGGATCGGTAGATTTTCTACAGCCACGTCTGGGTGCTTCTCCTTCCATGGCGAGTGCGAGCGCCTATTCTCGAAAGATCAGGCGAAGGAGTCGGCGCTGACGGCTGCGGCCACCTGCGCCGCGTGTGACGTCACTCGGTTTCGCGCATGCGCAGAACTGGCAAATCTGTGCACCGGCTCACGCGAAGCTCGGCTCCGACCCTCGTAATGAAGCTTTTCGCTTCAAAACGGCATAGCAGGCTCGTACTGCTCAGGTTTCCTGCTGGTAACCCTCTCAGCAAGTCGTGAAGATATTTGTACGTTTATACGAATAAAAATAAACTACCGCATGACCAGTTTCAAACAAGGACCATGATGAAAAAATAAAGGCAGGATCGAGACATCATCGAGGCACCCTAGCTGTTATTTTCACTCTGTAGCGTTAAGGTTGCCGTGTCGCAGAAAAGCGGGCGTTGACGTTGTTGGCCGTGTGCAAAAACTCCCGACGGATTAAGCAACGAATGGATAAATTTGCGGTAGAGATCAAGAGATGCTCGGATTGAAGTAAAATTTTTCATGGAGGTTCCTGTAGCCAAAGAAAAATAACTGACCTGAAAATAAAAATCGGTTCTTTTGGTTTTGGGTAGGAATCGAGCCGAGGACACTCGGATTGTGAGATGGCACGATAACCATGCGTCTCGAAGGCTCTTTTCTTTTTCCAACATGGTATCTAATATACGATATTATGTATGTACAAAAGGGGCTATATGCAGATTATTTACAGATACCTCCGCTAGAGACTGCGATCCACCAGCTTGCCAGAAGATAACACGAGTAAAAGGGCGGCAACGATAGAGACCGAATCAACGGCGGAAAACAGTCCAGTAGAAAGTCTCTTTAATCATAAATATCCCTCATTTGGAGCATCATTTGGGTAAAATGGCTTCTGGGTGAAACAGTAGGTTCAGCGTTGCGGTCTATCAAGCGCGTTCTCCACAGCCTAGGAAGTCCAATGAGAAAAAAAAAACACGTCCTAGGGTTCGTACACAGGTTGAGTGGCCACAAGGTAGCGTACACAGTAGGAATTTATAACAAAGACGTTCTTTAGCGTACTTTGCAGCACATCGCAAAACAAGATCGCATCCTTGCAGGTGATAAAACAGTGTTCATAGGTTTCGGGTACATTGAACAGAGGATAATTAACAAAAGCTACAAAAATGTTAGTCCTATGGAGACACGTTTTAACAGGAAGAGCTTAGTTGTGTAACTTAAAGAAAATCAGCATCGTCTCTGGCGCTCAGATGAATCGCTCTAAAGGTTGGGGCCTGTAGTTTGGTTCTCGCGGCTCAACGCCGCTCCGTTATGCAGGAATTGTTTGGTCGTGTGTGCCTCCAAATATCTTGGCGTTCCATTATATGCATTTAAGTCAAGTGCACACTGCAGGAAGAAACGCCTTCCGGCCGTTGACCATTGCTAGAGCTTTGTCCCACAACGCCTTTTTGATTTTTGGTGGTGCTCAGGGCTTCAACACCTTTCTGGGAACGAAAATCTATTATGTACTCCAGGTCTTGCCCTGCGCTACAGATTACATCCAGCGTATTCATCCAATATTTGTGACTTTTACTTGGGGCGTCCAGTGTCGAGCCGATGCAATGTGACAGTCTATTCAGGCCTGTTTGCGCGGGAAGATTGGGCTTAGTTCACCTGTATATGAGACAGCTAGTTGGTCGTTTCTTCATTTTTCGCAGTTGTTCACATCCGATTATTAGAACGTTCTTGCAGTTTAATTTCGTGACCGTGTTTCCAAACTTAGTGGTTTTTTGAAATTTTACTGAAGGCCCCTCTTTACTATGGGCTTTATGCCGGAAGTTCGTGCATCTGTGAGGTTTTCGAAAGTTCCATTTTAATACGGGTACCTATATTCTGTTTCGCTTAATATAAATACTATACAGAGATTTCATAGCGATGCTCTTTCCGCCGACATTGTGTGAACTTTGGCCTCATGGGTCATGATGAGTTAAAGCGCATGTGAAAAATGCGGCTTCCCCCTTTCACCAGTGCACCACAAAGGCTCATTGGTTGAAGCTGAATAAAGGTTGGTTTATGTGGTTTATCGTTCCAAAGCGACTCAGGCTGTCAGGGACGCCGTCGCGGAGAGCTCCGTATAACTTCGACCACCTGGGGTTCTTTAACGCGCACTGACATCGCACAGCACACGAGCCCTGGCATTTTGCCTCCGTCGAAACGCGACTGCTATGGCTGGGATCGAACCCGCGTCTTTCGGCTCAGCACCCGAGTACCATAACCTGAGCTACCGCGGCGGCAGGCTAATTAAAGGTGGAGCTAGTGAACGCTTTGTGGTCTTTGAAATGGTGAAGTGTCATAAAAACATGCAGTGATGCGTGCAAGAGTAATTATTACATGCGTATTGAGTAGGCGGTCTGTAACCTTTGAAAGAGCCTTTCAAAGGTCACAGGAACATTGGAAGAACAGCTGCAGAAGAGCAAAGGTATGTAGAATGTGAAAGTGTGTGAGCGACATTAAAACTAATGCTTGTCGGAATTTTCATGCAGACGGAAAACGCAAGATCTGGTCGAACCGGTTAGTGACATGAACATTCACATGCGAAGAAAAAAATTATATGCAAAGCTTTCCCAGATAAAGAAAAAGAAAACTGCGACGTCTCATAGCAGACTGTCATTGTTTTCTGCAGTAATGTCACTTATTTCTGCAAAAGCTGATATCGAGCGTGCACACCGCGTTGGGACATGAGTGAAATGCTACCATTGCCCTTTCATACAACAAAACAAAAATTAATGTTCTCAGAAACTTTTTATTAAAAACTAAAGAACACGCCGTCTTTTAAAGTGTGGATTGAAGAAGACGTCTTGCCTCAGATTCAGATAGCTCGCACGGATTTTCACGACTTCGCAAGAGAAATCTCTATACGCCAAATGAGAGCATGTGGCTTACGTTTCATAAACTGTTCTTGGGAAACAAGCAGTACCGTTTTGATTCTGCCTCCACTCCAGTTTCTAGTCTGCCCGCAGAAACAGCCGCCGTTTACAAAATTACATTTCAGCAAAATCAGCTGTGGGGCTAGTTGGTTCATTCTCAGAATTATTTTTTGCGCACACAAAGACGACACAATAAGACAAGGGAGACAGGACGGAGCGGTCCGTCCTGTCTCCCTTTTCTTATCCTTGTCTTATTGTGTCGTCTTTCTTTTTTTGCGCACACAAAGACGACACAATAAGACAAGGATAAGACAAGGGAGACAGGACGGACCGCTCCGTCCTGTCTCCCTTGTCTTATTGTGTCGTCTTTGTGTGCGCAAAAAATAATTATTTGAAACTACATATCACCGCGTGCTGATATATAGTCCGCCTTTTCGTTGCTCTCGGTGAACTTCCGTAGCGTTATCAGCAAACGAGGGCAACTAGCTGGCTTCATTCATACGTGTTCTGCCGATGGAGTGACTGGAACTGAAACGTGGTTGTCATCCCAAATTAGCGAACTTTAACTTTCAAGGTTGTTCACGAAGAAGCAAAAGATACAGAGAGAAGGGAAAGGTCGAGATGTTAACCAGAAAGGTTTCCGGTTGGCTACCTTGCACAGGGGAAGGGAATGAGGGGATTAAAGAGGGAAGGTTGTTCCCAGTTTTCCACATAGATCAGACCGTCAAGGGAAAAGGTCAGGAGAGGAGAGCTTCAGGAGACGGTCCTCAGGAAATATCTTACATACAGTGCCATTTTCCACATGAAAGTGGGGTTATCGGCGCCTGTTACAGACCGCCTGATGTCGGAGAAAATTTTTTGTTGAACTGCACGATGGTCTTGCGCATCTCGACAGCAAGTTTAAAAACGTACCTATAATTCGAGCAAGATATTTTAATAAGGTGACTGTATAGGCCAGTTAGTGTTCCAAGAAAAATTGCAGCGCAACGCAGCCAAAAACGAGAAGAGAGAGGCTTTTTTTTTCCAACTAGATTTTCCAATAGGTTTTTCCCTAATTTTTTTGAACTTAGTTCCAATTAGATTTCTGATGTGTTGGAATGTTATTATTCAAGAATGCTGTAGCTTTCTTACAATCGCGTGGTAAAACACCTCGTGAGATAGCAAACGCTATACCAAAACACGTGTTGCTTTTCTTGCCCTATTATAATTTTTTTCAGCAATTCCAGCTAACGTCTGCTGCAACTGGTGAAAATGTCATTCTTGATTTAATCCTATCATTGCATCCTGAAAAAGCACTTGTTAATGTATTGTAGTGCACTAGTGATCCCCGAGTCATTAGAGAGTTTTGTATAGCGTGACCGTGATAGCGGGCCTAAGGGAAATTACGTTACTCCAAAGACAGCTTCAGTATAGCGTTCTGAAAATGTTAAACGCGATCTGCTTTATATGGAGGAGAAAGGGCCTTCTAAAATGGTCGCCACTGCCGCTGATTTGGTAAAATATATTATTTCCGAGCTTATTTTCGCCTGCAAAATGAGCTGGAAACTGAAATAAAATGAAACAAGAAACGTAAACAATGACGCCATCTAGTCAGGCAATGTTGACTACAAAATGTTCGAGCAAGAATATTTTCCATCACATGGAGCTTAATGTTCGAAAAAACTTTTGTAAATTTATTAAAAATTGTTCGTGTTACATTATTTAAGTACACAAAACTTCACGACAAACCTCGAAATCTAGTTTTTTTTCGTTCCGGACGTTTGTGTTAGGGTCAGGGCAGTTACAGACGGTAGCAGTGCAGCTTGAGATCCCATTAGGCTTCAGCACTCCAGAATCTAGAGCGTATCTCAAAAACTTGGCTGAATTGCAGCTTAAACTTTATCGTTGTAGCAAGGTAAGTCATAGCGCAAAACAAAAGCATCAGTTGTTGCCGCCCGCCGCAGTGGCTCAGTGGTTACAGCTTTCGGCTGGTCACCGGAAATATGCAGGTTCGATCCCGGCCGTGGCGGCCGAATTTCGATGGAGGCGAAATTCTAGAGGCCCGTGTACTGTGCGATGTCAGTGCACGTTAAAGAACGCCATGTGGTCGAAATTTTCGGAGCCATTCACCACGGCGTTCCTCATAGCCTGAGTAGCTTTTGGACGTGAAACATCAATGTACCAATAAACCAAGCCAGTAGTTTCCGGTAAACATGCCGACCGGAACGCAAGGACTGCTGAATCGGCTGAAGCGGGCGGCTCTCTCTTGGAGGGACGCCGCCATGTTTTCACGCTAGGGGCGCAAAAGGCGCAACTTCCGTTACGCTAAATTCTCAAAATTGCGTGCACTCGCTTCCCCGTTAGCGTTCTGCGCACGCACACTCTGGACCCGCTATTCCGCTATGCACACAATTACGCAAAGCCCGCAATACTAAAACTCTCTATTCACTGCTTCTCCAAATCAGTAACCGCAAAGCTGTCTCGCCGGAAAAGGCACTGAATGAGTGAAATAACATTTATTCATCGGCAAAAAGGGTTTGATTAGTGCTTCGTCAGTTGCGCCAGATGGCCTTCACTTCATCTCCGGCGGCAACCTTTTCAGCTCACGCGGTAGCCTTCGCGTGCGTGGTCAGGTCCAAGCTGAGCAGCACATCTTCCCCTGCTTTGAGAGAGGCCACGAGATCTGAAGGATGGGGTCCTCCGGGCAGTTCCACACTATGTGATATAATGTAGCTAGGTCTCCGAAGAGTTTGCGGTATGGGCTGATTACAGTGTGGACTGCGGACGAGTTACCAGGACGAGTTTTTCTTTAACTGCGAAGTTTCTGAGAAAGCTGTATAGCTTTCTTTTGTAGAAGTATGGATGCGCTTGGGTGGATGTCGATTAGTAATTACTCCCTTATTACAAATCTACTCCACCTTGGTGTATTCTTCAAAACATTTATTGATCAATTCGCTGTCGCCCTACCATAAGTTTGCCGGCCCGGTTAACTCAGTTGGTAGAACAGCTGCTCCTGGGAAGCGCTGGTGGTCCTGGGTTTGAACCCGAGACCAGGATGAGTTTTTCTTTGTCTGTCTGTGAAACCTCGCAGTTAGACAGACAGACAGACAGACAGACAGACAGACAGACAGACAGACAGACAGACAGACAGACAGACAGACAGACAGACAGACGGACGGACGGACGGACGGAGAGGGGGAAATGCAGGGATGTTAACTAGAAAGGTTTCTGGTTGACTACCCTGCACTGGGGGAGGGAATGAGGGGATTAAAGAGGGAAGAGATAATGAACGGGAAAGCTGTATGGCTTTCCTTTGTAGCCGTATGGCTGCACTTGTGTGGATATGATTCAGTAATTGCTCCGTTTTACAAATCTACTCCACCTTGGGGGATTCCCCTAAACATTTGACCAACACTGTTCCCACTTCGAGTTATGGATCAATTTGCTCTCGCCCTGCCATAAGCTTGCTATCCCGGTTAGCTTAGTTGGTAGCTGGTGAAGCGGTGGTCCCGGGTGGCCAATTTGTTGAGAGTGGCACTATTGCACTATTGCCTACTGTACCGCACTCAGTAATGAACTTGGAGCTTTCGGTTCCTTATTTGCAGAAACTCTCCAGGATCTTGCCGTTTCTGATTACTGGTTTTTATTCCACAGTCAGCTAATAAGGACAAAGCAGAAGTTCGTTTAGCAATTCGATGCAAGATACAAGCGATAAATGCGGGTTCGCTAAACGTATTAAGGGGTTTTTTTATAAAGAAAAAAGACCTACAGACGGCTTACAGCGCTGTATCACGAGGTCTGCCGTCTTTGATCAGGTGATCACGCTGCCATTACACACCTCCTGACTGCTCGGCGCAAGCCTCGTTGCGACGGCTACTCCATCTGATGGTTCGGGTCCGACAGCCAGTGTTCAGGCTGATACGGTCGTAAAGGAGTATGAAGAAGACAGTGTTTGGCCAAAGCTTTAAAAGACATGTGAGAGCCCTAATTTTATCACTTGAGGCATGGAAACGAGATCGGGCTTCGCGTCGCAGAGAAGCGCTTAGCTCTCCGCGTCTTCGAACCAAAGAATGGAACGCCTGAATGCCTGACATTGCTTCCGCTGAAGGCTTCGCTGAATGTTTTTTTTTTTACTGTTACTGTCTAAAACGGCTAGGTTTGACGCTCCGGAGGCAGCGCAGGTCGTTGTGTATACATGCACCCAGACACGGCTCCAAAACGTTCCCATGCACATCTTACGCATTTTTTTAGAACCTGTTAACGGTGCTTAGCAAACCGAAAATATTTTATACTGCTTTTTTAAACACATGAAAGAGACAAAATTAAATATATACACAAATGTTAACTGTCGTGGTAGCATTATCATGCATCAAGCAGCCTTTACGAGCTGACATGCAGTCGTTTCGAAGGATTCCGCGATATAATTTCCATAACGTGCACATGGCAACGCGTTCATGCTGCACGAAGTTCACAGCTACGTCAGCCTCACACATAAAATTGGTGTACGCTCCACTCTCGATATGCGGACATCAAAGTTCTCGGCGGTAAGCAATCAGCTTCACTGTTAGCGCTGGCCTGCGAAGTCACTTTTAGTGATTGCCTTGCACGGACAGTGAGGAAGGGACACACACCCAGCACAGCAGCAGTAACGCAAATGCTTTATTTCAAATATGGTCCAAGAAAAGCGCGCTTCTCGGAGCGAAGTTCAACACTACCACCAAGACGGAATGTAATACACGGACTGATGGTAGGCCTTGTCCGCTCTCACAGCTGTGCACTGTATAATATAGAGTAGCTGTACGTAGGGGAGCATAAGTTATTCTTTTCCGTTTCTAATTAGGCCTCGGGTGCTCCTGTTACTCATGGCCGCAGGTCGTTAACTTATTAACAATTCGGTCTCGCTACACACGAAGACGCAATGACATCAACTGAAAGCATGCCGTGAAGGTTTCGGCGGCGGAACAACTTGTTCATGCGGCGGTGTTGTGCACTCACACTCGCAGATTTTCCAAGACCGAAATCTTTCTTTCTAGTTTGGCTATCTAGCGCTGGATAACGTATTTGTTGCGTTCGCCCACCCAGAAAAGCTGTCTGGCGACCGGGGCAGTACGTCCTTGCGCAGTTCGGCTCCGTAAAGCACGGAGACGACCTCATCCCGCACCATTAACTCTCTGTCCAAATTCTTGCAGTCCACAACACTGCACGTATTTCCTTTGCCTTTCCACATCTTCGTAGGAAAAACACATTTAGCAGCCACCCGCGTTATTTCCACTGCTTCGTTGCTGCGTACACGCCGACGACTTACGAGGCCAGTAATGGCGTCGTCTTCTGAGCGCGCCTGTGGCGCCAACAGGTTTCAGACGGAGCAACTGTGCGCTGTAAACGGTATATATGAAACAAGCTGGCGGACGACTGCGATAGTCGGTAATGCGCAATTTCAGCGCAGCTGAAAGACACGCAAAGGGGTTAGACATGCAAAGTTAAACACAGTTATCACGGCACAGAACCGGCGGCACTCAGCGTCAAGTACAATCAGCAGGAAGCTCGTGGTACGGCTTCATACCAACAACGTACACAACATCCGGATGCGTTGGCCTGCGCGATGGGCGGGCTGGGGTTGCCGGTGAAACTTCGTACGTCAGGTCGCTAATGCGGCCGAGAACACGATAAGGTCCGAAGTATCGACGCGGTAATTTTGCAGACAACCCACGGCGACGAACTGGTGTCCAAACCCACACACGGTCGCCTGGCTCGTACCTAACAAATCGCCGTCCGAGATTGTAGTGGTCACCGTCGACATGCTGTTGACGTTGTATTCGCTGCCTGGCCAGTTACCGTGCTTCTTCAGCCCGATGAACGAAATCGGCGACGCCAAGATCAGGCTCTCGGTCACACAGAGGGTTGACGGGCAACATGGCATCCAAAGAAGTAATAACTGGACGACCGAAGACAAGCTGGAAGGGCGTAAGTCGCGTTGTGTCCTGCAGGGCCGTATTGTAAGCGAATGTTACGTGTGGGAGAATTCGGTCCACGTTTTATGTTCCACATCCACATACATGGAGAGCATGCTGGCCAGGGTTCTGTTAACGCGTTCCACCAAACCGTTTGTCTGTGGGTGGTATGCTGTTGTACGCCTGTGGCTGGTGTTGGTCAGATCTAGGACTGCCTGAGTCAAGCGGGCTGTGAAAGCAGCTCCACGGTCAGTAATGATAACCGCAGGAGCGCCATGACGCAGCACGATGTTGTGTACAAAAAACGTAGCTACTTCGACAGCAGTTCCGTTTGCAAGCGCCGTTGTCTCAGCGTACCGCGTCAAATAATCCATCGCGACAGCAGTACAAAGTTTTCCAGTGGATGACTTAGAGAAAGGGCCGAGTAGGTCCATTCCCACTTGCTGGAAAGGCGTCTTTTGAGGCGCTATGGGGTGAAGAAATCCGGCGGGTTTGAAGGGAGGAGACTTACGACGCTGGCAGTCGCGACAGGTTTTGACGTATGTCCGCACTGATGGAAGTAATCTGGGCCAGTAGTACCTCTGCCGAATCCTTGCTAAGGTACTATTGACTCCCAGATGGCCGGCAGATGGTTCGTCGTGGCAAGGGCTAAAGATATCACGTAGCAACTGTGACGGAACTGTGAGCAGAAATGTTACGGTGTTGCTCTCAAAGTTGCGCTTGTAGAGGACGCCGTTTTGCAGAGAGTAAGATTGGAGCCCACGAAGGAAAACACGAGGAACGCGGGGACCATCGCAGCCGTCCAGGTATGCGATGAGTGGCGCTAACTCTGGGTTCTGGGTCCACCCTTTGAAGCTGCGCCATATCGGTTGCGCTAACAGCACCAAGGAAAGAGAAGTCTTCAGTGATTTCCGGGGAAGCCAGGTCCACTGGCGCGCGTGATAAACTATCCGCATCTTGGTGCTTCCGCCCCGACTTGTACACGACCGTTACGTCGTACTCCTGCAAACGGAGGCTCCACCTCGCCAACCGCCCAGATGGATTTTTTGAGGCTGGCCAGCCAGCATAACGAGTGGTGATCACTGACAACGCGAAAAGGCCTTCCGTATAGGTATGGGCGGAACTTATGGTCCACACTGCCGCAAGACATTCTTTCTCAATCGTGGAATAGTCGCATTCCGACTGTATGGCTTGCGTAAGCGATGACTCGTTCGGCGCCGTCCTGCCACTGTACCAAGACCACCTCAAGGCCGACGTTGCTAGCATCACAGCGTATGTCGGTTGCTGCGGCGTCATCGAAACGGGCGAGTATCGGTGGACGTTGCAGGCGGCGGCGGAGCTGCACGAAAGCATCCTCTTGGTCACTTCCTCACCAGAAGGATGTTTCGTCTCTGGTCAGCGCTGTTAAGGGTTCAGTTATTCTGGAGAAATCTTGGACGAATCGTCGTTAGTAAGAGCACAGCCCCAAAAAACATCGAATAGTCTTTTTGTCAGTGGGGCGTAGGAAATTGGAAACATCAGCGGTCTTGTCGGGATCTGGCAGAATACCGCGCGCGCTGACAACATGCCCAAGGAAGCGAAGTTCTTCAAAACCGAAATAGCATTTCTAAGGCTTGATCGTAAGTTGCGCACATTTGAGCGCCCGAAGCACTGTGCGCAGCCGCTCCGTTGCTCGAAGGTGGGCGAGAAAATGACATCTTCCACGTATACGAGGCACATCTGCCCCTTGAGCCAAGGTAAGACAGTGTCCATCATGTGTTGGAACGTGGCCGGCGCTGAGCAAAGTCCAAACGGGAGCACCTTAAATTCGCATGGACCACCAGGCGTCACAAAAGCAGTTTTCTAGTGGTCTCGCTCGTCGACCTCTATCTGCCAGTAGCCGCTTTTGAGATCTAAGGAAGAAAAGAATCTGACATCGCGTAGTCTGTCAAGTGCGTCATTAATCCTGGGGAGCGGGTAAACGTCCTTTTTGGGTAATCAACACAAAATCTCAAGGTGTTGTCTTTCTTTTTCACGAGGACCACCGGTGACGCCCATGGGCTTGTCGACGGTTCAATGACACCGTCGGCGAGCATTTCGTCTACATGCATTTTAATGGCTTCGCGTTCCGTAGAGGAAACGCGGTATGGGCGCTGGCATACGGGTGGTGTAGTCTCGTCGGTGATGATACGATGCTTTGCGACAGGCGTACAACCAACCCTGGAGCATGTGGTGAAACAACCCGCGAAGTCGGTTAGAAACGCCGAGAGAAGAGCCTTCTGCTCAGGCGCCAAGTCCGGATTGATTCTGACGGACATGGCGTAGGTGGGTTAGATTCGCTACCTGCGCGGCGATGACTTCGAGCGGTAGACATCCTGCTTCCACAACTGTTCCTAGTTGGAGGAGCTGTTCGGGAGGGCAAGACAGATCCGCAGGCGGATGTTTCGCGCTGCCTTCAGCGCCCTCTTACTTGTAGGTGGAATTTTCTGCAAAATCGGTTAACTATATCTCAAAAGACCGTCAACATAGGCCTTATGAAGGACAACCATAAATCGACAATAGCAGCCCCAACGTGTTCCTGCCATGAACATCAAGATTTGTGACGTTGATGCTACTCTTGCAAGGAGTTTTAAGCATGAAATGCTTTTAGCTCCTGTTGTCGGCAGTGTGGTGACGTCACGCCGAGACCGAGAACCAACATCCGGGCACTGAATTCCACTCATCCGGGCACTGAACTCCACTCATCCGGGCACTGAAACGTGAGCATCCGGGCAACGTACGAGATTTAACGAGAATCTCTAAGAGACAGGGCCGCGCTTCCGCACCGTCCTCAAGGATGGCGCTGCGGTCCCACACTCACGCATATAAAAGACCGGCCGCTGGGCATTCAGCTCATGAAGGTTACCCCTTTGGCAGGCAGATGTATACACGCTCGCGGAGTATTCGAACGCGCTGCAGATCCATTCTTGTCAGGCCTGCGTCTCGTCGTGTCCGCGTACGCTTCTGCATAGTCCTGCATGTCATTGTCGCCACAGTAACAGCTGCTTAAGCCTGATGGAGCCTGATGAAAGGAGAGATAGGAAGCGTCTTGCGGAAAGCGATCCCTTTGCGAGTGATACGCCACAGCAGAAGACTGCTCGCCCCTGCCGACAACGCCATGATTATGCGGCAGCTGCCGAAATCGACAAGGCCGCCACGGTTCGCGGCTTCCTACCTAAACCCGCACTATTGCAGGCGATCGCTTCGACGAAACAAGAAGAGTGTGGTGTGGTGCGTTGACCACTACACCCATTTCAAGATTTTGACTAGTAGCATCTACAACCAATGTGTTATGTCCGTAAACATTTCATGCTTACTCTACTCTCGGTTACGGGAGAGGCAGAGATTTTTTTAACATGGGGTGTCAAAGGAAGGTTTCGGTCGATGACAATGACGAGGAATCGTTGGTTCTGTACGTAGGGCAGCAGATTCCCACCAAGAAGGAGCGGATATTTGGTCATTTTTTTCCTGGTGAATGTCATGGCAACCCCTTTTTGCCGGGGAAAGATGCAGTCCACGGGGAGCTAAGTACGTGGAGATGTATGGTAAAGTTTTCTGAAGGCGTCGTTGCGTGACGTGGCGCGATGTGGATTCACTCGAGATGCAGATATTGTCTGCATAAAGCGTGATGTGTACTCCCGGTGGTAAGTTTCGTGTTATTTGTACCAGGGCGATATTGAACAATAGGGGGCTGAGCACAGCACCCTGTGGTACGTCTTTCTCTACTGCGTGAGACAGTGTTGGGCCATCCGGGGTGCCTATAAAAATTTGTCGCTCTGAAATAGTTTTCGATCCACTTGTACAGATTGCCTCCAAGTCCAACACTGGCCAAGGCTACGAGAATGGCACGGTGGAAAACATATTCAAAAGCATCCTTGATGTCGAGAAAACAGCGATCAGAATGCGCTCAGCATGTAGGTTTTCTTCAAGTGGTGAGTAACGTTCAGGTTCTTCTTCTTCCTTGCACCAGAGGTGCCCCGCCAGAGACGGTTTGTTCACTTGAAGACTGAAGCTTTTGTACGCACCAGGGGTGCCCCGTCAGAGACGGTCTTACGATGATTTGACACGCAGGGATGAAGGGAAACATAAGTTTATGTACAGATATTTACAATCATATACAAGTTTAGGCACTCGAGACAAATTAAGCAGCAAAAAGATACAAAAAAAAGCGGATCTGGCTAACACTAGGGGAGGCCCCTACTTGGCATAGCCGAAGATGCATAGCACCTGACCTTAGCCCAGAACCCCGCTTCCGGCTCCGGGGCCCGGTTTTAAAGCCCTAAAGGCGCGGCCCACATTTGGTAGCTTCCAATCATGTTACACTGCTCGCATGATTGGTTTACCGAGAGCATGGCCAGCCCTCTAGCTTCCGTAGGGCCAAACGCCCTTTCCATTGAAAAATAAAAGTAAAAACAAACACAAATACACATTCGTGCCAGCACGTGCGCTAATCGGTACCGCGGGGCTGGGGGACACCCGTATTTCCCGGCGCATTCGCGAGCGGCCGCGTTCCGAGAAAGGAGACGCTTCGCTTTGAGCGCCCCCAGCCGCGTTCCGATGACCCCGCGTACACTACCGATCCCTTACACGCCCTTCCCAAGATTCTACAAAGGGCTCAAATGCCACTTTTAGAATTCTAACAAGAAGGGATCGGTACGGGTCACAAAACCACCCTGTGGGTGACATACCGCAGCTACACCAGCACTGGCACCAACAAAACCAAAAGCAAAATGCACACAGGCACCAACACAACATAAACAAATGGCACAAATACACACGGTGGCATGCTTGCTGTGCGCCGTAAAACGGAGTCCAAGTTTATAGTCTGTACCCAGTTCACTAGCATGCACACCGTGGTCCTGCTTGCGAATGATCACACATACACACAGACACTCGCGACTGGAGCGTTCACTAACACTCGTACGATGTCCTTAAGTGGCCACGTGAGCCTCCTTAGTCGCACCGAGTGTGCGTTCGAGCCACTACGCGTCTCAATCAACACGATTAACGCCAAACTGGCACTCGGCTCATTAGGCTGGTGCCACAGCGGGGCGAGAGCTCTAAAGCCAGTGCCCTCCAGGATCAAAAACGTCGTGGTACTCGATGGGTCCAAATCCCTGATCACGCAACGCCCTTGAGGGCACGCTCTCTGCGGCGTGCCAGTACGGGCCGCGTCCTGCGTAAGGGGCATATCCCCTTCCCAGTATAACCGTACAAGTGAGGCCGGTTTAGCTACACTTGATCTGGCGTACTGCAGCACGGAACATACTGTTCCACGCGCCGACTCTCAGTGTGAAAGATATGCACCTTCCTCCTGCTACTCTACTTCGCTTGGGGCCATTTGCACCTTTACTGCACGGGCAAGCCTTGAAATTGCCGCTTCGTGCTTGATCGGCGCTTGCCGGCTTCGTGGCATAGTCTGAGGCTGCATGAGCTCCCTCGCAGTCGTTTGACCCTAATTTGCCTTGTGGCAAGTCGCCACGCATCTCCTTGTCCTCGAAGGACCTGGTGGGATACACGTCGGGTGCGTTCAAGAACTGCGCGGCGCTCGGTCCCGTCGGCCCATCAGGCCAACCTTCGTTCTTTGCCTCGGATGGAAGGTTCCTGGCATCAATAGCGCTACGGGACACTTTATGCCCTATGCCCGACACGGTGTGCCGCTGCGGGAACGCTAGACTTCCTTCTTTCACTCGCTTGCCGATCTGGCGTCTGTCTTCACTGACCGTTTCCTGCTGAACGAAATGCTCTTTTTCGTAGCTTGCTTGAGACTGCGTTTTTGGAATTTTCAGACTCAATTCCAGCATTCCTGAACTCGCGGCCGTGTCCCTGGTGTCATTTGGGGTAGAGCTAACCTGTGCAGCTGGATCGTCGAAGTGCGCGTTCACCGCCTCTAATACCGCAGTGCTGCGTTCCGTCACGATACTTTCTTCAACTGCGATTCCAGCTTCGCAGAAATCTGGCTCATTTTTTACTTCTGCCTGGCTGTTTTCTTGACCTGTGCTTGACAGGCATATGCCTTTGCCTTCCAGCACTGGCGGCCTCTCCACTCGGACTGGGAGCAGTTCTCCCTGGCTAGTTGGCTAGCTCTCCTAGACTTTTTGAGCTTAGCCAGCTAGAGCTCTAGCTGCTGGCGCCTTGCTTCTAACACCTGCAAATCCGGAGGTTTTTCCTCGCATAGCGGCGCCTTTCCTTCATTCACTTTTGCAAGTTCAGCTTGAAAATAAGCCAAGCGCGCCTTCGCCAATTCTACTCGGTACCTCACATCAAGTGAGGGCCGGCATGGATAACCCTCCATACCGCCGTCTGTACCCCTCAACTGTCCTACCGGCTCGAACACATGCACAGGGACGTGAACAATGCGACGAAGGAAACTCACAGTTTCGATGCATCGATCTGCATTGCCAGCTCCTTGGCGTCGCAGTCCACCGCCACTTCCACCGGACGCTGCGATCAGCTGTCGCACGCCGCTGGTCCTGTGCACATTCTCGTCACTTGCTGTGACCCGCCGGTGATCGTCAAGTTCTCGACGCAATGCTTTTCTTGACCGGATGCAGTTCCGCGTCGCTGGACTATTTCCGTGGTCCTTGCATCCTTGCCGCCGTCTCTCCGCAGGTCCGTTCTCGAACGCTGACCTGTTGCTTTGTCGTCGCTTTTCTCCCTGCCTTCAGTCTTCTTCCTGCGCCGTCTTCCGATGACCGCAGGATCCTCGTCGACTGCGCCAGTAACGTTCAGGTTCTTCTTCTTCCTTGCACCAGAGGTGCCCTGCCAGAGACGGTTTGTTCACTTGAAGTCTGAAGCTTTTGCACGCACCAGGGGTGCCCTGTCAGAGACGGTCTTGCGACGAGTTGACACGCAGCGATCAAGGGACACTTAAGTTTATGCACAGATATTTACAATCATATACAAGTTTAGGCACTCGAGGCAAATTAAGCAGCAAAAAGATACAAAACAACAAAAAAGTGGATCTGGCTAACACAATGGGTGGCCCCTACTCGGCATAGCCGAAGATGCATAGCACCTGACCTTAGCCCGGAACACCGCTTCCGGCGCCGGGGCCCGGTTTGAAAGCCCTAAAGGCCCGGCCCACATTTGGTAGCTTCCAATCATGTTAAACTGCTCACATGACTGGTTTACCGAGAGCATGGCCAGGCCGCCAGCTTCCATAGGGCAAAACGCCCTTTCCATTGCAAAATAAAAGTAAAAACAAACATAAATACACATTCGTGCCAGCACGAGCGCGAATCGGTACCGCGGGGCGGGAGGACACCCGTAGGAGACGCTTCGCTTTGAGCGCCCCCAGCCGCGTCCCGATGACCCCGCGTACACTACCGATCCATTACATGGTGTGACGAAGGCGATGACGTTGTCAACTGCAGATCTTTGCTGACGAAACCCGTTCATTTCTTGGGGGTACTCATTGCGGCTTTAGAGGAACCATGTGATGCGCTTATATATCATACGCTCCAGAGGTTTACCTACACAGCTCAGTAGGGCAATGGGAAGGAAAAATGAGTAGTTGGCTGCTTTTCAGTTTTAAAAATGGGAATAATTTTAGCCAGCTTCCACTCCGAAGGTACCTCTCCAGTAAGCCAGCAAAAGTTGTAATATTCTAGCAGGCGAAGCCGGCAGTATTTTAGATAGCTCTGCAAGAGCTTCACCCGGCAATCACCTCACCCGGTCATTGCCGGGGGACGCTCTCTTGTTTGACTCAAAGATAGCCGTGTTTAGTTCTATTATGGTGAACGGTAGGTCCATCGCAGGTACGGCCGCCTGGTAGGTATGACTGGTGGGAGGTATGACTGACAATTTATGTTTTGTGTCGAAAGCTATGATCCCGCTGATAGAAGCTTGAAGTATTCCTCCGAAGTTTCTTTTAAAGATTTGCGTTCATGCAGAGATAGTGCGGCAAAAGGGTGAAATTGGTGAGGAGGCGTGCGCCTAGCTCGAACAGTTTGCGAAAATCTGGCAGCAGGTTTTCGTACATACAATGTTGAGCAGAAGTCTCGCCACCTTTGTCGACGAAGTTTGTCTAGGTAGCGCATTATGTCTCTTTGTGCTCATCGGCAGGCCCGAATATCCTCAAGGGTTTTCGTGCGCAAAGATTTCCTTTCGGTACGCCTGCGCATCACACACAGCCTTTCGTATTCGTCCTCATTTAACGATATTCTATCACTTTTGGCTGTGCTTTGTGCGCTCGATTTCAGGCATTGAGCTAGCGTGCAGATTAATTCCGCGTTCTGTGTTGCAGCTGTAATTCCCCTGCTCACTGCAATCTTCTTGGTATCCCAATTTGTAGATTTTATAAGTTTCCTCCTTGGTGACATCTGCGCATTACCAGTGCATATGAGAACTGTGTAATGATCACTGCCACGTGCTTCTAAGTCAGCAGCTGCACTTGTTGCGAAGGTCACATCAATGCAGCTGGCAGTCGCCACACCTAGTAGATAGGTTATTCTGCCGTCGTTTAGGGGCTCAATTCAATACTTTACGAAAAGGTAGACAAGTTTCGCACCTCGCGCATATGTGTGGTAGTTGCCCCAGATTTAATTGTAAGCGCTAAAGTCTCTCCAAATAATATGTGGCGAAGGCGTTGTCGATATTCAATGTTCAAGCCTTGATACGTCTAGTGGCTTGCCTGGCCTAGTATGGATCAAAGAGAGTGTAGACGTGCCGACCAATTACTGTCAGGGCACGCACGTACTCGTTGTCGCTGTGAGGCGGGACTTACCAAGGAAGCCGCAATACCCTTAGGGAAGCCTATCAACAACCTGCTTACGTCGTCTGGTCGCTTCGAATGAAGAAGGTTCGATCGGAACTGGTCACCAACAGGCGATTCTAATATCCCAATAAAAGTAAAGTGATACGACCGCACTAGCTGTCGAAAGTCTGAAAGTTTCGACTGTAAACTACGAGCGTATGGTTCATTTGCGGAAAATGTTGTGGGTGGTTAGATGAGATGAGGTTGTTGATGCAGAAGCCATGATTACTGCTGTGGTGAGAAGCGCCCCTGTGGGCCATAAGATGCTGACACCGACGTCTCTATTGCCAGCACAGCTTCTACCTCAGGGAGACTACTGCTGCTGCTGCTGCTGCTGCTGCTGCTTAGCTATAAAGCAGTCCGCACACTTCTCTCTCTTCTCTCTTTATTTCCTTCCTTTCGAAAAGGTAGGAGCCGGGACTAAAAGCTGTAAAAACAGCTTGACAGGGGCCCCGGCCCCCTACATGGTGGCACTGCAGCGTGTCGGAAACAACATCACCATGACAACGGAAAAATAAATACAGATACATATTACATGGGGCAATATAGTTCAAGAGCAACAAATAAATACAAATTCAAACATTGCAAGGCAAACAACAGTTTGTAACGCTTCAAACACAGAAAAAAAAGAAAACAAAGAAAAAAAATAGATGAAGTACAATGTGTTGGACATTCTGGACACAGTATGTAACGAATTGAAGCGACAGTAAATTTCTACAAGGGACATGGGTACAATAATTACAGCGCAGAAAACTTCTCACATTACAAGATCTAAGACAGCTATAGTAATTTCTGCCAACAGAACAGACTAATGGTATGTTTAGGTTCGTATGCTGGATCGAAATTCGACGACTCTAAACTATTGAGTAATGTGGGAGTGATATATTTCAAAGATTGCGTATGGTATGAGGTGCGAGGTGCAGGTACAAGCCATTTTTCCTTGTGCCTCGTAAGGCGAGGTCTGGCGTTTTCTTGTAGTTGGGCTAAAGATATTAAAAAATTACTTTTTTCTTTCACAAAAGATTTATATATTAGCATTAACCTATAGTTATATAGGCAAAACACTGGGAGAACATTATATTTCTCAAAAAGGGGGGCCGAGTGGTGCAAAAAAGACACATTAGCGATATACCGAACTGCTTTTTTTTGAAGTAAGTGCAGTTTTTTTAAGTCAGTTATACCAGTCGTGCCCCAGACAATAATACAGTACTGAAGAAGAGATAATACTAGGGAATTATAGAGAATAATTTTAACCTTGGTAGGCAAAATTTCTCTCAGTCTCGCAATAACACCAACAGCACTGGATATTTTCGATTGAAGGTACTCAACGTGTTTGTTCCAAGTTAAATGCTTTGAGAAATGAACACCAAGTATTTTCACTGTATCGACTATTTGGATGCGATCTGTACCTAGACGTAGATTCAATGAAGTCAGCTGATGTTTTCCTTTTGGTGAATATAAAATTGCTTGTGTTTTAGACGGGTTTATCCTTAAACCCATTGGTGTAAATCGCCAAGCGCTTTATTCGACAGCAATTCAATGTCTGCTTCTGTCTTGCCCTTAACAAAAAGCGTCGTATCATCTGCGTACGAGACAAACTGAGCGCTGTCTGTGCATCGAACAATGTCATTGACATAGATAATGAATAACAGTGCCCCAAGTATGCTTCCTTGCGGGACTCCAGTTGATACAGCCAGCACGGAAGATTTACTGCCATTTATGTCAACGTACTGAGTTCTATTTCCAAGGTATGACTTAAGCAGTGTGTGAGCAATGCCGCGGACTCCGTATCTATGTAGCTTGGAAAGAAGGATGAAATGATTTACAAGATCAAACGCTTTCGTAAAGTCGATATAGATGCCTGCTATAATCTCTCTTTTGCTAAAAGCTTCTAAAATGATCTCTTTTTGTGCTACAAGGGCCGTCTCTGTTGATCGGTGCCGTCTGAAACCATGCTGAAAGTCAGAATACAAACTGTGTTGCGAAAAAAATGAAGAAATTCTTATGTGTAATATTATTCGATTCCCTTTGAGAAAATAGGTAATATGGAAATTGGACGGTAATTGCTTAGTGTACCTTTATCCCCATGTTTAAATATGGGTATTACACGAGCGACCTGCATTTCTTCAGGAAATATGCCTGTAGATAAAATTAGGTTATAAATATGAGTGATAACTGGACAGATTAGGTCAAGAACGTACTTTACCGGGATCACCTGCATGCCATTTGAGTCTTGAGCTTTACTGTTTTTTATAGCATTCATGGAAGAATAAACTTCTGAGCAGTTTGTGGGTGCAAGAAATAGTGACTGACTGCTGTACATTTCCGGCAGATACCGGTCAAAGTTGTCCATACTATTATTACTACAAACCTTAATCTGATTAGATTGTTGAATGAAAAGAGTATTGAAAGCGTCGGCTAGTTCCTTGCCAGAAATGCACACTCCATGGTGCTGGAAATTATCAGGAAAAGCCTCTGAGCCATCACCTGAGAGCAGGGGTTTCAGTTTTCGCCAGACTACATCTGACCGCAGAGTAGTCTCGTTCCAGAAAATGTTAAGAAAATAGAAATTCTTCGCTGCCTTTAACTTTGAGTTTAGGCTATTTCTATATGCCTTAAAAACAGAAAAATCATCGTCACTTTTGTTCTTTATGAATCGAGCATATAATGCATTCTTGCGTTTAATCATGCTCAACAATTCATGCGTTAGCCACGGCTTGCGCGCTTTCGATGGTTTTTTTACACGACACAAAGGAAAGTGGGCATCATATATGAATCTGAACACAGCTATGAAATTAGATTATGCAACATCGCTACTTGTTGCTTTGTAAACGGTGTTCCAGTTTTCTTGACTAATCGCAAAACGGAAAGATTCAAGATTGGTGGGAGTGATGATCTGAACAAGATTGTTTTCTTTACATTTTTTTCTTTTTATTTGACGAGCCTTGTCAGCTAGCATAAATATTCCTGAATGGTCGCTGATACCAGTGTATACTGTATCCGCGGTTATTGTCTCAGTATTAATGTTTGTGATGAACACATCCAGCAAAGAACTGCTATCTTGAGTGACACGCGTGGGTTCAGTTATAACATTTGTGAAACCATATGACTGTATTAAAAGCTGAAATTCGTTCTGGCAGTGCGTAGCTGTAAGCATGTTAACATTCAGGTCTCCTCCTAGATAAAGGTCCAGACTGTTAACTAAAGTGTGTTCTAGAATTCTGCTAAAGAAAGCCAGAAACTTAGTAAAATCACCAGAAGGTGGTCGGTACATGACCACAAAAATGCTTTTTTGGTTGCTCAGGGTCAGCGCCTCATAATCAGAATTCATCTGGCAGAAATCTTCCAAAATTTCAACAACAAGATCATTTCTTATCAAAAGGCTGATGCCACCGCCACGTTTGCTCTTACGATAGCGCGAAAAGCAGTGATAGCCAGGCAAGCTAAACACGCGTGATTCTTCGGTGTACCAGGTTTCGGTCAGCATGATTGCTGTGAGCGATATACCAAAGCTCTCCACCAAAAGTGCTAGTTCGTCTTCTTTATTTGCGGCTGAACGGACGTTTTGATGAAAAAGTGATATGGCAGAAGTTTTCTTTTCTACCACGGATTTAATCTCAGAAGGATGAAGTCCCATGGTGTGGAAAAAAAGCAAGCAAGTTTAAGCGCATGTGTACTCAGACAATTTTGGACAAGTCATCAACATGGTTGATAGGGATTACTGGTGCACCATCTAGCTTCCGGACGAAGATTTTCCCGTTCTTAATCCATGTATACTTATATTTGAGTTCTTTTGTCTTAGATTTGGTCGCACCGAACAACCGTTTCATTGACGGGCAAAGGTGTTCGTTCACAAAGATTGGAACCACAGGTTCCATCTGCACGTCCTCTGTTGTTAGTCTCTGCTTTCTTGCCTTCTCAAGGAACGAGTCGCGCTTGTCCCTGCGGGTGAACTGGATGACAATGTTCGGCGCAGTGTCATTATTGGCTGTGCGAACACGGTGGCAGGCCTGAATGTCCGTGTTTTCAAGAGGTACGCCAATAGCTGTTCCCAGTGTCTTTGTAAGCTCAAGAATGTTCTCATTTGCTGCCAATGGTAGCCCCTTCACTTCTACATTCGTGCATCGTGAGTGTTGCTCAGTTTGTAGTATTCTGGAGTCATAATCCTTCAGCTGTTTTAGAAAGGACTTGCGCTCTTCTTGCAGAGTCTCTACAGTCTCTTGAAGTGTTTTGTTTTCCTCTTTTATGCGATTGACAGACTCTTTCGTGTCTTCATAGTCCTGATTGATGTAGGCTAGGCTGTTTTTGATATCTCTAATTTCTTTCCTCAGGTCACGGTCAAAGGTTTCTCTGAGATCCTTGAGCTCCTGTTTCAGCTCACGCTTAAGATCCTCGAACATCTTTGCAAGTTCCTTCGTCATGATTGGCGGGCGGCAATAGTAAAGAGACAGTCGCTAACAACAACAATAGATACTGTCAGAGATGCGCGAGACAAATGAAGGCACTACATGTCAGAAAAAAACAAGCACAGGTGTTCAATAACAGTTGGCAGCAGCCGGGTAGCGGGCCTCAGACAAGTAAAAAAAAATCAGATCAGATCAGTAAGCTCGTACTGACTAACCTGGAAAATGCAGGCGACGAATTTTAGCCGTCTGTCGTTCCCGCTACCGCTGCTGCCAATGAGCCGAGGTGCCGATGGTCCGGGAATATGTAGCCGCTGTGTCTCTGACGTCACTTGTTAATCTTCCTGGGAAGAGGTGACGTAGACGTGCTTCCGAGATCGTTGTAAAAGCGCGGAACCGTCAGCGTGGCTTCTTCAATATGGGTGGAGGGCGGTACGTAGGTTCTCCCTGCAGTTGCGTCGTCGGCGTCCCTGTCCTACTTGGTCGTTCAAGGTAGAGCGGGCGCGGCACAGCGAGGTAGAATAGCTTGAGTTGCCTGCACTGGATTTCCCTAGAGTTGGGACTTCGGCCTTCACGTCCTTCTTGGTCATTCAGTGTAAAGTGGACACTGTGCAGCGTGCTACAACTGCGTCACTAAGCAGCCAGGTGAACTTGGTGAACGAAGGCTTAGGGAAGACCACCCTCTTAATGACCACCGACCCAACAGCGAGCTACGGGTCACTGACACGTTTTGCTCTTCGAAGCGGCTGCCGCCTTGCGACTTCGACGGGGTTTCCATGCTAATATTACCTTGCACCGTGTCGAAGTGTAGCAGTATCCTTGGCCAGGTACCCCTGTACGGGGCTTCAGGAGGGAAGCGGGGAGGGGGTCGAAAGTAGAATTTCTCAACTTCTACCTCTGCCCGTTTTCTTCCGCCCCTCCCTCCAGATTGCGCGGAACTAGGACGCTCCGTGGACGTGAAACTTGCAAGACCGGAGCAGCCTGCATCAATGGCATTACCGATGAATAATAGAATTGAAACGTGATTGTGTCTCCACAGCTAGCGTTCATCATCCGCATTACTGCGCGTGTTACCAAAATGCGTCCTCGGCGAACGGCTCTTCCTAGCGTGATCTTTACTCATGTCTTCGTCCTCTAGTTGTCTTTCTGCCCCCTTCCCCCCCTGTGCGATTGTTTGTGTGTTTATTCTAGAGAGAGCGGAACAGTGCGAAAAGACCTACCGCTCTGCGTGCTGGGGCTAACCCAGGATCGTGCTTCGACGGCGGCGCAAGCGGGGCGAGTTCGGTACGGAAAAGGCCTAGAGGGCGAGAAATGGCCGGGCCTCCTCCGCACGTCCAGAGAGCAAAGACTACAGCCAAGAACAACAAAGAAGGATCGTTGTGTTGTGCTCTCTGTTAAACGAATCTTTGTGTATCTGTTGATGCGAGAGTTTAGTAGCTTCCCTTGCTTTAATTTTAAAAGAACGAGTCCTCTTGTGCTACTGACACATCAGTGTTCATATCGTCGCAGAATTCCAGTCATAAGTTGCTCAACTAGACAGCTAAAGCTATACATAGCCAAGACACGTCGTGTTCTCTCCTTACGTAGCGGAATATAGCTGCCGGTCGAAATTTTCTCTCAAAAGAAATAATCGTAACGTCCGCTGCTTAGGACGTATTGTTGACCTATTTGCAATACAACGTTCGAGCGTCACTGGAAAGATATTCTTTGGTGACTTTCAATTTTGCTACGTTGACACCAATCGCGCGCGAGAGAGAGAGAGAAAGGAATTTTAATGAGAGGAAAAGCAGGAGAGGTCGGCCGATGGTAACATGGCTGTTGGTCCGGCTGATGCCGTCTAGTCTGCGCTGCGAGTGCGCAGGGTCTTGAGAAAAAATATATTTTTTGCCAAGAAAGGAAACAAAGTCAGGCTAGTAAGGCAAGAGCGATGTGCTCTGCCACCTAGTGGCACGTAGGGATGGCGAGCAATAGGCGTCCATTGCTTGTGCGATCGTCCTCACTTTGCGTAAGTCAGTGTCCTCTAGTTCTGTTGCCTTCTTTTGTTTTGGGGCTTCTCTTATTTGGGCTTAATGCCGTATGAATAAAGGGAGCGTTTAGTTTTGAAACCGGAGAAGAGCACATTTCTGCGGAGCACGCATTCCGCATTCAGGCTACGTTTCGAGCACTGCGATCTCAAGTTGCAATAAAACTGCATGAGTAAGCAAGCTGCCGTTCGGGAAGTTAAAGTAAAACAGTGTGTAGATGCATGCGCCTTTTTTCCCGTGCGCTTATGAAGGAAAATACAGGAATAACACAGCGAGTATACTGCGTGACATGCATAGAGTGAAGAAGTGGATGTTGACAGGGAAATGTGTGCTGATGCGCGGCAATCTATCCGCTATGCACCCTGGCCAATCCCCCGTTGTGGGTATGTGCCATTCAGCCTGAGGTCATCATCATCATCATCATTGCAGCGTCGTGATAATAAATTTTGCTGTGTCCGCCCGAACCGACGCGCTTAAGATGGAAGTTGATGATTGGATGGCTGTCTCTTGTTCGACCCATCGCGGCGCGGATGGAACGCCTCGCGTTGTGATCATGTTTGCGCCACGATGGCGCCATCTCTGGTTCTCGCCATTCGATCTCCTGAACGGGAGTTGTGTGGGCTGTGAGTGCAAAGCTCGTATCAATGTTATTGGGAGCAGCTCTCGTTCGAAGAAATCCGCCGTAACAAGTAGTGAGGGTAGATAATGCCGGGATGTTGTAGTTCTTCATTAAGGATGTTTTCACTTATTTGCTGATCTGGCGCCACGTTAAGACGGGCGGAAAAAAAACAACACTTTCTTCAACTGCACCCGTTTGTTTATAAATACATTGAAGTTACAAAGTTGTCGGCAGGTACTCCCAGTAAAAGCTACAAACTCAAACTCTCAAGCAGGCCGGAGACCAGAACAAGCGGGACACCCTCAGCCTAAGACTATTGAAGACCTTAACACAGAAACTACAACCTGAATACTGCAGGATCAAGCCAAAATCCGCCAGCCAGCGGGATATCGGCCTCCCGCTACGAAAGAGGCCGGAGTCAGCGCCAAGCCAGATATCCGTCAGCCACCCAGTCACGACCGGATCGGACCGTCTAGTTCGGTTTAAAGTCGGTCGGTTCATACATGTCCTTCAGATGAACAGTCATTTGCAGAAATCTTAACATTCTGCCTGTTCAATCTGCCAGGCTCTCTAGTTGTTGTTGCCTGCAAAGCTCTGAAGCGATGCACATACCCACGGTGGCGCTTGCAGTGTTTAGAAGAACTTTTTGTTGGGCTAGATGGTGCATGTTGTTGGCAATATGCACCGCGAGCACAGAAGGAGCTACTACCGTATGCTTCGGCCCAGTCAAAAACTGTGAAACGCGCCATTGCCAAGCTTTGCCTGGAATCGGCTCTCATGAAATCGTGTTGTCATTCCATGCAAGCGAGCTATGACAAGCAGGTGGAAAGATTACGTTCGGCAGGATTTCCGGGCACAATCATCACAGCGGTTGCTGAAGCCCTGTTGAACAAGATGAAAGCCGTCAAGATGCAGCAGCCATGTTACAACAGGAAAGCGGCTGTGAAACCTGAAGTAGTGCCATATGTGCACAAGGTAGCCCACCACTTGAAAAAAAGTGGCCAACAAACATGGCGTACCGGTTGTTTTCTCGGCCCCACGCAAGCTGTCACAGCTCTGCGCGCGCATCGCGAGCAAAGACAAGAGTGGGTGCCGCATCAGACATGCAAAGAAGTTCGTGAATTGCTGCATCGGGGTGGTGTACGAAATACCGCTGTCATGCGGGAAGGCCTATGTGGGCCAAACAGGGCGGTGCATTAATGAAAGGGCAGGTGAGCACGCCCGGTCAGTGAAAGACGTAAGTGGTGCACACCTTTCTCAGCACTGCGCTGAGTGTTATGAATGCCCACGAGCGGCAGAACATCTGCCACAGGCAAGATGGAAGTACTGCAGAAAGTGCCAACCACGGTTTCATGAGATAAAGATTTTAGGTAAAAGCAAAGACACAAGGGCGAGGGAACTATTGGAAGCATATCATATAAGGAAGAGAGGTGTATCGTGTGTTAGCGATACGTCAGTGAACCTCTACAAATCGGAGATGGCGTATCTTGAACGGTTCAGTAGATAGTGTGGTGTGGAAACTGGTATCTGTCGGCACGTATCCTGGTTTTTTCCTTATATTTGCTGCGCTGTTAGTGAATAAAGTTAGATGAAGTTTAGCGCTAGTCCTGTGTGGTCCTCTCTTGTGTTCGTCTTTATTGCGCTACTGTTCTTTTTCTTACAGCTTGCAGTGTTGTCGTCTTCGCCACCTTCCCACGTTCACGCGTATTTAACTCCCAGTCTCTCGCGCTGTAGTTCAAAAGCGTTGTCTTCATCATCTTCCATCCGTGAGCATCCGTGCATGTGGAAGCACCATCAGACGAGCATGCAGTAAGCCGCACGGAATGGCGGGAAATTATTAGAAGCAGTGAAATTCGTTTAGAAGGCCCAGTGCTATCGCAGTTCCGCCGGGGAAAGCCAATTAAGCGACCAAAAACTTTGGATGTTCTGCGTTTGTTCTGAGAAAGCAAGAGTAGCAGGGGCAGCAGAAAGTTATGTGGGTGGATGAGAAGTTTGCGGGCATACGGTGGCCGCAGCTGGCGAAGGACAGGGTTAATTGGAGAGACATGGGAAAGGTCTTTGCCCTGCAGTGGGCGTAGTCAGGCTGATGATGACGATGGTCATTAGAATCCTAGGATGGGTGTAAGGAAATGATCCCCGCTTCTTCATTTGCGAAGGTTGTAATACTAAGAAAAAAGGCGGGACAGGGAGTCCCCAACTAAGCCTGGGGGATATGGGTGAAGTCTCTCATGGGCGCATTGCGTGTTTGGCTGCGTTGTTGTGACGCAGAGTCCCTGGTTTGAACTCTTGGGGGTCAGCTAGGCCGGCCGCAGATTGTCGCATCTGTTCGACACACATACATACGATCTGTAAAAAGTAAAATAGTTATATAAAATTTGCAGCCTTCGGCGCACGAAGGTACCGACCACCATGACGGGATTGACTTCACTATCGCCATACACAAAACTAAAGAAAACTAGAGGTCCTATTATAGTGTCTGCTTTAAATGGGACACCTCCTGCAGTATAGTACAGCACAATTTTCTCAGTAGCTACTACTAAAGATATTAATAGACTTTTAAACAATGAAAACCACTCTCTGCGACGCGAAAAGATAAAAGGAGTGCTTGGCGTGCTAATATAATAACATACTCCGCGGCTGTGTGCTAGTTCATTTTTCTGAAGCCTAATGACATTTATTTATCTCTGGTATTTCGACAGGACGAATAAGTTATACAAAAGTCTCCGCACGTTGCTATGACCTTAATAGGAATTTTTATTGTTTCTTAAATAACATGCATTTGCCACGTTCACATCTGGCAATGTCAGTGAACTCTTGTAGTCTCCATATATGCCGCTTCGTTGGCCGCTGACGCACGGGTAGTACATGCAAGCGTGTCAGAAAATGTTCGCTGCGGACCTCTGCACCTTTGTGGGTTTTCTATTCGCTTTCGTTGGAGCGCATGGAGAAGTTGTCCGATATGATACAGATGCAAGCAAGGTAAGCTAGAAGGGCTTCTAAACGATGCGCTAATGCTAAGCACTCAATTTTCAGTACTGCGTCCAGGCCGGTTCACAGCTGAGTATTCTCTTCTTCGTAAAGGTCGAATGCAAGGTGCAGGATCGTCTATGATATTTCCTCGCTAACAAGTTATCAAGGTTTGCATAAAACAAGGCACTTCTAAGGCCTACGTTTCAAGCTATTCGAACAAGAGCAGTAAGCAGAAAGCAAAAAAAAAAAATAGTCCGCCAATTCTGCCTCACTGACTTAAAGGGATAGTGAACCAAACTTTTGGAGCTGCTCTTTTACATGTAAACAAGAGCTTGAGTGCTAAAATTGATAAATGCGACAAGCATTTTCGCGAAAAAAGGCGGATAACACGTTTTTTTTCGCGATTTATTGCCGTATCGTTGCACCTGGCGGCCTCCTGTAGAAGCTGCGACTAGCCATCATAACACCCGCGAGCCCACTGTTCCCGCAGGAGCACGATTGCCATCGTTACTCGCGGGTTTTGCCAGTTATGCGTCGGCAGCACCGGCGGTTGGGACCTTGTCGCTTGGTCTACCCAAACTGCAGTGCGACATCGCGCTTCGAGTGACGCGACCGGTTGCCTGTCGGACGAGGGTGTCGCTTTGTCGCGCTCTTCACCTAACGCCGGCCGGGAGTGCTTGGCGCGCACTCATAAAACATCGAAAATGAAACCATCCGCTGAAAAATAAGTGAAATGAAGACTACATTTCGGTGTAATCACATTCGGAGAATCTATTTTCAGTGCTTTTATTCAATTTTAAGGTTTTGCTTCAGTATCCCTTTAAGAGCGCTAGCTACGGGAGCTTCAAATGTTTACATCGTTGACCACAGCAAACATAAAGAAGACCGAATCAAAACATGCGCGGATGTTCCCGGATGTTTCCTTTCCTTCAAACTTCATATACGGATATTGTGAGGGCGGAGCCTTACAGACGACACTGGTGCTGACATTGTCCTACTAACAGAAACGTGGCTACACGAAGGCGTGAAAGATACTGAAATCCTCCCTTCAAACGGGAACTACGTTCTTTATCGTCGTGATCGGACCGGACGGAGGGGCGGAGGAGTGCTTATCGCCATCCGAAACACCCTATCATCATCACTCATCGGTCACGACACCAAACTAGAACTAACCTGGGTATGCGTGCACAACTGGATTGAAAGAAATATTGGGCATTTGCTACAGGCCACCAGACAGCGATTCATCCTTCTGTGACTCCCTTCATGACGCATTAACGGCGATTAAAAACACATATTTGAATTCGAACATCTTCCTGTTCGGTGATTTTAACTATCCACATATAAACTGGGCTTCCCTCTCTGTATCTAGCCATTCACCTTCCAAAGAGTGGAAACAATTTCTTGACTTAACACTGGACTTCAATCTGCATCAAGCCATCACACGCCCAACAAGAGGTGCTCACACTCTTGACCTGTTACTCACATCTTGCCCAGACAACGTTCACAGTGTAACTCTGCTTCCGGGCCTCAGCGATCACATGTTTCTGCACATTTGCACGTCATTACATTCAAATAGGCGATCACCTACGAAAAAATTAATCACCGACTATAAGCGAGGTGACTTCGATTCCATAAATAAGGAACTTTCATTCTTTTTCACTGACTTCATAGGTTCTTATCTAACCAACACAGTTCACGAAAATTGGGAAAGTTACAAGTCAATAATGCTGCGACTAAAAAATAAGTACATCCCGACCATTGTCGTCAAATCGGATTCCAACAATATCTGGTTTAACAAAAACTTGAAGCACCTTCTTAGTAGGAAAAAACGGCTTTATCGTTCCGCTAAACTAAGCCAAAAACAAGAAGCATCGGAAAGATACCACGCCTGCGCGAGTAAATATTTAAATCAATTGAATGCAGCGAAAGATAAATTTTTCTCTACTGACTTGCTATCCATTCTCAGAACAAATCCCACCAAATTCAGGCGTATCCTCTGCCCTATACATAAATCTAATCGGTTCGATCTTGTAGGACCTGATGGCGAACCAGCTGATACTAATCAATGCGCAAAACTTTTAAATGACTACTTCTCATCTGTGTTTTCGCCTGTCTGCAATTCTACACCCACAGTTTTGCAAACTCATAGTCAAAAAGAAATGCCGGAAATTCAAATTAGCCCCGAAGGAATCTCCAAATTAATCAATTCACTCAAGCTCTCATCATCTGCAGGATGTGACCAAATAAACAGTAAACTACTTAAAAACACTCTATTATTATCAAGCCAGATACTACACCTAATATTTACCCAATCTTTAGACACCAGAATCCTGATGATTGGAAGATAGCCCATATTGTTCCCATTTTCAAAACAAGTGATCGCGCATGCCCAGCTAACTATCGTCCAATATCCCTTACTAGCATATCTTCTAAACTTCTAGAGCACATTATATCATCAAGCTTAATGTCCCACCTTGATTCAATTAACTTATTTTATCCTCATCAGCATGGCTTCAGGAAATCATTTTCATGCGAAACCCAGCTGGCAGAGTTCACCCAAGACATCCTTAAGGCCATAGACGATAACCTCCAAATAGATGCAATCGTCTTAGACTTCTCGAAGGCATTTGATCGCGTACCTCACAGTCATCTGCTTGCGAAACTTTCGTTCCTGGGAATTCCTGTCAATCTGATATGCTGGCTCGAACATTTTCTAAAAGGACGCTCGCAGTTCACATCCGCCAATAACATCCAGTCACCCTTAACAGATGTAACATCTGGTGTCCCTCAAGGGGCCGGGTTATCACCATTACTCTTCTTAATATACATCAACGACCTGCCCTCTAATATTCAATGCAAACTGCGAGTCTTTGCGGATGATTGTGTCATCTATAATGCAATAAGTAGCCCAACCGATAACCTCACTTTGCAAGAGGACCTTGACGTTATTGCATCATGGTGTGAAAAATGGCAGATGCCTTTAAATCTTACTAAGTGCAAATCGTTGTCCTTCACTCACAAACACACCTTGACGAATCACACTTACAGCATTTAATCAGTCCCTATAACCGTTGCAAAATCTTGTAAATGTCTAGGTGTACATCTCACATCAACACTTTCTTGGGTCACCCACATTAGAACCATTTGCTCCGACACTTCACGCACACTTGGCTACCTGAGAAGAAATCTGAAATCTGCATCCCCTAACATAAAAAAACTCGCGTATGAAACATTTGTGCGGCCAAAATTACAGTATGCATCATCCATCTGGCACCCATGGCAATCGTATCTCACCATCGAATTGGAATCGATCCAAAATCGTGCAGCTCGGTTCATCACTTCATGTTACTCAATAGAAGGCAGTGTCACCGCCCTCAAGGAGTCCCTCCGTCTCTCAACACTAGGATCACGCCGCGTCGTTTCCCGCCTATGCTTACTTCATACATTTTATCACAACACAAGATCACGGCACGCTCTATTAACCGCCCCAATACGAACGGCCTCCCGGCTTAGTCACGGTAACCCGATAGCACGCATCAGTTGCCACACGTCTGCTTACAACAACTCATTTTTTTCCAACGCAATAGCACTCTGGAATTCACTGCCTAACGACATCGCTGCATACACTGATCACAAAACATTCCGAGAGAAAATAAAAATTCACCTCACATAGATCTTGATCACTTCTGCGCTCTTTGCAGCGAGTATTGCTTGATATATCTTTAATGAATGATGTATAACCTGCTTGGGAACCCTGATGTGACTACAACCCCTGTTATGTTTGTTATTTTTATTGTTATGCATGTTCCCATCATCGCCGTTGTAAACAAATATGCCCCCCCCCCCTTATGTAATGCCTTCGGGCCTTTAAAGGAACAATAAATGAAATGAAATGTGTCGTAGTATCGTGAAGATGAGGGAAGCCTTAATGTGCTCGACGTTGGTCAAGCTGGATGACCTCCTAGAGCTGAGCACTGTTGAGGATTTGGTCACAGCTTGGAGAGCTTATACCGGACTAGTAAGCAGCAAAGTTATCACTTCTCGTACTCCTCTTCGAACTCTAGGTGAGTGCATTATGTCAGAAGAGTCCATCCTTGCAGATTTATGCCAGCAACAATGAGACCGTCCCGTGCTGCGGCTCTCGGGTTACAGGGACGAGACACCCGTTGGAATCCGTATGGCAGAAGTGCTTTCGAGTGTCTTTGCCAAAGAAGGAGGGAGGGCAGCAATATACGATGCCATTGGCAATTTTTCTCAGCAAAAAGTTTCCACAGTGGGCGATGTCCTCTGCTACGGGCGCGGCCACTTTGTAGAGTAATTTCGGGGAGAACCCTTTCCGGAAACATCCCTTCGGAGGCACAAGCAGCGCCATCTACCTCATGGATTTTGCTCTACTATTGAAATATACACCCACCTTCGCTAAATCCGGTAATTTCCTCGTTATAACTGTCACTAAATTTTTCAGATGTGTGCATCACAACATGACGAATCGTTTAGGCCATCCGGAACCACCTGCGACAAATGGTTAGGCCGTAATGGCCGTCGGGAGGCCCTCAGAATGCACGGTTTGGGGTCGGAAAGGTCGTCGGTTCGAATCCCACACAATTTTCGGGCTTCACTTCAATTGCTAATTCCATTCTCAGGAACATGTGAAGTCATTTGACACCACTCCGAACATTCTACGTCAAACGGGTGGCCCCTAAATTTTCCGCAAATGGCGATCCCAGAGGGGTTCCTACTTCCATAGCCGCTAGACTGGCACATATATATCGGGTCGAAAGCACAAGATTAAATTGAGGCGCGACATGCCCACTGTTGCTATGTTGTATAGTATGGTCACGTGGTTACTGTTTCGGTCAATTTGACCTTTATTGCAGACAGACGCGTCCTTGACACACGTAAGTAACGAGAGCTAACGCTCATAAAAGTCGATTCGAGGCAGAGGTAGGAAGTCAACGTGCGGCATAGGATAGAGAGTGTTCAGGTATTTATGCCAGTTGCGTTATGTTGCGCTACGATTCGATGAATAGCGAGAAAACACAGAAATCTGCGTTCGGGAGCACAAGGACATTTAGGGCGGGCAAAGCAAGTGGAAGGTATCTATAACGACTGCAGAACTACCATATTACTCTGTAAAGTCAGCAATAAAATTCCAATAAGGAAGGGTATAAGCAGGGAAGCAGGATCTTGCCAATGCTATTCACCGCCTGTTTACAGGAGGGGCTGTGCGGCCTGGATGAGGAACAGTTAGGGACAAGCGTTAATGGAGAAAACCTAAGTAATTAGCGATTCGCTGATGCCACTGCCTTGCTAAGTCACTCAGGAGATGAGCTGCAAAGCATAATCAATGAGTTAGACAGGCAGAGCACAACGGTAGGTCTTAAAATTAGCATGCAGAAAACCAAAGTTATATTCAACAGACTCGCAAGGGAACAGCCGTTGACAGTTGGTAGCGATGTGCTGGAATTGGTAAGAGAATACGTGTACTTAGGGCAGGTAGTGACCCCAAATCCGGATCACGAGAGTGGAATAACAAGAATAAGAATGGCAAGCTCTCTCAGTTCATCGATGGCAGTTTGCCAGTATCCCTCAAGAGAAAAATATATAACAGCTTATCTTATCGGTACTCACCTATGGACAGAAACGTGGTGCATAACGAAAAGGGTTCAGCCTAAGTTAAGCACAGCGCATCAAGCTATGGAAATAAAAATGATAGGTGTAACGTTAAAAGACCGCAAGCGGATAGAGCGGGTGAGGGAACAAATGCGGACAAATGACATCCTAGTCAAAACCAAGAGGAAGAAATTGGCATGGGTCTGGAATGTAATGCGAAGGCAAGGTAACCGCTTGTCCTTAACGGTAACGGAGTGGATTCCAAGAGAAGGCAAGCGTAGCAGGGGTCACCAGAAAGTTAGGTGAGCGGTTGAAATTAAGAAGTTTGCGGTGATACAGTGGCTGCAGCTGGCAAAGTACAGGGTTAATTGGAGAGGCATGGCAGTGGCATTTTTTCTGCCGTGGGCGTATCCAGGCTGCTGATGATGATGAAAGAACGCAGACACTACAAGAAAGCAACGCGCGCACACTATGGCTGAAATCTTAGAGGGTGCGTCTCATTTAGCGTCTCCAAGAAGCCCAGAAGTGTGGCTTATGGTTGAGCGAACGGTAGCGCTTGGATGCCTTAGTTGAGCGCAGTGATGTCCCAGCGTAATATGCCTCCGCCGAGATGGCTCCAGGCGTGTGGCTCGAAGTTCCAGCGTGGCCTCGGCGTCCTGGCGGCGACGCACAAAGCATATGAGGGCCCTGGGCAGGTAGAGCTCTCGATGACCCGGCCATTTATGTGGCTTAGTGGCAACAACGTCTCCCGCTTGCTGTGTTATCTTCCGCAGGCACCTCGCCCCTCGCATTCGGTGTAATCCGTGCCACGCATAGATTTCCTAACTAGAGGAATGTGTGCGTGCTCTTCGATGTTTTGTGTGCGTGCCCTTAGATGTTGACAACACAAAAAAGGTTGTCACTAAAAAAACTTTCTGCATTGTATTCGCTACATTATTTGTAAGCACTCGGTTATGTAGCGTGCACATGTCTACTTCGAATCATCACCTGTCATCGGTGTCTCGGTGCAAGCATTTGTTTTTAGTTTCATTTGATTCCAATTCTGTCATGCGTTAGAAGTGACGTCTGTCTGGCAGATGCAAGGAACGTGGACGCCAGCGTTGGCGCAAGCGTTCTTAATATTTTATGCATGCCAGGAGGCTCTAAAACACACATAAGCTATCTCACTCGAAAAGAGCAACGCGCAGACTATAAGCGAAGGCGGCCACGCACTTCGGCAGTAACTCAACAGAGGACGCGTGGTAAAGAAAGACACACTGCGCGTTCCGAAAGCATAAAAACCTGGAATGTTTTCGAAGAGCCTCTCTTTGAAAATCGCATGCGGATATTATGCATTAACTCTGGTGAAATTTTTACCCAATAGCCTTAGAGCGCAAGTTGGGAGGTGACTACTGTGGTGTCAGAACGAAATTCCCACTGGTCAATGACGACGCGACCTCACAGGCTCTGGGCCAATTTACAAGGAGCATGACGACAGATCAAGGATGACCACGTGACTGCCTACGTCAAGGGTTTAAAAAATCAGTTGAAAGTTAGCGCATTTGGTGCCCTCTTCGTTCCGTCCTGTCTGATCGAGTGCTACTTTCCGTCATGATGCACAATTCGCCCAAACAGTCACCTTTATCAGCTTGCAATTTGCCCATGGGTGCATAAAGTTGAATTATGATATCTTTGGCCAGGCAGAAAGGATCGTCGAAACGGATCATCGACCTTTGATACTTATCTTGAGCAAGCGACTTCATCCATGCCCACTTGGCTTACAGCGCATGACGCTCAGCTTTCAGCGTTACGCAATAACGGTGCAGTGAAATCTGGGTAAAGAACTATTTGTAGCAGACGCTTTGTGGCGATTTCCTAGTAAGACTACAACAGTAGAAACAGAGCTGTTGGAAGTGAATGTTCTTCACTCTGTTTCAGCGTCATAACAACTCCTGAAAGGCCTGCTTCCAGCTACAAACATGGATGCCGCACTTGTTGTACACAATTATTTTCAAACAGCGTAGCCAGACAGCAGGCAGGTCGTTCCAGAGCTGTCACACCGCACTGGACATGCAGGGCAGAAGTTCATGCACAAGACGGGTTTGTTTTCCGCAGCGACACGGCAACCTTACCAAAGTCGAAACGGGCAGAGCTAATTCAACTCCTTCATGCTGAGCTTGTCGGAGTAGACAAGATGAAAGCAGGAGCCAGCAGTGTAATGTTTTGGCCGACAATGTGCGGAGATTTGAAGCAGGTATGCCAAATGCATCAGGCGCAAAACCCAAAAAGCCCCCTTTTGAGCCACGAAGTTCTGACCCTACCTTGGGTATCCGTAGGTGTGCGTCTCTTTCACAACGGTGGCCAGGAGATTGTCGTTATGATCGACTTCAATTATGTCGTTTTGAAATCCGAGAGCTTCCCCACACCACAGCCAGCGCGCTCATAACTAGGTGTGCGCAAGCTTATTCCGTGCACGGGCTACCACAGAAGCTCTGCAGCGGCAATGGTCCACCCCTTAGTATCACAGAGTGCAAAGATCCTTTTAAGCAAGTTAGACATTGTGCATGTGAGAGCAAGAACGTACTACACGCGCTCTAATGACACGACAAAAACAGCCGTTGAGGGAGTAAAGAAACGGCTTAAGAGGTGTCCCTCCGAACACCAGTGTTCAATGGCCTTGGTGGAGTGGCGTAATACCCCCCGAGATGCTGTTCTCAGATCTCCTGTGCAGAGGCTGACGGGACGGCAGACGCGGACTATGCTGCCGGTACCCACAAGGCACCTGGAACCAGAAACGATACCTAGCGACGATGTTCACGATAGACGTAAGCAGAAGATTTACTACGAACGCGGTGCCAGCAATATGTCCCCGCTGGGGCCCCAGCAATGTATTACGACGTACGAAACTCTCCCTAGGACCTGGGCTCCTGCTGTTGTTCTAAGACGAGCCGAAGCATCACGGTCCGTGATTTTAAACACCGAAGACGGTCGTAAAATCCGTCGCAAACCAGAGCCCCTGCGGGAGGCAGCACCTGAGTCAGAGTGGGAACCAACCTCGCCTCAAGCTTCCGAAGACGATGACATCCAGACTGCGGGACCACAGTTATGCAGGACTGCACGACCGCGTCGCGAACTCTGCTGATACCAGCTGCCACTTTCTTCATGTAAAGAAATATTTGGCCAGATAGCGTTGTTATTGTGATAGCCATGCAACCTGTCATGCGTGACTTTTACGTCACGTATTTCAAAGAGTACTTATATAGCTCCCTTCAATCAATAAACGCCCTTCGTCACTCGACTGCTGGCCTGCCTACAATGGCCACTATAAGCCTCTGTTCAGGACGTGGCCCGCATAGAACGATGAGCACCAAGCCAGGAGACGTCTCTACGAATTAGAAACGGTTATGTTCCCGTTGGCAGTGGATACCGAGCCCCGTAGCTTTCGAATGTGAGGCGGATGCTCTACCATAATATGCGACTGACCTCAACAACATTAGTACAGATGCTTGAAGGATCAGCTCCTCCTATTTGGCTGCTAACTGCTATCAGCTGACTTCCAATCGCAAGAGAGCTCGAACCCCATTTTGAGTGGGCTGCCAACTAGTACCAGCTGCGTCCGAACTAACAGTCGGAGCCAGTCGCTTCCATTTTTTTTGCCAATTGGTCCCAGCTCGATCCTAACTGAAAGACAGCTGCAACCACTTGAATACAGTTGACTGCCAGCTGGGGCCTCCTCACTCCCAACAAAAAGTTAGCTGTAATCAGCTGATGCTAGGTGAATTCCCGCTGAAAACAGCTTGTGCACTGCTGAAAACACATACGAGTTATAAACGTCCAAACGCAGCAATCCTACAAATACAAGTGCGTGCTACACCATGGCGTTGGCGATGTCAGTCTTCAGGAAAGGTCCCGGGAGATGTCTCTGCCCTTGCGAACCGCGTAAAACCCCGCAGATCAGAACAGTCCGCCTCCATTTATGTGTTTTAGCTATCAACCGAGCAACTCGGAAGTTCGCACACGAGGCCATTAGCTCCGTCTTAAAATCTATAGGTCCTAGTGCGCGCATTCACAAATGCTGCTTGACTACCTTCGCACTAGGTCGGTCATTAAATCAACGAATGGCTGGAAAACAGCCTCTCATGACATATCTGATGCAGTTGGTCAGCCTGTTGTATTAAACGCTACCCATTTTGCTGCCTGCCTCATTGGTTTCAACGAACGTGCACCACCGACGCTAGCCTCTCTGTGCGCTGAAGAATTCTGTGTGGGAGAGAGAGAGAAATGGACGGAAAACGAGGCGATGCCCAGTAGGCTACCCTACACTTGGGGAGGGGAACAAAGGGGAAAAAAGGAAAAAGAGCGGCAGTGAAATGAGTTTTCTAAGTGTCCAGCGACCACCATGTCACGGGGACAGAGGGCGCGCACTGAAAACTTAAAGGTTATAGACGGGAATACAGCAAGGAATCAAGATTTCAGTGTCTGTCCTTCTAAATGTCTCTGAAAAGAGTGCGCGTCAATTACATCGTCCGTTTCATCCGCAAAAAAACGACCTTTCGCGCTACGTGTTGAAAGTTGTTGCCATTTTAGTTTACTTGTTCTGTTGCGCACGTACCATGTTTTAACTGGGGTACTACATGGTGAATGAGATTATACAGGATTAAAAGAAAATCTTTTTTATGGTGCCCTTGTAATCAATAGCTCTGGTGTTGACAACGGCTTCGTCAGGCAGACAAAGACGAATTCACTCAACTGCTGCCTGCAGAAGGAAAAAATCGAAATTCGCGGAAGTATGCGCTGTACGAAGGGGGATAAACGGTTCTTGCATGAATGTGGTCGGAGACGCGATGAGCCAGCCCTACATGGACAAGGAATTATTGAATCTCTGATAAAGACTTATTGCTGAAGCCTTACGTCATATCTCGAGATACGTTCTAACCGGCCACTCACATCTATGATGTGAATAAGGAACTTCAGGGCAGGTTGCCTACAAATTTTCTAGGAAGGAAGCTAGACCTATAAATGCAGTTGGAGTAAATTATTCCAGCCGCGTGGAGTGTTTCAGTAAAATAAGACTCCAGGTTCCCAAATGGCTTATGGATATTGCACAGCTACAATGTCACCAATGGCCTATATAACATCAAGATGTACAAAACTCTCGGCGCAATCTAACGTTAGAGAGGTCAGCCAGCAGCTTAGTGAAAGGAGAAGGCAGTTGTGAACAGCGTCGCAAGAAAGAACACAATAAACTCCGTTAATAATGGCTGCAAACTATGTGAAAAAAATCTGGTTATGGAATTTGTGAGGGCCTAGCAATTTACACGATGAAGGGGGGAGAATAACAGTAGCGCACGATATACAGCCCACAAAATAAGTAAGGCTGCCGGTGGCAAAAACAAATGAGCAGCGCTTTCGCACATTTGAAGATATCAAACGCGTCTAACAGTCTTTCAGTGCGAGAAAGGTAAAACTGGAGGGAACGAACATGGTGTTCCATTGATAACGTATGGGGTTTATTCTTGTAATAGCGCTCAGAGGGCTAGAAGCAGTTGTAGCTTTCTAGCACCAGCGTGCCAGCCCTAGCAGTCAGAGCTGCGACCCCCAACCCGCGGTGCGGTAAGTCGCCACCACAGCGGGTTCGGGGTCACAACTCTGACTGCTAGGGCTGGAACGCTGGTGCTAGAAAGCGACAACTGATTCTAGCCCTGTGAGCGCGGTGCGGTAAGTCGCCACCACAGCGGGTTCGGGTCAGAGGGGACAAACACGAGTATTTCACTCGGATGAGCGTTTATTGCTACCAAGCAATACAGAATAGCACCAACAATACAACCGCCGTAACGAGGGGTGTTCCGCTCGCGTACGGGGGTGAAAAGGACAAAAGGAAAGAACGCACGCAAAAATGTGGGGGAAGAAGGTTCCGCTCACCTCGCGTGGCTCCTCGCTCACGGCCCGCGGCGGTCAAGTCACACGCGGTGGCCGGGCGATATGGGAAGAGCAGCGGTCTCCGTGGCAGATCTCTGATTCGTGAGTGTGCACGGCTCCCGCCAGAAGACAAGCGAGCCCCGAGAGAAACGCGCCTACTCCGGGGCTGTGGAGAGGAGGTCTTTCTGTTCTAAGAATGGAAAGAGGGAAATTGCCCGCGGTGGCGTCGCGGCGGGGTGCGAAAGAAAGCGGGGTGGTGGTGAAAACTTTTAATTGATGAAATAGAGTTTGGGAGCCACAGAGCGGCCCCGCTACGTGGTCGGCGTCCCTAGTCCGGGACACCGCATGACAAGGCCCCGTCTCTCGCCCGTTACACCAGAGCCCTTTGGGACTCAAGCGAGGAGCAGTTGAGGAGGGCAGTCTCCGATGCCTCTCTGGAAGGGGAAGGGGGGGGGGGGGATTTTGAGTACATGCCCACACCATGTGGAAGATATCACAGGTCTCCCCACAGTGCGGGCATCGCCGATGCGTGTTAGGATCGTAATGTTTTATGATTGCAGGACAGAGTAGAGTACCTGTCTGCAGGCGCCTTAAAGTTCGCTCCTCCGTCTTACTCAGCCCCTTCGCAGGGGCCGGGAAAAGGCGGTGGTTGTCGCTATAATGCGTTATTATTTCCCTGAATCGCAGCAGCGGCTGGTTAGTCTCCGAGCCGGACGAGCTGGGATGAGGAGCCCGGTGAATAAGCGCTCGGGCAGCCGCGTCAGCGGCCTCATTACCTCGTAAGCCCTGGTGGCCAGGAGCCCAAATGATTCTTTTCGGTGTTAGATCAGTGGCAGTTCGTCTTAGAATGCAAGCAGCTAACGGGGAGATCTCCCCTGCCAAGTAATGATCACATGCTTTTCGTGAGTCTGTGATGATAATTCTCGAATTGGCGTGGGCCGCAGCAAGCGCTATCGCTACTTCCTCGGCTCGCATTGAATTAGGAGCTCGAAAGGAGAGCCCATCAACGTGCATTTCCTGGTGAACGACAGCGGCCGTGTAAAATCCCGTGGGCGATGGCCCTGCTACGTCTACATAATATACAACGGGTCGGGAGCCGTGTTGTCTCTCAGGAGCCCGAGCCCGCGCTTGTCGTCTGTTTTCGTGCATGTCGGTGTCCATGTTACGGGAGAGCGGGGAGACCCAGAGCATATGGCGCCACAGTACTGGGATACGCTCCGCCTCCTCTGGAGTGCAGTCGTGTTGGATGTGTAAGAGGTTTAGAAGGCGGTGCCCGGAGGCCATCTGAATGAGACGCGTGTATTGGTTCACGAGATGGGCGTCCCGCAGCTCCTGGTAGGAGATTAGCACCCCCAATGCCTTGAGTTTGGCATTAGAGGTAGCTACCGAGAGATCCAGGGCTCGCTTAGTTGCCTTGCGGATGATGGCGTCTATGCGCGCCTCGTCTTGCATAGTAGTGCGGAGATATGGCACGGCCTAGAGGATCCGGCTAGTCACGAAGGCACAGACGAGCCGAAGCGCGTCCCTGCCCCGCAGACCGCCCCGCTTGTTGGAAATGCGGCGGATCATGCGCCCTATCTGTTCGCCTACTCTCTTGAGTTTCACAATGGTGGAGTCCGGTCTGAGTCTGTGGTGAATGAAAAGGCCCAGAATACCGAGCTCCTCCACCTCTCTAATAGGACCTCCTGACTGAGAGATGTGAATTGCTGTCCTATCCTTTGGGTTCGCTTTGACATGCAGAAGCTCTGCTTTCGCTGGAGCACATTGGAGCCCACAGTCAATAGCATACGCATCGACTATGGAAGCGGCCTGCTGAAGGCGGTCCTCAATGTCCCCAAGGCTCCCCTCAGTGGTCCAAATTGTAATGTCACCTGCATATCATCATCATCATCATGAGCCTGACTACACTCACTGCAGGGCAAAGGCCTCTCCCATGTCTCTCCAATTAACCCTGTCCTTTGTCAGTTGCCGCCACTGTATCCCCGCAAACTTCTCAATCTCATCCGCCCACCTAACTTTCTGCCGTCCCCTGCTGCGTTTGCTTTCTCTTGGAATCCACTCCGTTACCCTTAACCCTTAACCGTTACCCTCCGTTGGAGGCCACTCCGTTACCCATCTGCATATAACGTGTGTTGAACGCCTTCCATGCGGGGCCAATTGGCTTGGGAGGTGCATCATAGCTGCGTTGAACAGGAGCGGTGATAACACCGCTCCCTGAGGTGTACCCGGTGTTCCCATCATGTAAGGACCGTATTCCTTGCCCTCAATCCGAAGAAAGGCCTGGCGATTAGTCAAAAAATCTCTTACATACGCGTAGGCCCTAGCACCACAATCGGCAGAACTCAAGTTGGCCAGGATGCTTCCGTGTTTAACATTGTCGAAAGCCCCTTTCAGTTCAAGGGCGAGGATGGCTTTGTCATTGTGCTGCATAGTTGTGGGTCGTATTACATCCCTGTGCAGCTGGACAAGGACATCCTGTGCAGACATATGGGGGCGAAACCCGAACATGGTGACTGCAAAGAAGCCCTTACTCTCCAGGTACGGAGAGAGGCGATCCCATACCATCGTCTTCATAAGTTTGCCCGCACATGAGGTCAGCGATATGGGCCTCAGGTTGTCCGTATTACCTGTTTTAGGGATAAACGTCACGAGTGACGTTTTCCACTCGGGAGGGAGTGGACACCCACTCCAGATCTGGTTGATGTATTCTAATAAATGGAGGTAGGCTGAGTCCGATAGGTTCGCCAACAGGTTCACTGTTATGTGATCCCGTCCCGGAGCCGTACCCCGGCGCATTTTTGCTAAGGACGACTCAAGGTAGTGCAACTCAAAAGGGGCATCAAGTGTTCCATTAGGCCTGCCAGAGTACAAGTACTCAGCCCAGGCGGGTCCTCCGTACGACAGAGATATCTGTCGCACAGAGTGTCCGCAAGTTGCGCCATCGCACCTTGATACCCTTGCAGAGCCCGCCGGAGCTGCTTTTGAGTGTCCCCTCTCGTTTGGGAGGGGTCCATTAGACTGCGAAAGAGACGCAACATTCCCTTCGAGCTCATCTGATGAGCTGCGGCGTCGCAGCGTACTATCCAATTTGAATCTGAGAGTTCGGCAGCATACTCTGCAGCCTGCAGTTCTTCTACTGCTCTGTGAGTTTGGCTATGCGGTCTCGTAATTTGCGATTAGGTTTCTGCTTTTTCCACCGTTTAGTTAAGCTCCGGCGCGCGTCCCACAAATGCAGGAGGTGGGTGTCCACTGCGTGGATCTCTTCGGTGGTTTGTAGTGTTGTGACGTGTCGTTTCTGAATGTTGTATATGTGGTTAGCCCACTCCGCGTAGCCGCCGGAAAATAGTAGTTCCGTCCCTGGCAAACTTCCCGTACAGCGCGAGCATAACATCGCGAGATAACTACGCGCCGCCGTTACTACGGGGCAGGGGATTCATGTGTATCCCTACATCGTCGCCTCCTCAAAACTGCCCTACGGCCGAGAAGTGACCGCGTTCATCGAAGGGTGCACCGAGTGGGGCCGGCAAAACGCCATTTAACATTAAAACCAATTAAAAAAAGTTTCAGCTCATAGCCACCGGCGCCGTCGTCGAAGGCTCTTGGTTCTGGAATGCGGCCGCCGTCTAAACGGCTTGGCTCTCGGTGTTCGAAGAAGCAACGGTCATTGCAGCGTCCGCCAGCTCTGCTCCGGGCTCGCTGCGAAGACTGGCCTGCGGCTGCAAGACTGTCTTTTCTTTCTAGTTACTTTCCTAATTTACAGAATTCTTTTCTCTAACCCCGCTCGGTCTTTTCCGAAGAGGAAGCGTGTGATCGCTCCGGGAGCCACGGTGCGAAATATGGAAGGGGTCTTCCGTCCATATTTAGCAGGAGAAATTACTCCCTGCGCGTTGGCTAGAGTTTGTTCTCCCGTGGGCGCAAGTTGTAACCAGGCGCTGGGCTCTGTTGTCGAGCCTTGCCTCTCGGTGCGGCTGCCTGCTGGCGGGGGAGGGCGTTCTCCACAGGCCACTCGTTCCCTCTTTCAAAGTAGGGTTTGAGATCACAGATATGCACCGGTCCACCGGTCGGTCTTAGCGTAAAGTCTGCCAGCCTTTAGACGAGAAAGTTTCTCCCGAACTGGATAGGGTCCCGTCCATTTCGGCGCCAGAAAAGCATAGACCCGCCTACTGGCATCGCTATGAACGAGACGGCGCCTCAACACCAGGTAATCCGGTTTGTAGAGAATTTCCCGATGAAAGCGGTCATACTGCGCTTTCTGCTGGACCCGAGCAGTGCTCAGATTCCGGCGTGCTTTGTCTAAACCTCCGTCATCCTCGCGCGCAGCCCGGTCGCGTAGTCGGCGTGTGCCGACGAAGCAATCGGAGTGTTGCAGCGAACCTTTACAGTAAGTTCTACCGGGTTCGGCAGCTCCCTGCCAAGGTTGCGAGCGGCAAGTGTGTACCCAGTCCAGCGGTTCACGGTCGACCTGAGAGCAAACCCAATCTTGGTGGAGACAGGTGTCCCAGTCGATGTGCGTCTCCGCAAACGCAACGACCATGTGCTTGATGTTGCGGTTCACGCGTTCCGTAGAATTCGCCTGGGCGGCTATGTGGTTGTTCTCCTTTGCTTAATGACAAGGGCCACACAGGAGACCACGAAAAGTTTCGCAGTGAAGTACGATGCATTGTCCGTTATCAACACTTTTCGACAAAATGGATCCTCCCGCTGTGCCTCCAATAGGTCCTATTCTGCTGAAAACGCTCGCGACCCAACTGACGCCTTCCAAGTGGTTCACGCTTTCGCACCAGGAAGGCAGGTTGTGCCTTCCCTCGGAGGAGTTGGCATTTGTCAGCCGTGCTGTGCGGACGCATGATTCGGTGCTCCTAGGATCACGCGTGGAGACCGGACCAACTGACAACTGCGAGTGCGACGCGACTGCGTAAAATAGATTAGTACTTTTTTTTAAAGTAAAGATTAGTATTTTTTAAAGTATTATGTGTTTAGTTTTTAGGCTGCTAAGCGAAGTGCAGGATAAAGAACTTTTTTAGAAAGATAAATATATCTTTTTAAGTGATCGATCGGCATTTGCGGTAGGCAGAATTTTATCGTACTTGTGCACGCGTTTTAATGTGCTTTTTTTGAGCCCTTAAATATCTTAGCATTTGGTGGTAGCAATAATCGAGTGCTGCTAAGATGGTTAAGCTACTCAAGGTAGAATGTAAGGAGTGTGAGGCGTCGGTGAATTTAAAAGAAACGCGGTTCGAATCGGTGGAGCAGGCCGAAGGCGCTGATTTTATGTCCAAATGCTGCGTATTACGTGCACGCCTAGACAGGGCTGAACAGGCGAACAGCAAACTAGTGCTAAGGATGGATGCTCTAGAAAGAGAGTTACAGGTAGAGAGGGCAGAGAAGCGCGAACTTCAAGAACAGCTTGGACAGTTGTAGTCAAAAATGGCTGAGACCGCCATTGGAAGCCATTGGCGGACATTCCACCGCCAGCCACGTAGATAGGGCCTTCACTGGCATGGACAGCGATAAGCAAGTAAGTCAGACATGTTCAGACAGGAACAGCTACGCACAGGTGGCAGCCAGGAAGTCTAAGAGGCGATGGAGAGAAGGGGAACCAGCTAATCCCAAGGAATGAGGCCACAGTCACTCACAAGAGGCAGCAAGATCCGGAAGTTAGGAGGGAGGGGCAGAGTACCGTAGTTCTTATCGCTGGTGACTCAAACATGAGGCGATGTGAAAGAGCTATACTGGAGCCTGGAAAGGATGGTAGGCAGGTAGCAGTCGGGGTATTCCCAGGGAGGACAATGGACGAGGTACAGAGAGAGAGAAAAAGTGAACTTTCCGAGAATGTTGCAAGGCCTAACTTGGTAGTGGTAGCGGTGGTGCCTAATGATGCCCTGAATGGTGACTCCGCACAAGTAGTGAAAAGATTAGCTGAGGAAGTTGACGGCATTAGGGCGATAGCGCATCAAGCGCAGATTGTGGTGTGCACAGTGCCGGAGGTACAAGGAAGGAATGGAAAGGTTGCTAACGACGTTGTGAATCTTAATCGAGAAATAAGGACGTTAAGCCTTGAGAAAGGCTTTGAAGTGGTAGACATAAACAAGGAAGTGCAGAGAGCAGGCTTGGGCAGAGGCTTTAGACGAGATGGCATCCATTTCAGTGGAAGGGTAGGAGAAGAGATAGGCTGGCGCCTGGGAGGCCGAGCGGCATCTTTTTTAGGGGTCCACGGTGGCTCAGGGCCTAGGGGTAGGTAGAAGCGAAGTAGTAGATGTAACAATGGCGGCTGAGCCCAACAAAATGGCTGCTAGGAGGCCCAGAAAGAAAACTACGAAAAAGAAATTTAATGCCAGGATCAGTTACATAAACATGCAAGAGGATAGAAAGAGAGCGAAATGGCTAGAAGTAGAATAGCAGTTGAAGGACGAAGAAGCAGGTGTGTACGCTCTATGCGCGACACATCTGAGGGATCTAGAAGATCCACCTTTAACCGATGACTATGTCTTGTTAGGAACAACAACGAAGAAGAAGGGAGGAGGAGTAGGTATGCTGATACCTCAAGGAACAAATTGGCAAAAAATAAAATCATCTTGCAAAGAACACGTCTGGGTATCACGTACAATTACTGGTAAAAGGACAAGGCTAGGAGTAGTTTATTTAGGAACCGGGGACAAATGCAAGCAAGAAAATAAGGATCTAGTTAAGTGCCTCAATGACGATATAAAGCAGATTGGAGACGGTGTCGATATTATTCTGCTTGGAGACATGTATGGCCAGATCGAGGATCTGGATGGATACACAGATTGTAACGGGAAGTTAATGCTAGACTTCTCTGAGCGGCACAACCTAGTTATTTTCAATAGAGAAACTAAATGTGAAGGACAAATCGCGTGGGAATCCCATAACAGGCAGATAACCATTGACTACTGTCTAATGTCACAAGGCATCTTTAGCAAGCTCGCAATAATGAAAATAGACGAAGAGGGGAAGTACAGCCTAGGAGGTGATCATAAACGTATTAGTCTACTGTTCGGAGGTCTAGTCAAAAGAGAAATGCAGCGCAGTCAAAAAGCCAACGCAAAATTAAACGACGAAGAACTAGCGCTAATAGCAGCCGATATAGAGGAAGCAATCCAGAAACGCCCCATGGAAAAATGGGATTATAATCAGTTACAACTACTCATCACTACAAAAATGAAACAAGTGTAAGGAGCAAACCGTTGGAGAGGAAAGAGGAAGCCACGAAGCTGGTGGAATATGGAAATTAAGGAGGCCATCGAACAACGACGGGCGGCTTCAAGGGAACACAGAGAAGCAAAGAAGGCGCAGTTAACTGAAGAGGAAATATGCGAAAAATGGGAACCGTATCGACAAAACGAACAATTTCAGGTCGTCGTCCAGGTTAAAAAAAAGCAGTCAGCTGATCAATGGCTGGCTGAAGTTCGCGATGCAAATAAAGGGGGGCCAAGAAAATTCTGGGACCATATAAGCTGGTTGGGAAAAACAAACCAAAGAAAGCAGGAACAGATTAAAGATGCTGAGGGAAAATTTTTAGAGGAAGACGATGCTGTGGACTACATTACGTCATTTATAGCTGCGTCTTTTAGCGACGCCAATGGGGTAATCTCCCCAAGTAAGGCGGCAAGAGAGGACAGCACAATAGAGAACAGCTTAGAACTGACTAGTCTTTACTGAAAAAAGGCGGAAGCAAATATTCCTAAAACAACATCCGCGGGTATAGACGAAATTCCAATTAAGCTGACTAATGCATTTCGCCCAAGAAGCAAGGAAACGCTGATAAAGGCATCGGAGACAGTCATAACAAATAAGCAAATTCCGCACAGCTGGAAACAGAGTAAAATGAATTTGATTTATAAAAGGAAAGGAGATAAGATGCGCATAAAATCCTTCCGTCCGATTAAGATAACATCTGTTATATACAGGCTGGCAATGCAGGCGGTGAAATTAAAAATGCAGTCATCGGTAGAAGGTATTAGGATACTCGGAGAACTTCAGAATGGGTTCCGAAGGGGTAGGCGATTAGATGATAGCCTGTTCGTGCTTACCCAATGCATAGAAATAGCTAAGGCGGAAAACAGACCTTTGTATGTAGCCTTTCTGGACATAAGCGGTGCATACGATAACGTGAACAGGAAACTCCTGGGGAACATATTAAAAGATATAGGTATCGGTCATGAGGTAATTGATTTTCTACAGGAAATCTACCGAGATAATAAAGTTGAAATTACATGGGAAGGGTTAAAAGTACCTCAACTGTGGTGGTACACAAAGGATTAAGGCAAGGTTGTCCTCTATCACCACTGCTGTTCATGCTTTATGTGATAAACATGGAAAGAAGGCTATAAGAAAGGGATCTAAGTTATATATAATCTGCCGTACAGATTAGGCGGAAATGTAGTTGAGCAGCGGCTCCCGGGTTTAATGTATGCGGACGATATTGTACTGATAGCAGATAACCAGGAAGATTTGCAAATTTTGGTTCATTGTTTTCGACACGAAGTAGACGTTCTAGGTTACAGATTTAGTCCAACTGAGTTAGGTGTGATGTGTTTCAACGATACAACTGATCAGGTGCTTACAATACAAGGCCACGAAATACCCAAAGTGGCCGAATTCAAATACCTCGGGATATGACTAAACGAAGGGCAGATATACACGGAAAAGAATGAACAGTCTCTTAGGGCACAAGGAAGAAGAGGCGCCGGGATAATGAAACATAGGGCATTATGTGGGTACAAAAAATATGAGTACTGAGAGGTATTTGGAAAGGAATAATAGTACCGGGGCTTACTTTCGGGAATACGGTTCTGTGCTTAACGGCAGAAGTTCAATCGAGATTAGACTTAAATCAGAGAGCTGTTGCAAGATTAGCACTAGATGCCCACGGCAAATTCGCAAACGAGGCCGTACAAGGGGACATCGGCTGGGCTTCGTTCGAAGCACGGGAAGCTAAGAGAAAAATACTATATGAAGAACGCCTGAGGAAATTAGACGATAACAGGTGGGCAGCTAAGGTACTTAAATACTTGAACAGAAAGAGCGTTGACTCAGAGTGGCGGAAAATAACTAGAAAACTAACCAGTAAGTATGCCGGAAATGAGGACGGAGAAAGAAAGAGCCTTACACGATAGGTTAAAAACGCGGAAGTTAAAAATTAGATTAATTCAATGGAAAAAAAGCGTAGTGTAGAACTGCATCGATACTAAAAAAGGCAGATCAGAGTGCCATACTCTGAAGCTAGGTCAGGGTGTCTTAGAACGCGCAGCTACAAAAAAAAATTCAACGAAGATGATGACACATATGCAGTGCGTGGTAGATCTGTGGAAACAACTGAACACCTCATACTCAAATGTGATGGTATCCATCCGGATATCGATGCAGACGAAGTCACTCTTGCTGAGGCCCTAGGGTTTAAAGATAACAATGGTCATGTAAATAAATCTGCTGTGGAAGTTAGCAAAAAGCAATTGGAGGATTGGTGGGTGAAAAGCAGAGATGTGACATAAGGTTAGAAGTGTAGGAAACCGTAGTGAAAGAAGATGACGAAAATTAATGAGAGTTAACAACAGAGTTGAACAAAAATAATGTAAGAAAAGCTGAGCATGGTGGCAATTGTCGCCACCTCATTTCAAAGGGGGCGCTCCTATCCGTCCGTCCGTCCGTCCGTCCGTCCGTCCGTCCGTCCGTCCGTCCGTCCGTCCGTCCGTCCGTCCGTCCGTCCGTCCGTCCGTCCGTCCGTCCGTCCGTCCGTCCGTCCGTCCGTCCGTCCGTCCGTCCGTCCGTCCGTCCGTCCGTCCGTCCGTCCGTCCGTCCGTCCGTCCGTCCGTCCGTCCGTCCGTCCGTCCGTCCGTCCGTCCGTCCGTCCGTCCGTCCGTCCGTCCGTCCGTCCGTCCGTCCGTCCGTCCGTCCGTCCGTCCGTCCGTCCGTCCGTCCGTCCGTCCGTCCGTCCGTCCGTCCGTCCGTCCGTCCGTCCGTCCGTCCGTCCGTCCGTCCGTCCGTCCGTCCGTCCGTCCGTCCGTCCGTCCGTCCGTCCGTCCGTCCGTCCGTCCGTCCGTCCGTCCGTCCGTCCGTCCGTCCGTCCGTCCGTCCGTCCGTCCGTCCGTCCGTCCGTCCGTCCGTCCGTCCGTCCGTCCGTCCGTCCGTCCGTCCGTCCGTCCGTCCGTCCGTCCGTCCGTCCGTCCGTCCGTCCGTCCGTCCGTCCGTCCGTCCGTCCGTCCGTCCGTCCGTCCGTCCGTCCGTCCGTCCGTCCGTCCGTCCGTCCGTCCGTCCGTCCGTCCGTCCGTCCGTCCGTCCGTCCGTCCGTCCGTCCGTCCGTCCGTCCGTCCGTCCGTCCGTCCGTCCGTCCGTCCGTCCGTCCGTCCGTCCGTCCGTCCGTCCGTCCGTCCGTCCGTCCGTCCGTCCGTCCGTCCGTCCGTCCGTCCGTCCGTCCGTCCGTCCGTCCGTCCGTCCGTCCGTCCGTCCGTCCGTCCGTCCGTCCGTCCGTCCGTCCGTCCGTCCGTCCGTCCGTCCGTCCGTCCGTCCGTCCGTCCGTCCGTCCGTCCGTCCGTCCGTCCGTCCGTCCGTCCATCCATCCATCCATCCATCCATCCATCCATCCATCCATCCATCCATCCATCCATCCATCCATCCATCCATCCATCCATCCATCCATCCATCCATCCATCCATCCATCCATCCATCCATCCATCCATCCATCCATCCATCCATCCATCCATCCATCCATCCATCCATCCATCCATCCATCCATCCATCCATCCATCCATCCATCCATCCATCCATCCATCCATCCATCCATCCATCCATCCATCCATCCATCCATCCATCCATCCATCCATCCATCCATCCATCCATCCATCCATCCATCCATCCATCCATCCATCCATCCATCCATCCATCCATCCATCCATCCATCCATCCATCCATCCATCCATCCATCCATCCATCCATCCATCCATCCATCCATCCATCCATCCATCCATCCATCCATCCATCCATCCATCCATCCATCCATCCATCCATCCATCCATCCATCCATCCATCCATCCATCCATCCATCCATCCATCCATCCATCCATCCATCCATCCATCCATCCATCCATCCATCCATCCATCCATCCATCCATCCATCCATCCATCCATCCATCCATCCATCCATCCATCCATCCATCCATCCATCCATCCATCCATCCATCCATCCATCCATCCATCCATCCATCCATCCATCCATCCATCCATCCATCCATCCATCCATCCATCCATCCATCCATCCATCCATCCATCCATCCATCCATCCATCCATCCATCCATCCATCCATCCATCCATCCATCCATCCATCCATCCATCCATCCATCCATCCATCCATCCATCCATCCATCCATCCATCCATCCATCCATCCATCCATCCATCCATCCATCCATCCATCCATCCATCCATCCATCCATCCATCCATCCATCCATCCATCCATCCATCCATCCATCCATCCATCCATCCATCCATCCATCCATCCATCCATCCATCCATCCATCCATCCATCCATCCATCCATCCATCCATCCATCCATCCATCCATCCATCCATCCATCCATCCATCCATCCATCCATCCATCCATCCATCCATCCATCCATCCATCCATCCATCCATCCATCCATCCATCCATCCATCCATCCATCCATCCATCCATCCATCCATCCATCCATCCATCCATCCATCCATCCATCCATCCATCCATCCATCCATCCATCCATCCATCCATCCATCCATCCATCCATCCATCCATCCATCCATCCATCCATCCATCCATCCATCCATCCATCCATCCATCCATCCATCCATCCATCCATCCATCCATCCATCCATCCATCCATCCATCCATCCATCCATCCATCCATCCATCCATCCATCCATCCATCCATCCATCCATCCATCCATCCATCCATCCATCCATCCATCCATCCATCCATCCATCCATCCATCCATCCATCCATCCATCCATCCATCCATCCATCCATCCATCCATCCATCCATCCATCCATCCATCCATCCATCCATCCATCCATCCATCCATCCATCCATCCATCCATCCATCCATCCATCCATCCATCCATCCATCCATCCATCCATCCATCCATCCATCCATCCATCCATCCATCCATCCATCCATCCATCCATCCATCCATCCATCCATCCATCCATCCATCCATCCATCCATCCATCCATCCATCCATCCATCCATCCATCCATCCATCCATCCATCCATCCATCCATCCGTCCGTCCATCCGTCCATCCGTCCATCCGTCCGTCCATCCGTCCGTCCGTCCGTCCGTCCGTCCGTCCGTCCGTCCGTCCGTCCGTCCGTCCGTCCGTCCCGGGCGTTGTGTGAGCTTCGCGGCAGTCACGCTGTCCTGGCTGAGGGCCTCTCAAAGTAGGGTTTGAGATCACAGACATGCACCGGTCCACCGGTCGGTCTTAGCGTTAAGTCCGCCAGCCTGTACACGAGACAGGAAAGTTTCTCCTGAACTACATGTGGTCCCGTCCATTTTGGCGCCAGGGAAGCAGATACCCGCTTACTGGCATCGCTCAGAACGTGACTGCGCTTCAACACCAGGTCGCCTGGTTTGCAGTGAATTTTCCGGTGAGAGCGGTCGTACTTCGCTCTCTGCTGGGCCCGAGCAGTTCTCAGATTCCGGCGTGTTTTGTCTAAAGTCTCTGTCATCCTCGCGCGCATCCGGGTCGCGTAGTCGGCGCGTGCCGACGAAGCAATCAGAGTGTTGCAGCGAACCTATAGAGTAAGTTCTACCGGGTTCGGCAGCTCCCTGCCAAGGTTGCGAGCGGCAAGTGTGTACCCAGTCCAGCGGTTCACGGTCGACCTGAGAGCAAACCCAATCTTGGTGGAGACAGGTGTCCCAGTCGATGTGCGTCTCCGCAAACGCAACGAGCATGTGCTTTATGTTGCGGTTCACGCGTTCCGTGGGATACGCCTGGGCGTGCTATGCGGTTCTTCTCCTGTGCTTAGTGCCAAGGGCCACACAGGAGTCCACGAAAAGTTTCGCAGTGAAGTACGATGCATTGTCCGTTATCAACGGCCCGGGGTAGCCGAATCGTGTGAACACATCGACCGGCTGCCCTATGATTACGCGTGCCGTCAGCTTTCGAAGTGCGAAGTTCCACCCATTTGCAGAAATGGTCTGTGACAACTAGCAAATATTGCTTTCCGCTCGGAGTCCTGGGATAAGGTCCCATGACGTCACAAGCCGCAATCTGCCAAGGAACCTGGCTATTGATCGACTGCATGAGCCCCGGAGGGCGTCCACCACGTAGCTTGACCCTTTTCACACGTCGCAGGAGCGAGTGTAGCGTATCGCATCCCGCTTCATGCCAGGCCAGGTAGCGAGGCGGCACAACTTGAGGTAAGTCTTAGGGCCACTCGCATGTCCAGCCATGCACGTGTCTTGAAAGTAGCGTAAAAGTGCTCCTCTCAACGTTCAAGAACGTTCAACCTTCAAGAACTCGTTCGTATTCCTCTTGGAAGGGCTATATCTCAGCAGGATTACATCAAGGTGGATCAGATAGGAATCCATCGCGCTCACAGCATTACCAGGTATGTTCAAGCGCCCCGCACGGACAACAATACCAATTGCCTCCATGTGCTCCGCGGCCGCGCCGCCCGGCTCCCTGAGCCCGTCGAACATTTTTCTACAAAATGGATCCCCCCGGTGTGCCTCCAATAGCTCCTTTCTGCTGAAAACGCTCACCACTGACCTGACGCCTTCCAATGGTTCACGCTTTCGCCCTGAGAAGGTGCGTTGTCCCTTCCCTCGGGGCGCTAGGTGAGCTTCGCGGCAGTCGCGCCGCGCTGGACGTCGGGCGTGGCGGAGTGGGTAGTGTTGTTACTTCCCAAGCCGTCAACGGGAGCGCGCGAAAGTGCGTCCGCCACCAAGTTGTTCTTCCCCCTCCTGTAGCGCACGGTAAATTCGTAACGCTGCAGGAGTAGCGCCCATCGCGCTATGCCTGCGCTCGGCTCGCCTAGGCGTCTCAGCCACATGAGTGTCATGTGATCAGTCTCAATCACGAAAGCGAATCCGTCGGCGTAGAAGTCCAACTTCCGCACAGTGAAGGTAATCGCTAGACATTCTTTTTCTATCTCGGAATAGTTTCTCTCTGCGGGAGTTAATGAGTGGCTGGCGAACGCCACCGATCTCAGGCTACCTCCACGCTCTTGAAGCACAACTGCTCCTAAGCCCAGGTCACAAGCGCCCATGTGGATCACAGATTCCCTGTGCAGGTCAGGCAGACTCAGGTCTCTGGTTTCCGCGTGCGCGCAAGTGATATGGCGTTATGCCGCCTCTTGCTCGGGTGCTCAATGCCACTTCACACCTTTAATTAACAGCGTTGTTAAGGGAGCTTGCAGAGCTGCGGAATATGGGATAAACTGGCGATAAAGGTTCACCAGCCCCAGAGAGCGTCTCAGTCCGCCTATATCTGCCGGCGACGGGAACTGCAAAATTGCCCGCAGCTTGTCTTCGCACGGCAGAAGGCGTCATTTGTCTAGCGTAAACCACAACATTGTTATTTGGGTCGCCGCTATCTGGATTTTGTTCGGGTTCAAAGTGATTCCCGCAGACCTCAGCCTTAATAGGACATCCCTAAGACGGCGTAAGTGCTCATCAAAGGTTGCAGACAACGCCACAATGTCATCCAGGTTAGCAAGAGCGTGGTGCCACCTTGCATCGCCTAGGGCACGGCGCATCAGACGCTGGTACGTAGCGGGCGCTCCGTCCAGGCCGAACGGCATTCGGGTAAACTGGAAAAGACCCCTGTGACCAGTGAAAGCAGTTTTCTCTCGGTCACTGGGAGTCATCTCCATCTGAAAGTATCCTCTGCTGGCATCGAGCGTAGTGAAGTACTTCGCTCCACCAACGTTGGACACTATCGAGGGAATGCTCGGAAGTGGGTATGCGCCCTTACGTGTCACATCTTTCAGCCGTCGTTAGTCCACACAAAGGGGGGTAGTTCCATCCCATTTGGGCACCAGCACCACTGGAAACCCCCAGGGGTTGTTTGAACGTTCCACAACGCCTGTGTCGTGAAGTTCGTCCAGAGCGTTATCGAGCGCTATCCTCTTAGCCAAGCTGACTGGCCGAAGAACAGCGTCGCCTGTCTCAATTTTGTGCCTAGCCCACGTAGTGCAGCCAGGCCGCTCAGTGAACACGGCGTCGTACTCGTTCAGGAGTAGAGACAAACACGCCTTTTTCACCCCCGACAAGCTGTCTTTGTTGTTCAGCAGCGGGTGAGGAGGCCTGCATGCTGCCGCGGCGCAAAGCGCAACCGCACGGGGGACAGGGGGTCGCGCTGGAGGGGAGAAGCTCCCTTCCGCGCTTTTCCTCTCGACGCGGTCGACAGGCTGGTAGGTCAGCTGGTAGGGCCGAAGGCGTTTCGAGGTTCTTTTCGAGCGATCGTTGCGCAAGTCTGCGCGCGTAGCGTCGGTAAGCGAATGTGCTTCTGAGGATTTCGGGGGTTGAACAAAAGGTTTCAGGGTGCCACACGCTCGCTCCCTATATCTTCCGTTGCAGATGTCAATAGCAATGCCCGTCTTGGCGAGGAAGTGTACCAAGAATAATTGGAACCGATAGGCCGGGGAGGAGAGCGAAGCGTTTTCGCCTCACTCGTTTCTCCCACCGCACCACAAGCCGCGTCGGCACCGCTCTTGTGCGCAATGCCGCTGGCTAATCGGAACGTGAGGTTGCTCGCTCGCAGTCGGAGTCCATTCCGACGGAGATGCTCGCACACCTCGTCGCCAAACAGGGATGCGCTCGCTCCTGTGTCTAGCAAAGCGATGAACTTACGTTGTGCCACTGTAAGCTCCGTAAGTGGTACTGGTGTGTCGCTTTGTGGTTCCAAAGGACAGGCCAGCGGGGATACGAGTTCGTGTGACTCGCTGAGCACTGCTGTTGACGCCGCCGGCTGTGCAGCGTTGCTCACCGGCGACTGCGTTCGTTTCCCGAAAGCGCGTGCTCTCGGTTCACGGGGCATCTGCACTCCCGGGCGTAGTGCACTCGTTGGTTGCACCGGTAGCAGAGCGTATTCGGCTGTTGCTAAGAAGGCAGTTGTCGCCGGGCCTACCGTCGCAGTTGCCCTTGGTTCTAGCGTCCTCGGGTCGGCATGACGGTCCCGATTCTAGGTACTTTGGCCGCGTGCAGCGTGTGCTGCCCGCATAGCATACGTGTTTGGGTCGAGAGCTCGGTCTGATAGTTCCCAACCATTTCTCAATTGCCCGTCACTGAATGCAAGCGTTTCTGCTCCCCGGGAAGGAATGCGAAAAGTGTCTGCGTTCCAGGCGCATCGCGGCTTAAGTGCCTGCGACGCTGGCGGGGGAGGACGATACGCGTGGGAGGCGAGTATGTCCGCCTATATGCGCTTGGCTGCCGAGGCGAGTTCGTCCAAGTCCCTGAACAGTACGCCTCGTATGTAGGCTGCGAAGGTAGGGTGAGCTTGTCGCGTGACGCGCTCTACCTTCTCGTCGTCCGGAGGTGGGGGTTTTGCGATATGATAAAGTCCGTCCATCGCCCTCACGTACTCAAGCAATGACTTGTCCGAATTCTGAGTCCACACCTCCAACTCGCGCCGCTGACGACGCTCGTAATCTGCGGCAAGAACTCCTCGCGAAACCTCGCTCGGAACTCCGCCATTGTACGTGACCGGTGGTCAGTGAGGCGGAACCAGCGGGCAGCCTGATCGGCCAGTGAGATTGGCACGACACGCGCCAGAATCTCGCCATCGGTAAGCCCTGTCGCCTGCTGGTAGGTCAGCATGCGCTCAAGGTACTCGTTGGCACTGACAAGATCATGATAGGCGCCGTAGCTGGGAAGGTCCACTCGTAGCCTCGGTTTCGCCGCTGGATCGGGTGTTTGCAGGGTGTTCTGCTCGATATCTGTGAGGCTCTCTGTGAGGCGCAAGGCGTTGCGATACACAGCCTCTTGGGGTTGGCCTGGCCAGGGAGTTCTGGCTGAGGGCCCGCGTGGGATGAGCAAGGCTGCAGATGTCGCGCCTTGCTCTCCCTACCTGGCGGCATAGCGCTTGGCGAGAAGTGCCTAGCGTCGCCGCGCGTCTGAGCCAGTGTGTTGTGTGAATCACCGCTCGGCTCAAACGATATAGATCGCAGGTTCTAGCATCAGCCCCTCGCAATACACCTGCAGTAGTTGTTACTGCCATGCCGATTTGTTCCTGCTGAGATGCTGTATTGGACAACCACAGCAATGACTGGAAGTCAATCCAGCTCGCCGCCATGGCTAGCCTGTTTGTCGGCAGTCGGTCACAGAGACACTCGGTTTGTCAAACGTCTGGTGCCACGTTTTCGCGGCAAGAATATGGGGGTTATTCTTGTATTAACGCTCAAAAGGCTAGAAGCAGTTGTCGCTTTATAGCACCAGCGTGCCACCCATAGCATTCAGAGCTGTGACACCCAACACGCGGTGCGGTAAGTCGCCACCACAGCGGGTTCGGGCCAGACGGGACAAACACGAGTTTTCTACTCGGTTGAGCGTTTGCTGCTCCCGAGCAATACAGAACAGCAGCAACAATACAACCGCCGTAACGAGCGAGCGTACCGCTCGCGTACGAGGGTGAAAAGCCCAAAGGGAAAGAACGCACGCAAAAATGTGGGGGAAGAAGGTTCCGCTCACCTCGCGTGGTTCCTCGCTCACGGCCCGCGGCGGTCAAGTCACACGCGGTGGCCGGGCGATAAGGGCCGCGGTCTCCGTGGCAGATCTCTGATCCGTGCGTGTGCACGGCTCCCGCCAGAAGACAAGCGAGCCTCGGGAGGAACGCGCCTTCTCCCGGGCTGTGGAGAGGAGGTCTCTCCACAGTCGAGGCCAAAAAGGGGAAAGGGCAATGTCCCCGCGGCGGCATCGCGGCGGGGCACGAAAGGAAGCGGGGTAAGTCGCTGGAAAATTTTTAGAGTATGGCATTCCTTTTCCGCCTGCCGCCGTCGCGCCGACTTGCTGATGCGGGTGACGTGTCTTCGCGCTGCCATATCCCTTCCATGCGCGGGCGGAATACCTGCCGTCACGACGCATCTAGCGTGCGTCGTGGTAAACAGTGTGAGGAGTGCTGCCGAAGGGGAGCAGGGGAATGCGGCGACAAAAAGGGAAGAACCGAAAACGGCACCGCGTGCAAGTGTCGTGCTTCTCGGCCCCAGCGAGTGGGGAATGGTTTCTTCTCGGAAGTCGGCCCGAAACCCGAGACGACAACAGGACGGCTGGGCTGAACTGGCGCTGTGCTTGTTTTCGTTCCTGCTAGCTGGCCAGAGTGGCTGAAAGTGGCGTGTGTGTTTTAAATTGTGTTTGTTTCTTCTTGTAATAGCTTCTAGTTGGCCACGGCAGCTTACAGCGAGGCGTGTGTTTTAGATTGTGTACTTGTCTTTTTCCTTGCGTCATCTTTCGTCTAAACGATGGCGTGAAAGTCATCTATTGGCTAAAAAGTAAGTTTCGGCGGGAGGATTGTCGATTGGCTGAGGATGGAGGTTTTGGCACGAATGTGACGAGATGGGTGCGCGTGAAGGAGAGCGCCGAGGTTGGGTGTATGGCAGCCGGACAGATCGAGGTTGGGTGTGTGGCAGCCGGCCGCACACCCGGCCACCACCGGGTGTGTGGCCGGTGGTGGTCCCGGGGCCGAGAGCGTGGAGTTGAAGACGCGAGTTATTTGAGCGGCGCCCGGACAGGTTGGCCGTGTTGTGGCCAGCGGTGGTCCGGAGTCGTGGAAGTTTGAGGTTTTACTTTTAGTTGAAGCGGAGAGGTCGAAATCTTTTCGGCATATGTAAATCAGTTGTGTATATATTTGTATGAAATAATTTCTTGATGGAAGCCTTCCAAGTGCCTTATCATCCGAAGACCTGCACACCTGTGATCTCACCCATAGCGAAGTACGTCGCCAGGGTCACTCACGAGACCTGCCCTCTACGACTCCACATCAACATCAGGAGAACAACATCAACGAGAGAGAGAGGGAAAAATTCATGACTGGCGCAGCCGACAGGATTCGAGACAAGGGACCGCTGCTTTGCGACGGGAACGAGGAAGACAGAGGCAACTCAGGTTGAGAAGACGTCGATTTGGTCAGCTCACAAGGAACGTTTGCCCTTGGGTGGCGAAGAGAAGTCGAAAACCTGACGTCAAGAAAGAAGAAAGAAGGCACAAGAGACAGCAGAGGGATCTTCACCGATCATCGCAGCTTCGACACCGATGTAGGTGGGGAGAGGAATCGTGGACACCAACAGAGGAAACAAGGACGGACTTAAACTGAAGGGGCCTTGAGAGTGTGGCGGCGTTGCGTAACAGGACTTGTAGCGTGTCAGCGTGAAGTCCATTGTGAGAGAACTCTGGAACTTGATTTGATTGATGACCTTTGAAGAGAAGGCGGCGAAAGAAAAACGGTGAGCGAACAGCGCTGCTCTCAACGTTGTTACCTTATGCTTACGAGGGGAAAGAGTAAACTACTGTCGCCAGCGATGGATAGTAACATGACTGGGGGAGTGAGCGGGGCAAACACGGAAAACGGCCAACCTGGACCCAAAGTGGAAATTGAAATAGAACTTGAGAAAATGAGGCTAAAGAGGGCTAAAATTGAATTGGAGACAGAGAAATTGCGCAGGCAAGGCACAGCTGATCGGTCAGAGGGCAAAGAAACAGTAAAATACTCCACAATGCTGAGCAGTGTACTATCTCGAATGCCGAAAGATGAGTCGCTTACTCTGGGGTGGTTTGATTCGGTGGAGATGCTGTTTCACTCCTTCAGAGTACCGGAAAGCGTGCAGTCTATCACCCTGATTCCATACCTCACTGACTGCATGCGATCGATGGCGATGCAAAGTGGAACAAAGGAGATACTTGAGTACAAACTGCTAAAGGAGGTAATTTTGAGGGAGTTGCGATTAAGCCCGGCGGAATATAAAAGAATGTTTGACACAGCTAAGAAAGGACCGCAAGAATCATGGCGCAAATTCGGCTACCGACTACGCAGCTAATACTCTTATTATATCAGCAGAAGAAAAGTGACTGAAATTGAGGAGCTGATGGAATTGGTAGTGGTGGACAAACTGAAAGAGGTCCTGTCTAATGATGCTCTGCGACAGATAGCACTTCAGGAAAACAAAAGCTGGCTGAGAATCGACGGACTTACAGAAGTAGTCGAGGCGGTGGAGAGCAGGCGAGGGAAATCATTTGGGGCTGGCGTTCCGCGCATGAGTACGGCCCGCGGCGAAGGATGTAGAAATGAGGGGGAGGCCGGGGCGTCGAAACTTCGTGGGGAAGAACCCATGGGCGTGAATTATACGCCATTTAAAGCACATACGATGACACGCCAGTGTTACCGTTGTGGCCGACTAGGTCACATGTCTAGGGAGTGTCGGGAAACTGAGGTAAAGTTCGGAAACAGAGATATGGGTGTTCGGAATGTTGCTACGGAGGGGCATTCTGCCGGCAGAGAATGCAAGCAGGATAGGGAAAAGAACCCAGCGTCACCCTTCTGTTACCGCTGTGGCCGTTTAGGGCATATGGCCCGAGAATGCCAAGAGACGGAGGTCAGGAAGATTACAGCCAGAGTGATAGAAGTAACCCCCCACAACGCTGAAATTCTGTCCCGGGATCGGGAGCCAAAAGCCAGCACTCAGTTGACGGAGACGCATAAGATGGGCGATGTCTCCCTCTGTTCGGGGGAAAGCAGTCATCTTAGCACGAGTAGATTCGGGCGCGGACATCACAGTGGTCAGGAGGTCACTACTGCCACAGGAAAGGGTAGATCCACGAGGTAAAGTCGCATTTAAGGGTGCCTTCGGACATCAGATTGAGGCTGAGCTGGCGTATGTGGCACTAAGAATTGATCGGAGGGGCTCACATGTTGCCATCTTGTGCGCAGTGACAGAGAAATTGGCGAACGAAATTAACTGCTTGTTATCAGTGAGTGACTATAATGAACTGGTCAAGCAGAAAGAAAACGAACAGATCGAGGACCACTGTAATTTAGGGAACCCACGCGCTACTGTGGCGGCGGTTGTCGCACAGCCAAGTGAAAACGAACAGCTGGGAGAAGCAACGTCATTGAACTTTAGGGCACTACAGCTGGAGGATGAAAGCTTAAAAACCTCATGGCAACAGGCGAAGGCAGGCACCCATGGTATGCAGGTAACCAACGGCCTGCTATATCATTCAGGTAAGATAAACGGGAGGATGGTGGAACAGCTGGTTCTGCCGAAATGCAAGAGGCAGGCGGTGTTACAGGTAGCCCATGACAGAGAAGTTGGTGGGCATCTTGCGGCAAAGAAAACGAGGCAGCGCATAAAGAATTCATTCTTTTGGCCGAACATGAACACCGAGATTCTTAGGTATTGTCAGGCATGCCCGCAGTGCCACAGGAATGCTATACAAAGGAAGTCGGACAGGGTGCCGGTAGCACCGCTGACAAGACCAGCAAGCCCATTTCAGGTGATAGTTATGGACTGTGTAGGTCCAATAGAACCCCCGTCGTCAAAAGGCCACAAGTATGCTCTTTGTTTGATGGACGTGTGCTCTCGGTGGCCAGAGGTAGTTTGTTTGAAATCTTTGACAGCCCGAGCAGTGTGCGACGCCCTCGTGGAAATATTCTCTAGGGTTGGGGTGCCTGAAATGGTCTGCTCGGACCAGGGGACAAACTTTACGGCAAAGGTAACCCAGGAAGTGTTGGCCCGTCTCGGGGCATCGCCCAGATTCTCAACCCCGGGTCATCCGGAAAGCAATGGCCTTGTTGAAAGATGAAATGGGACATTCAAAAGTATGCTGCGGCATGTGATTGGAGAACACGGACGGGGGTGGGACCGATTGGTCCCATGCCTTTTGTGGGCATTTCGCGAAGTGCCCAATGAAACGACCGGAGTGTAGCCATGTGAGCTCCTTTATGGGCGCACGCTTACGGGGCCATTAGCAATATTAGAGAAGTCTTGGACCGGAAACTGGACCCTTCCGATTACACTGAATGAGTCGGCAGAAAAGTATTTACTGGAACAACGTCAGCGGCTGGCTGCCATGTTGGAGGTGGTGGGGCAAAATGCTGCCGATAAGCAAAGAGCATACGCGACATGGTACAATCTGAGAGCACGGCCGAAGAATTTTAATTGTGACGATCTCGTTCTAGTCTGGAATGAGGATACGTCTAAGGGGCAGTACGCCTGGAGGGGGCCGGTAAAGGTAGTTGAGAGGAAGCGAAAGGATAGCTATGTGGTGCAGATGGAGGATGGATCCCGAAAGTGGATACATGCAACTAATTTTAAACCGTTTACGGTCGGGGTAAGGAAAGTCGGGGTCGTATTTGAGGATGAAGAGTTCAGAAAGGTGGAGGAAGTACCTGTAGTATCTGTTCACATGAGCGAAGCAGAGGTAAAAGACTCTCATATCCAGGAAGTTGCCCGTCGGCACAGTGAGGTGTTTTCGGGAAAGCCGGGGAAAAGTAGGGCAGGTAAGCGCACGATCCGCATTATGGCCAACGCACGTCCTGCTCCTCGTCACTAGTACAGGCTCCCGTTGAAGTTGAGAGTCGAGGTTGAGAGACAAGTACAGGAGCTAGCGGCTGAGGGAATGATCTATCCCACCGAATCCCCTTACGCCCGCCCTGTGGTGTGTGTGGCGAAAAGCGACGGGAGTGTGAGGCTCTGCGTTGATTACAGATTCCTCAACTCCATTACAGAGGTAGACGCCTTTCCGATTGAAAAGGTAGACGACCTCCTGGCGACGGTGGCAAAAGCATGCTACATAACAATTCTGGATTTGACACGCGGGTACTGGCAAATTCCGCTAGACGAGCAGAGCCAAAGATTAACCGCATTCGCGGCCGACAGTGGACAGTACGCCTGGACAGTGATGCCGTATGGACTAAGAAATTCCGCGGCCACTTTCCAGCGGATGATGAATGAAATTCTCTTTGAGCATAGAGCGTATGCGTGCGCTTGCATCGATGACATCGCAGTTTTTTCTGAAACCATAAGCGAACATGCCCAACATCTCGATGCGATGTTGGAGACACTCAAATCTGTGGGGATCAAGGTAAATGCTGAAAAGTGTAAATTTGCACAGGGAAGCGTAAGTACCTGGGGCACATAGTCGGTTCTGGAACGCATTGTCCCGATCCTGAGAGGGTTCGAGCAATAGATGCAATGCAGCTACCACGAACAAAGGCGGAACTCAGAAGCGTACTTGGGGTAATGAACTATTACCGCAACTACATAAAAGATTACTCGCGGGTAGTGCTTCCCCTCACAAACTTAACGAAGGGTCGTCGAAACGGCCCGATCAGCTGGCAGAGTGAACAAGAGCAAGCATTCCAAGAGGTGAAGAGTGCGCTGGCAACTCTAGCTGTTCTATGCCCACCATACATGTCCAAGCTTTTTATTCTGTCAACCGACGTGTCTCAGGAGGCAATCGGAGCATGTCTGGCGCAAAATGCAGACGGAAGAGAATACCCAATTGCATTCTTGAGCAAAAAATTGAGCGAAACTCAAGTGAAGTGGTCGACGATTGAAAAAGAAGCGTTCGCTGTGGTATGGGCATTGGATCAGGTGAGCACATGGGTACTAGGAGCGGAAGCGCATGTCAGGACAGATCCCAACCCTCTGCAGTATGTGGCCACTGCGGCATCGAGCAGTGCACGGCTCACGAGGTGGGCGCTGTCGCTACAGAAGTACAACATCACGGTCCAGGATATCAAGGGGGCCGACAACGTGCTTGCGGACGCGCTTTCCCGCATTCAAACCTAACATGAGAAAAGGAAAAAGGAACCCCTGAGCACAGAGCACGAGAGCAGCGATGTTCGAGGCTCGCCTTGGTGGACTGTTGTGGTTGCTTTCCTTTTATTTGTATGCATGGTTTTTGTATAATTTAGCTTCACTTGAAACATGTAATCCTGTGACGTATGTTGTGTTGTGCAGAAGTGTACCTTGTTTTCATGTACTTGCATGCCGGTATTCCTTTTCGGAGTGCATCTCAGGGTGTCTCTCGAGGGGAAGATTTAGCGCTTTCTCGCACTAGGGAGAGGTGCGTCGACTTGAGGCAGTCTAAAGGGAAAGTTTGTTTTTTCCGAACTGAAAAAAAAAACGGGGAAAGAAGGAAGAAGGGGGGAGGTGTCACGGCGCATCTAGCGTGCGTCGTGGTAAAGAGTGTGAGGAGTGCTGCCGAAGGAGAGCAGGGGAATGCGGCGACAAAAAGGGAAGAACCGAAAACGGCACCGCGTGCAAGTGTCGTGCTTCTCGGCCACAGCGAGTGGGGAATGGTTTCTTCTCGGAAGTTGGCCCGAAACCCGAGACGACAACAGGACGGCTGGGCTGAACTGGCTCTGTGCTTGTTTTTGTTCCTGCTAGCTGGCCAGAGTGGCTAACAGTGGCGTGTGTGTTTTAAATTGTGTTTGTTTCTTCTTGTAATAGCTTCTAGTTGGCCACGGCGGCTTACAGCGAGGCGTGTGTTTTAGATTGTGCACTTGTATTTTTCCTTGTGTCATCTTTCGTCTAAACGATGGCGGGAAAGTCATCTATTGGCTAAAAAGTAAGTTTTGGCGGGAGGATTGTCGATTGGCTGAGGATGGAGGTTTTGGCGCAAATGTGACGAGCTGGGTGCGCGTGAAGGAGAGCGGCGAGGTTGGGTGTGTGGCAGCCGGACAAATCGGTCGTGTGTGGCCGGTGGTGGTCCCGGAGCGGAGAGCGTGGAGTTGGAGACGCGAGTTATTTGAGCGGCGGCCGGACAGGTTGGCCGTGTTGTAGCCAGCGGTGGTCCGGAGTCGTGGAAGTTTGAGGTTTTACTTTTAGTTGAAGCGGAGAGGTCGAAATCTTTTCGGCATATGTAAATCAGTTGTGTATATATTCGTATGAAATAATTTCTTGATGGAAGCGTTCCAAGTGCCTTATCATCCGAAGACCTGCACACCTGTCTGATCTCACCCGTAGCGAAGTACGTCGCCAGGGTCACTCACGAGACCCGCCCTCTACGACTCCACATCAACATCAGGAGAACAACATCAAGGAGAGAGAGAGGAAAAAATTTGTGACTCATGCCTTCTGTGGGAGTTCCTTTTTTTTCAGTCTGTTCGTGTACGCGTAAATGTGAGAAATTCCAAGGCGTCATGCCTGGCTTCTGTGCCTTTGGGTTCAGCAGCAGGACTGAGTCAGGAAAAGCGTTTTTCTGCACTCCTGAAGTAAAAAATGATAGTAAATAGGCTGGGAAAACTTCGTGCATCAAAAAACACCCGCTTGTGTGAGGTAAGCTGGTTTACTTATACGTTACACATTGTTTGTTTAGCCGCAAAATAAGGGCAGGAAATACGCAACGTGCACATGGTGCGCATAATTGGAATAGATGTTCACATTTTAACGCAGTATGCCGCACGCGCGCGGGAACAGGCCGCGTCCGTTTTGCCTGTGGTATTTTGTGAAACCCACAAATTAAGAGAACCATGTAGCGAGCCGGTAACAGATCCGTCTGTATTCAGTTATGCAAAATACATGCAGCGTGCACGCGGGTGCTTGCATGTGCGCACCATTGTGCGACCGCTCTTCTTCATTGTAAGCTTTTTATTGTGAATTCGGATATACCTGAAATTTACCTGCACATTTTAAGGGGTTTATAGGTACATCGGGATTCAACGACCCGAAGCGACACATTTTAAATATTATTTATTTTAGTTAACTTTTCCAGCAGTTCTTAGCAGACTTGTTAAAGAGTGGTCCATGCCGTTTTTGACTAGAATTACTGGCCAACAAAATTTTTTTTGTGTGTTCGCGACTATGTATCCTTTACAAACACACCAGTTCCTTTAGAAGTTATGGACACCAAGTATTAGCGATGTCTTTTGCATTAATGCCTTGCACTTATTTTCGTTCATGAAAGCAGAAACATTTCGTGGCGAGTGATTTTGGGAAGCCCACGGTCGATGTTAAAAAGAAACTCGAATCGAGTGCAGTTCCAAGCATCTTTGCACTTCGAAAAGCAGACTGCAAGGAAGGCACCTTATCCTCGCCCCTACTGTTTACCGGCAGACCACACGGCCTTTTCTGCTTTTCACAGCCAGTCATTTGCAAACACCATTCCAGGTAGAAGACGAGGCGATCAAAACAAAGATGTGCCTTGAAATTTTCGCTGCTTCACCAACACATTTTCTCACTTTCCGCTCACCACACGATAACTGCTGGTACTGTTTTGGACAAACATTACGAAATCATCCAGTTTAGCTGAACTTAAAACTAGTTCCAAGCCGACGGCGGCTGTCACTTGCTATTTCGACGGCGCAGGTCCGGCGGCCGGGAAGGAAAATGGCACCTGGCGGATGTTGTTGCCAGGAGAACTAGCACCTTAGCGGTACTTCAAAATTTTCCACTGACTCTAAGCGGGGGCGGCGTGAGTGCCCTCCCTCGCAAATCACCCAAACGGCGAGCGCATAACTTCGCGTAATAATTACGCGCGGCCGTTACGATGGGGCAGGGGATTGACGTGTATCCCTACAAACTGCTTAAGGTGTCTAATGCTAGGAGTTTTCGGCCGTCGTAGCGGTGCTGGTACGCCGAAGCCGACAATGACTTCCGCACTTTCGTGTATATTTGTGGGGGACACGCGATCTGGGAACACGGAGAACTCTCCGCAGCATACCGGAGGCGTAGAGTGGCCTCAAGCTGAAGTAATTAAAAAAACTTACGAGGCCATAATGAGGCGCGGCCTTACACCTATGTTTTGGCTTTAGAAACAATTTTCGAATCTGCTGTCAGTTCTACTGATGCAGAAATTGTAGCACGTTTAATTTAATAAACATTTTATTAATAACTATTTAAAAATGCACTACATGAGCAACTCAGGTGCAGATCTAATCTAAGAGGACATGGCCTGGCAAATAAGGCGACATTAAGCGTAATAGCGCGAGCAAGACTACACAACACCGATTGTGTGTGCATTGCCGCCAGTTTGTTCACAAAGAAAGCGGGTCACTTGTTACATATTGCCCTGATGATCGTTACTCTGCCACCATGTCTGCCAGTTAGCTTTACCACGCGGTCTCTCCACCTAATGCGAATGGATTACCCTATGGACCATCCGTTTTTGCAAGATGCGGCCGTAATGAATTCTACCAGTGAAAAGGCGTCTCATAGACCAGGCCCTATTATTAACCTCCCCCCCCCCAATCCTTCATTTTTTTTTAGGTTTTGCTTCCACCTCACGTATACTGGCTTTACAGGCGAAGCATCAATTCTGACACATCATTTACGAGTGATAAACGCTGCATTCAAATAGAATACATTGATGATTACGGGCCTAATGAAATGATGACGCTGGATGCTCGGGACTACAAAAGTCAAGACTTGTAAGTTCTTTTTTTCTGCTTGAGCTTGGCTGTTATTTATTATACCTACAATTTCTTCTTTCTGCATAATTTCGGGGGCTCGACGCATGAGAGATTGTGGAACTGATCACGCGACCGAGGGGACTGAACAGAATTACGATGGAGGTGAATTGAAAAATACACCCGAGCGCTCATACATATTGATGCAGGGAAGAGGAAAAAGTAATATAAATTGAGACCGAGGTTATTACAGTTGGGCAAACACGTAGTGAGAGATTTGGCGCTTGTATTTTCAAGCTGCAAAATACGCTAATAAAATTCGCCTATTCTTCCGCACGCCTCGACAACGCGGGGACGACACGAAACAGTCGCAGAGGGAGATAGCGTCGGAGAAAGCCGTCATCGTGGATATTCGAACAGATGATCTCATCTTCCCGTCTTGGTTAATTGGTTGGTTGGTTAATTTATTTATTCAAAATGTCCCGAAAGGTCCTCGAAGGAGGGTATTACATGGGCTAGAGGAAGGAGGGAGCAATAAATATATACTTAATGCATAAATATACCTATTAAATAAAAATAATGCGATATAATAGTGCGGTTCTATATAACAGTCAACATATACATCAAGGTACAACGTATGGAGCAATAAAAAAAGTACAACAGAAACAACCACAAAAAAACGCGGGAGCCATTATACATCGGTAACTGAGCGGAGGAGTTCTTGAAAGTTAAAGATGTTTAATTCAGTGACAGGTGTAGACGGTAGGTTATTGCGATCGACTATACTGCGTTCAATAAATAACCTCAAGTAAAGAGGTGACCGACACGCGATGCGCTTTGCTTTGAAGGACTGATCGCGACGTGGAAAGACGACTGAGTGTGACTGGAAGGAGTCGGTCTGAAGCGACGGGTAGATGATACAGTCGATCGAAAAGTGTGAGATGTGAAAGCTTGCGGCGATATTATGAGAGGTCGAGTTCGGCGCTTTTTTTCAATGCTGTGACACTGGTGAAACGTGAATAATTCAAGAAAATGAAACAAGCGGCGCGGCTCTGCAATGATTTTGTGTCGTTAATTAGGCAGGCGTGGTCCAGATCCCAGATGGCCGATGCGTATTCAGATTTCGATGAATTATATGAATGTGACATAAGCAAGTTTCTTTAGACGTGAAGGGGCTTGTCTAAGATTTCTTTTCAAAACACCAAGTGAGCGTGTAGCCGAAGCTAGAGTAACGTTAATGGGGTGATTACATGATAAGTGCACTTCCATATCAGTGCACATTAATGAACTCCGGGTGGTCGATATTATCCGGAGCCCTCTACTACGGTGTCCATGATAGCTTGAGTCGCTTTGCGACGGTAAACCCCTTAAACCGAACCAAAATCTTGATAGATCAGCTGGAAAATAAATTCCGAGATATTTACACGTACTGGTACGCTCAACAATGCTTACATATATTAATTCTCGCTTACTTTGGAATTTCTCCTTTTGGAAGCTTGTTGGAAAGCTATTTCGTTCATGACAATTTTATCTCTCCCGGTGCGCTTATTTGGACCAAAGGCTTTTGCGCGAGACATCGACAATCCGTGAACTTGGCCATCGCTATCTTCTAAAGCTAGGCCTCACTGAGCGGAAAATGTCGCCTAAAATTCCTTGGTAGAGAGAAAAGCAAAAGCTCACAGGAAAGTCAGCACGGTCTAACGCTAGATTTAGCGAGAGCTATTGAAGCGTTTTCATCTCGTAATATACCGGTGCTCTATACCGGTTGTTTCACCTAAGATGCTCAGCAATTTTTTAAAACAGACTTTTGAGCAGCAGTTTTTTTCGGTGCAGTAATGTCAGTGGTGTGGCGCATCAGAAAATAGCTAAAACGCGCTAACTAGTGGGTTGGTCAAGTAATATGATGCAAGCAGAACTTCTTGCTGGGCTAGTTGGTTCATTGTGACATGTGTGAGAACAGCGCGAAAGAAGAAGCCCGAAGGCGAAACGAAGAAGGGACAGGAAAGAGCGCTGAACTGGTAACTGGAAGAGCGCCAGTTCAGCGCTTTTTCCTGTCCCTTCTTCGTTTCCGTCATGGCTGCCGAGAGGTGCGGACGTGTGTCGCATCGCCTCCGCAGTTTTTGACCATTCCGAACCGTACCAATCCACAGCGCCACCAGATTTTATTTGGAGCTGAAAGAATTCACAAGCTGCCCCACCTGGACACCAGGTTCCGAACGGTAGGACCAAATTTTGGCTCCTCATCGGACTTGGGCTCTGCGATTCGGACGGCGTCTCGCCGAGCCTACCGGCAGGACATCTTCGACTACGGGAATACATGGGCCGCTAGGCCTGACAAGGCAGCGGTGGTGCGGCCTGAAATCGACCCCGCTCTGCGAACTACACATTCGATCAGACCATGGAAGGATTGCCCCAAAACTTGCCGGACGCACAGGAGATGGATGAGGACGACCTCAACACCACTGACTCCGAGAGCCCGGTGAGCAACGCTGACGCGGCGTCCGCCACGCAGGAGCCGCCCAACCCTTACAACAACGACGCCAGCTGGGAATTGGCATTGTCCAAACGCCAGAAGAAACTCCAGAGGAAAAGCAGACGGATCGCTGCGGGGAACAATTCGACCACCCAAAACAACCCCGGCGAAGACAACTCAACTCAACTCACCGCGACCGACGGAGGGCCAGCCGCCGCCGGCAGAAACGCCAACGGACAAGGACCAGGACACCAGCCAAGGCGCAGGCTGCCTCCGCTCCCTAAGAACGATTTCAAAATTATCATTCGACCGAAGAAAGGACTTGCTGTCAGACAGCTTCACACCCACCAGGTAGCCCGCGCTGTAGTCGCAGCGTGCAACCAATAATGCAAAGACGAAGATTTCATCATACGGCTCCGGCCAGGATCTAGCATCATTATCGTAAGCACCCCACATGAATCAACTGCCCAACTCGTGAGACGCATTACTAGCCTCACCTTTGCGGGACGCGCATTTGAGATGAACACCTACGTGGCCGCGCCGGACGCTGTCCAACGTGGCGTGATACATGGAATTGATCCCGGGACGACACCAGAAGAACTCAAGGCCCATTTACGAGTGCGCACCCAAGGAGTCACCATACTCAGCGCCCGGATGTTAGGAAAAACCAAGACGGCCGTCATCACCTTTGACGGTCCCATTGTCCCAGAATATGTTATCTACTACGGGGGCGAGACGGCATGCTACCCGTAACGCCCGACGAGACAAGTGTGTTATGTGTGTTTCCAGCAAGGCCACCGCTCCGACGTGTGCCCCACACCTAATGTGCGCGCGTGTAGCCAGTGCGGAACGCAAAACCCGCCGACTGGACATTCCTGCACTCCAAAGTGCGTGATTTGTGGTGAGGCCCACTCTACCGGGTCGAAGGACTGCCGCGAACGACTCAAGAAAGTCAGAAGGCAGCAAACCAAGACCGCCCTCAGCAACGCTACAGGTGAAAACGCCAGCAACAGCGGCGGACGCGACAGCAGACGCCGCAGCCGCGGTGACCGAAGCAGACGGCCGCGGTGGTTCAGCTCGGAGGGAGCTCATCACGGAGCCGCTCGGGATCCCGCTCATCACGGCATCGCTCGCGGTCCCATTCGTTTCCCCCCATGCCACCCCTGCGGGGACGAATGCCGGGAACCAGCACCGGAAGAACGAAGACACCGGGCCCGCCCAGAGAAGCAGCAACAAGGTGAGCTGGAGAGCCGATGCTCCCGGGTTTGCTCCACATTCGAGTGGGACTGGTAACAAACTCAACACCAATACAAACAATGCAAACAACCGTGACCTTGAACATGGAGACGCAGAGAAAGCAGCACTTAAGCGCGAACTAGAACTTGCTCGCGTTAAACAGAATGAGTTGGAACGCCAAATTGCGGAACTCACAAAGATAGTTCAAGACCTAAAATCCAACTAACACCCGCTGTCGAACGCTACACAAACGAACTCCTCGCTGCAGATGAGCGATGAGGAACGCTGAAACCTCAAAGCGGAAATACAACAGATGATGCAACAAATGATGCAACAGACGATGCATCAGGTACAAGGACAACTAGCAGAGCTACGGAGTGCCTTCCGTAAACAAAAACACACAGAGAACATTAAGGAAAAGGCCTACAACCGTCCTGCGTTAGCAGCTCTCGCCAATCCATCTACATCCCAGGGAACGGGCAATTGCACAAGCTCAAGAACCTAAATCATGGCTAACACGAACCACAGCAAACAAGACATCTTAGACATATGGCAATGGAACTGCAGAGGCTATCGCAAGAAACAAGGCCTCATCAAACAATTCATTCAGACGCAGCTAACACCACCTGACGTTATCGCACTTCAAGAAACGGGCGCGACACCCACTCTCACTGGATATACCTGCTACGACAGCCACATGACGGGAAAGACAGCCATCTTAGTGAGCAAGGCAGTCATAGCCATCAATCACGACAGCATACCCGACACTGACATTGAGCATGTGATTGTAGAGATCGTACCGAAAAGAAAAGGAAAGGGGGAAGTGTATTCATCGTCAACGTGTACAGCCCCCCGAAGCAAAGAAAAGCAAAATTTTTTTAACTTTTTCACGGTGTCCACAGACTAGCGAAAAACAACACGCTAATCATCTTGGGGGATTTCAACGCCATGGACAAGAGCTGGGGGTACCAAAAGGCCACCATTAAAGGCAAAACGCTAGCCGAGGTTGCAGGTAACTTCAACTGCAACCTACTCACGGACCCAGCAACCCCTACCAGAATTGGAAATAGCGTCAGCATCGACACCTGCCCCGACCTGACATTCGTAAGAGGACTCGGAAAAACACAATGGGAGAACCTATTGGAAAATTTAGGCAGCGACCACTACATACTCAAGACGCAAGTAGCCTCAGACAGGCTGAGACGCCAGTTGGGCGCGGCAAAAATAACGGACTGGAATGCGTTCCGCGAAGCATGCGACAGCAACCTTACCGAGAATGGCATACAGTCGTTAGAGGAATGGGGAAGCATGCTAAGGGATACGCAAGACAAGTACACCAAAACCATAAACCGAACAGCGGAAACACCCGAGGTGGACGGTCGACTGCTCAAGCTTTGGGATGCTAGGCGCAGTCTCACCAGGAGATGGAAAAAACAAAAACATAACAGGAAACTCAAGCTTAAAATCGCCGAAATTACAGCGAAAGCAGAGGAATACGCCACACAGCTGGCAAAACAAAATTGGCAACAATTCAGCGATTCTCTTAGTGGGACGCTAAGCACGACACGGACTTGGCGTATCCTTAGAGCGCTCCTCGATCCGACTAAGACAAAAGCTGAAAACAATAAATCCATATACCGGTTCATTCACCAGTTCGAGGGCCCTGACTCGGAACTCCTCGACAGATTGCGCGCCAAATGCTTTGGCAGCACGAACCCGCCGACCTATACAGGGGACTACCGGGGAGACGATAACGCTAATCTGGACATACCCATCACACGAGAAGAGGTCTACGCGGCCATGCGAAACACCACCAGAAATACGGCCGCGGGAGCGGATAAAATAAACAACGCACTCATCCGCAACCTCAGCGATGCGCTGGTCGCTGAACTGACAGACTTCCTCAACAAACATTGGGAAGCTGAAACTGTCCCCGAGGAGTGGAAACATGCCGAAGTGGTGATGATACCCAAGCCAGGCAAGAAACTGCAGATAGAAAACCTCAGGCCGATCTCGCTTACGTCATGCCTGGGAAAACTATACGAGCGAGTGGTAACGCAGAGACTTACATGGAAGACAACGAACTGATCCCTCACAGCATGTTCGGCTTTAGAGCAAAATTATCAGCTCAAGACGTACTCCTCTAATTATATGAAGGTGTACTTCGGAACGTTCCTCGGGACGGAGAAAACGTGATAATGGCCCTAGACATCAAAGGCGCTTTTGACAATGTGAGCCACGAACCAATCCCTACGGGCCTGGACAACCTGAACTGCGGGCGCAGGATTCACAGCTTCGTCAAAGCATTTTTATCCAACAGAACTGCAACCATCCGCATAGAACTTCGGTCCGAGAAGTTTCGAACGCCTAACAAGGGAACACCTCAAGGGTCGGTCATTTCACCCACGCTATTCAACGTGGCCATGATCGGACTGGCGAAGCAACTAAAAGAAATTGACGACATCCACTATGCCATTTATGCCGACGACATCACAATATGGACTAACACTGGCTCACTCGGCGAGAAAGAGGATAGGCTACAAGAAGCGGCCACCTGCGTTGAAAACTATGTCAAAGCAAGAGGGCTAGCGTGCTCGACCGAAAAATCTGAGCTCTTACGGGTTTGGAGAGGAAAACGGAACCGAACAGTCCCTACCAGTAAAGAACTTCGACTACAAGTTTACCTCGAAGGAGAACCAATACCAGAGAAGACACTCATACGGGTACTAGGGATGTGGATACAGTCAAATCAACGCTGTACTCACACCCTTGCGCTATTAAAGGTATCTACACTCCAAGTGGCCTGCATGATTACGCGCATCTCACACAGACGTCATGGCATGCGAGAAGAAGACACACTCAAGCTGGTCAGGAGCCTAGTGGTCAGCCGGGCGACATACAGTCTCCCGTACTACAATCATATCAAAAGTGAAATACAACAGGCGGACGCGATTTTACGCAAAGCGTATAAAACCGCGCTTCGACTACCCCATAACACCTCAACTGAAAAGCTTTTAGCCTTGGGACTGCACAACACGTTCGAGGAATTACGGGAAGCGCAGCATGTTGCCCAAATGCGCAGACTACAGCAGACCCCCACAGGCAGAGTTCTTTTAAAGAAACTGGGCTACACCGAACAAATTCGAGAAATATTGAGAACTAAAACGATCCCCGATGAGTACCGCAGCACGCTCAGGGTGGCACCAATACCAAGAAACATGGACCCGAACCTCCACAAAGACCGAAGAGAGGCAAGGGCCGACCGCTTACAGAAAACACACGCATAACAGTGTATGTCGACGCTGCCACATATGCCATGACTAGGGGACAAGGCACCAACAACGCAGTGGCAACTGTAGTCAACTCGGAATTACACGAGATTACCAGCGCCTCCCTGCAAGACTGCACGATAGCTGAGGCTGAAGAAGCGGCCGTCGCTCTAGCGGCAGCGGAGGGCTATCGGAGTGGGCGGTCACTGACAATTCTTACTGATTCACAAGCAGCCTGCCGCAACTATCTTTGCGGCAGAGTCGGTCACAGAGCGCTCCGCATACTCCGCTCTGTAGACTGCAAGACGCAACAAACACATGCAAAACCACACAAGCCGATCAAACATAAGATCATCTGGGTACCGGGGCACACGGGGGTGGCAGGAAACCAAGAGGCAGACAGGATACCTCGAGGTTATACTAACTACCGAGCATCCAACGTCAACGACCTTGAGGAATCCCTGCCAGTACCTCAGGAATACTCGGCCATACTCAACAACTACAAATGCAGCAGGATGCGGTACCCACCACCGCACAAATCTTTAAACAAAAAAGAGGCTGTCACATGGACACAACTTCAAACGGGGTCATATCCAAATCTAAACACACTAAGTAAAATTCACCCCACACTTTACGCACACAATTGTCCGTGGTGCCATGAAAAACCTACACTGTATCACATCACATGGGCATGTCAAAAAGTCGACATCGTCCCAGTTATACAAAACCCAAGTGTGGAGCAATGGGAGGGTCTGCTCTCCAGCGACTGCCGCGATGACCAGATCGGTTTGATACGGCGAGCTCAGCTGACGGCAGCATCCAGGGGAGCCCTGGAATAGGGGCAACCGACCGTTGCGGATGGACTCATCTGACCACATAAAAAAACCTTGTGCTAGAGCCGAATAAAGTTATCCTATCTGTAAGATCGCGCCTCGTACACGACCTCGCTGGCTCTCCCCTTTGTACTTCCCGCGTGGCTCGCGCAGTGCAGCAACAAATGCGGAAGCAATTACCGGCATGGGGAGGGCGCCACTTTGGAACGCAGCCGTGACGCCTCGGGCAGAGGGCGTGCGTGCAGCGTGGCCTTGCCGTCCCGAAAGGGGTGGTCTCCCTCCCACCGCGACTGATCAAAGGACTGATCCGCTGACTGATAGCGTTGTAGCCATGCGGGGAGGTAGACAAAGGTCTTCCGGTTGGACGCAGCACGAGAGGGTGGCCGCCTTGAGGCAGTTACGCACGTGCATGCACTTAAGATGAAAAGTGCGTTCTCGGGGGGAAGGCGAGGGTGTTGCGTGGAGAGCGTTTTACGAATGTTTTCTTGATTTGTTTATTTATTTATTCGAGCCCTGGTTTCGAAGCTATGCCCAACCCACAGGGCCGTGGCTACTGCGAAATTAAGTAGCGATTGGTTGATCAAAGACTGGGGCGGGTCAAGAGAAATGACCGCCCCAGCGCCTTTGTTTATGTACGTAATAAAAACGGAAGGAAAAGCCAGGTATGGCAGTCCTAAACAGGCTCCGTGCTTCGCACGTACGGAAAACTTCTAGGCTCTAACCGAGACCGCCGGTCGATGAGTAAGATTTTCCGAAGTCGCATCTCTGTGTGAGATAAGTCCTAAACAGGCTCCGTGCTTCGCACGTACGGAAAACTTCTAGGCTCTAACCGAGACCGCCGGTCGATGAGTAAGATTTTCCTAAGTCGCATCTCTGTGTGAGATAAGTCCCAACCAGGCTCCGTGCTTAGCACGTAAGGAAAACTTCTAGGCTCTAACCGAGACCGCCGGTCGATGAGTAAGATTTTCCCTAAGTTGTATCTCTGTGTGAGATAGTATCTCTGTGTGAGATAAGTGCCTTCTAAGTTACAGTACTTGAACGTCTGTGTGACTTCACGCTTCTGCAACTGAGTTTGCCTTGTATATACTCTGTAAATATAATTTCCCTTTCGTACCTTCTGCTTCTGGACTCCTGTGCTTCAAAACACCACCGAACAACTCACGTTTGGAGGAGGCTGAACTCCCCCGAAGAAAAGCAAACGAACCTGAAGAAGGAAGAGAATTTACTGGCGCAGTCACGACAGAATTCGGCAATCGTCGACCGTGAGCCGACACCACCGTCAAGCCAGCAGCCACCGTCCGGGAACCCGGGAAGGAGCCGATCTTCAGGCTCAGCCAAGGGAACAAGGTAGTCCAGAGCGCCGACCCTGAGGCGTCCTTCATCCTGCATCTCGGGACGAGGCAGTGGCAACAGAGAGGCAACGGATCCTACTAGCGACACCAGCACGGGTGAGCGGGATTCCTTGCGTACCTCTGAGGTGGTTATGGCTCATGTGTAAACGGGCGTATGGTGTTGACAAGGAGCATGATGGCGAGCTCAGATCGCAGACAGGAAAATGCGAGCGCATTAAAGGGGATAGCTACAGAGGGCTATGATCAGCCAGGCGAAACGTCAGAGGGCGATGATCAGTTAGGCGAAACGTCGCAGCAGGACGCAGCGACATCAGAGCCGATAGCGGGAGAGCTACGAAAGGTAGCTGCAACGCCGGGTTCCGATGCATTGGCAATCCGCCGCATGGAACTGGATTTCGAGCTTGCGCTCGCAAAGCATAAGCTCGAAGTCGAATCTCGAGAGCGCATCGAATTGCAGAAGCTTGGGATAGCGATGACAGGTGGCCGGCAGACCCCCTTGATATCGGAATCAGGGGAACAACGGCGAACGGGCCTCGACCCAGTCTCCCAATGCGCCAAAGTCCTAAAGGGACTCAAGTTGCCGGGCGACGCGGACGTACCGCTTTGGTTTGACGAGGTGGAAAGAGTTTTCACGACGTACGATGTGCCGGAAAACAGCCGCGTACACTTGATCATGCCGACGCTGACCGAGCGTGTGCGGTATTTGCTTCGCGGTCTTAAGGACGACGAGTGCAGCGACTACGAGTCAGTGAAGGCGGCCGTATTAAGCGAGCTGAAGCTGACCCCCGTCGAGTACTTGGATCGGTTCGAACGCGCCGCAAAGCGTAAGGAGGAAAGTTGGGCCCAATTCGCCTCTCGCGTGAAGACATACTTTCACTATTACCTTCGTTCGAGGGAGGCAGACACTAAGGAAGATGTGGTGGCTCTCGTCGTAGCCGATCGCATGAAAGCTAGCCTAAGCACCGAGGGTCTGGAGTATGTGCGCCTCCGCGAGGGCGAAAAGTGGGCGAAACCGGATGAGTTATCGCAGATGCTTCAGACTTTCGAGCAAGCTAAAGGAAAGGGGCGCGCGGTGCGACCAACGACCGCACACGCGGAGAAAGAGAGGCCCCTATGCCCACCTTCAAGTAGTGACATCAAACGGCAGACACAGTGTTATGTGTGCCGCGCAGAGGGTCACGTCGCTAAACACTGCCCCCGCGCTGCGCAGAACGCGCAGACAAACGATAAACGCGCCCGGGTTCAGAAAGTAGCCGTCGCCAGCGAGGACGCTGCCGAAACCGCTGAGTCGGCCTACCCACACAGGACGCTGGTTGCAGAAATGAGATCCCCGAGATCGTCAGATGAAGTGCGCAAATCAAAGCTGCAGCGGGTAGAAATCGAATGCGGCGGAGTACCGACAACGGCGATTATAGACACCGGTAGCGAAATAACGGTAGTCCGAGAAAGCTTAATGCCAGACGCGTCTCATGAGCCTTCCGGCAAGATAAAGCTTGTCTCAGCTTTTGGTGAAACAGTAGAAGCGAAGCTAGTTACGCTCGCGATCAGTATGAGGCGGCGCCCCACGCTTGTAGCTCGTCCAGAGGCAGTACGTGTCGTGTGCGCAATTACGGGCAAGCTCGCGGAGGGAGTGGACAGCTTGCTCTCGCGAGAGGACTGGGAGCTGCTAGCACAGTGCGAACACAGCAATGAAGCGGTCACCCGGGGCGACGCACACGTTACAGCTGGCCCTACTACAGCATCTTTCAGCGTTGTCAGGGAGGCTTTAGGGCCGGTCTCAACGACAGGCGCGGCTCACGCGAACGATTCGCAGGCAGGCGAACCGGAGAACAAAGAGTTGGCCGTGACATCAGGCGAGCAACATGAAGAAGGTAGTGACGGGTCCCCCGCCCGGCGCTCAACGCGTGACGATGAAGACGAGGCCCCACAGCAGCGCGGGAGCTTCTGTTCGGCCCAGCTGTCAGATGAAAGCTTTAAGAAAGCTCGGGCTGATGCAAAAATAGTCGAAAGTGAGCATGCTCATCCCGTGGCGTGCATTGGTAAAAAGGACGGCTCAGTGCGTATGTGTATAGACTACCGTGCGCTGAATCCGGCTACACATACTGACGCCTTCCCGATTACACCCCCGCAGGAGTTAATTATGAGGGTCGGCAGCGCGAAGTTCATTACACTCGTAGATTTGAGACGCGGTTATTGGCAGGTACCAGTGGCCCTCGAGAGTCAGCATTTGACTGCCTTCGTAACCCACGAAGGGCAGTACGCTTGGCGCGTCATGCCATTTCGGTTAAAAAATGCCGCTGCAACATTCCAGCGAATGATGAATACGCTGCTGTCGAGACACCAGAGCTACGCGGCGGCATATCTCGATGATATCGCCATTTTCTCCGCTTCGTGGCAGCAGCACCTGAAGCATTTAAGCATCGTGCTCGGCTTACTACGCGAAGCTAAACTGAAGGTAAGCCCCGAGAAGTGCCTGATCGCACAAGCTCAGATCAAGTACTTGGGTCACGTCGTGGGTGGCGGTACACACGGACCGGACCCCGATAAGCTAACCGCTGTTCGCGACCTTGCGCCGCCTACTACGAAAAAGCAGCTGCGAAGCCTGCTTGGGCTATGCGGGTACTATCGCGAATACGTAGAGAACTACGCTGAGGTCGCTGCACCGCTCACATCCTTGACGAAGCGAGGCGTGCCAAACGCGATTCCTTGGACTCGGGAAGCGCAGGAAGCTTTTACTAAGCTTAAAACGTCGCTTTGCGAAGCTGCAGCGCTAAATACCCCTAATATGCTCAAGCCATACTGGCTGTTCACGGATGCGTCCGCGATCGCGGCCGGAGCTTGCCTGGCCCAGATGGGAGACTCGGCGAGAGAGGAGCCGGTCGCCTTCGCCAGCCACCGGTTCACTACAACCCAAACCCGCTGGTCAACAATCGAGCGCGAGGCATTTGCCATCATTTGGGCGCTCAAGAAATTCGACCATTGGTTGTTCGGAGCACTGGTTAACGTGGTCTCCGACCACAATCCCTTTTCCTATCTAACGACGAGCACGCCTCATGGGGCAAAACTGGCAAGGTGGGCGCTGGCCTTGCAGCGCTACAATGTCGTAGTGACACACAGGAAAGGCACCTGTAACGGCAACGCCGACGCTTTGTCTCGCGTCCCTAGCACGAGCTGGGGTAAGGAGCAATGAGCCATGGCCCCTCGGGCTACGTGAATGTTCCCGTTCACCCGCTGCACTTTGTGATGTGATCGGTGATCTGTGGCCAGAACTCTGTGCAAGGATGCTTGCATGCCCCTGACTCTCGTACTGTGACAGACATCGTGTATGCTCTGTGTATAGTCCATGAGTGTTTTTGTGCGGTATCGGCGAGTCGTATCTTTGTGACCCGAGAGCCGTTTCTCAGCATGTCAATTTCTTTCTATGCATATTGTGTTTGTAGACAGCCGCGATCTTTTGTTGATCTTGTCTAAACGAGCGGACTCCCAAGCTCGTTTATCCTCTCAGGGGGGACGTGTAAGATCGCGCCTCGTACACGAGCTCGCTGGCTCTCCCCTTTGTACTTCCCGCGTGGCTCGCGCAGTGCAGCAACAAATGCGGAAGCAATTACCGGCATGGGGAGGGCGCCACTTTGGAACGCAGCCGTGACGCCTCGGGCAGAGGGCGCGCGTGCAGCGTGGCCTTGCCGTCCCGAAAGGGGTGGTCTCCCTCCCACCGCGACTGATCAAAGGACTGATCCGCTGACTGATAGCGTTGTAGCCATGCGGGGAGGTAGACAAAGGTCTTCCGGTTGGACGCAGCACGAGAGGGTGGCCGCCTTGAGGCAGTTACGCACGTGCATGTACTTAAGATGAAAAGTGCGTTCTCGGGGGGAAGGCGAGGGTGTTGCGTGGAGAGCGTTTTACGAATGTTTTCTTGATTTGTTTATTTATTTATTCGAGCCCTGGTTTCGAGGCTATGCCCAACCCACAGGGCCGTGGCTACTGCGAAATTAAGTAGCGATTGGTTGATCAAAGACTGGGCGGGTCAAGAGAAATGACCGCCCCAGCGCCTTTGTTTATGTACGTAATAAAAACGGAAGGAAAAGCCAGGTATGGCAGTCCTAAACAGGCTCCGTGCTTCGCACGTACGGAAAACTTCTAGGCTCTAACCGAGACCGCCGGTCGATGAGTAAGATTTTCCGAAGTCGCATCTCTGTGTGAGATAAGTCCTAAACAGGCTCCGTGCTTCGCACGTACGGAAAACTTCTAGGCTCTAACCGAGACCGCCGGTCGATGAGTAAGATTTTCCTAAGTCGCATCTCTGTGTGAGATAAGTCCCAACCAGGCTCCGTGCTTAGCACGTAAGGAAAACTTCTAGGCTCTAACCGAGACCGCCGGTCGATGAGTAAGATTTTCCCTAAGTTGTATCTCTGTGTGAGATAGTATCTCTGTGTGAGATAAGTGCCTTCTAAGTTACAGTACTTGAACGTCTGTGTGACTTCACGCTTCTGCAACTGAGTTTGCCTTGTATATACTCTGTAAATATAATTTCCCTTTCGTACCTTCTGCTTCTGGACTCCTGTGCTTCAAAACACCACCGAACAACTCACGTTTGGAGGAGGCTGAACTCCCCCGAAGAAAAGCAAACGAACCTGAAGAAGGAAGAGAATTTACTCTATCCTATCCTATCTTCGTTTCACATTCAGGCTTCTTCTTTCGCGCTGCTTTCACTCGTGTCGTAATATGGTGCAGTTAACTTTTGAACTATATCTATTAAACTCCTTATTTATTAAGAAACATGCAGCCCGCCGTAAGTAATATCCATACTAGTTTTTAGAATTTCCAAAACGCAGTTACCCGTGGCGCAGTGACCGAACAAATTTTGGTGACTTAGACGAGTTACCTGCACTGGGGGGTTGCGCGAGTATTTCGAAGTGATGCCACGAATACTTATTAGGCCAGAGTAGTGAGGGTAACTGCGTTTTCGAAAATCTAAGAACTCTTATTGTAAGGTGGGGCTTATTTGGAGAAGCTATGTAACGGGAACAGATCCAACAACAGCCCCAGATCAGCCAGTCCGGCCAAGAGCGTGCTGTTTGCCTTTGCTCATAAAATGGCACATGTCCACACAGAGGATCGGCCAACTGTACCAGGAGATGGCCATGCGTCCCGCACGTATGCCTGTCTTCTTTTTTACAATGAACCCCGGGCAGAAGAGGGGCCATCTGGTGGCTTAAGGGGCGGACAAGACAGCGGGGTCGCAGTATGTCTTGAGGCGCTGGACATGTACAGTCTCAGCAAGGTAGTTCACAGATGTTTTCTCGAAGATGCCATAGCGGCCTCGATATTTGGCGAGAAGTTATCGGGAGAGGCCCGGAGTACGAGGAGGTATCCACAGCCAGACAAGAGAGCTGGGAGGGAAATGTCGGGCAGGCTGATTTTCATCACGACGGGTTTTTTGGAGGGGTTTGGTAGCTGTCGTGAGCAGCCGGGTGATCTGGCGGCAGTCTTCGGGATACAGTGGTGCACTCAGATGGGTCAGGGTAGTAGGGGCGAACAGTATCGATGGGAATGGAGGAATTTCGGCCATAACTAAGAAAGAAAGGAGAGAATCCTTTTGTAGACTGCGTAGCAGTATTGTACGCGAACGTAATATACGGGAGAATCAGGTCTCCGTTCGTGTCGTTAGAACATATGGTACATGCAATGTCAGTAGTATCTGAGGCGGAGGTGCGTGTAAGTCTTCAAAAGGCCCGCTTGACCGCATTGTAAATCAACGTGAAAGCATAAGCAGATGTAGGGCGTGTTACGTTCTGGGCCAGCCGAGTGGGACGCGTGCCGGCGTTCTGGGCGAGCCGAGTGGGACGCGTGCCGGCGTTCTGGGCCAGCCGAGTGGGACGTGTGCCGGCGTTCTGGGCGATGCTATATAATCGCCACGGCAGAGCGCTGCGCCGCTCTTTCCTGCCCGTCTGCCGAGATGGAATAAAGGCATTCCAGACAACCTTCGGTGTCGCCGCTTGCTCGCCGTTCGTCGAATCGCCCGAAACGTAACAAGCCGTAGGTGGTGAGGAATGACGAGGAGCCATTTTCGTCCATCAGAATGATAATTACGGCGGTAAAGCAGGTTTTCTCGGATCTCAAAATGCGAAGTTAGACGGCGCAGGGCACGTGATGGTGTAACCGCCGATGGGTCGGAGCGAAATTCGAGAACAAGCGTAATTCCGGGATCATTGCACTGTTGAGAAAGCAGGTCAGTGCAGGCGGAAGACGGCGCAGGGGTCTCGATTTCGCAGAGGCTGGCAATTTCGGCGGGTAGCGGGGACCGAGAAAAGGCGCCGGCGTCCTGACGCTTACGGCCCGACCGGTAGACGATGCGGATGTCATATTCTTGGAGACGGAGCTCCCATCGCGCCCATCGGCCGGATAAGATTTTTCTATGGAGACAGCCAACAAAGGTGGTGATAATCCGTAACGACCTCGAAAGGACGGCCGTTCACGTAAGGGCGAAACTTGCCTAAGACCCCCACAATGGCGAGGCACTCTTTTTCATTCAGAGTAGTTGGACTCAGCCTTGGTGAGTGGGCGGCTGGCAAAGGCAACGACATATTCGTCGAATCCATATTTCCGCTAGGCGAGCACTGACCGAGTCCAATACCACTAGCATCCGTGTGGACTTCAGTCGGGGCCGCCGGGCGGAAATGGCACAAGATGAGTGGTGCCGGGAGGAGACGACGCAAGGTGTTGTAGGTGTCGTCGTAGGCTGATGACCAAGCTGAAAAATTGAGATTGCTTCCGAGCACCTGAGTCAGAGGGGCAGCAGTTGATCCAACGCTGCGAATGAAACGCCTAAAATACGAGCAGAGCTCAAGGAATCTGCTGAGTTCCTCAGTGACGTAAGGTTCGGGACCGCAGTACAGGCCAGAATTTTTGCGGGGTCAGGGTGTACACCGTCTTTCGACGCAACGCGACCTAAAATTGTAGGCTCACGGGCAGCAAAGGTGTTTTTTTTTACCTTACGCTGCAGGCCGGCCTTTGTGAGGCATGTCAGACGTGCTTCAGGCGACGTAGATGCGTCCCAAAGACGGGCGAAAAAGTAACAATATCATCCAGGTAGCACAGGCACATCTTCCACTTAGGCCACGCAAGAAGGTATTCACCATTTGCTCGAAAGCAGCAGAAGGTTACACAGGCTGAAAGGAGTGACGTGAAACTCAGACAGGCCGTCAGGGGTCACAAACGCGATGTTGGCATGATCTGCAGCTGCCTTTGGCACCTGCCAATAACCAGCGAGCTAATTAAGCGAAGAAAAGAGCTCCGCGCCTTGTAGACAATCCAGAGCGTCATCAATACGGGGCAGAGGGTAGACGTCTTTGCCTGGGATCTTATTAATGCGGAGATAATCGACGCAAAATCTAACAGAGCCACCCTTCTTCTCTTAGGCTCTGCCCATGCGGCTCACGCGTATGCCTTTACATTATGAATCTTAATACAAGTTAAAATAAATTATTCAATATTAATTTACCAGCCTCATTAGCACAGTTTAGATGTATTCTGATTTCGTACACCACTGGCAATGCTATTCCGAATATAGCGCTCTTCTAACTCAAAGAGCTTATATTTAAAAACGAAGGTGACGCTTAAGCTCCGCTTGAAGCCTATGACGCGATAGCGTAGTGACTTAATTCCTGCATATGAAGAAGGTCATTCTATATTTTACATTCCTACATTACTGGGAGTTCTCATACCCATACTCCTCCTTGCGCAGTGGTGCAGTGGTTAAGCGATGCGCCACTACCCTGCTATACCAGGTGCGCCCAGCGGTGGGCCTCGTGCGGCCCAGGTTGCTCTTCTCCGAGCGACCAGTCATTAATTTAACTGCCACCTGCCACGGTGGACAGTTTGCTCACACTCCCCCGGCCAGGTTGTAATGACGCCGCATGGTCATGCTACCTAGGTAGCCCACCTGCCTTCTTGATCGCTCTCTGGGCACCACCGCACAACGCCGACAACGCAGAAGCAGACAATACAAACACCGAATTTTCTGGAAAACCAGGCCTTTAACGCTATCGCGTTAAAAATAGCAGATCTTAGGTGACTCGCCTCGTTGACACAGTGGTTGTGGTGCTCGGATGCTGACTTGAAAGATACAGGGTCAATCTCGACCGCAGCGGTCGCTTTTCGACGGCGGCGAAATGCTAGAAACCGATGTACTGTACGATGTCAGTGCACGTTAAAGAACCACAAGTGGTCGAAATTATACGGAGCCCTCCGCTACAGCGTCCTTCATAGCTTTATTCGCTCTGGAACATTAAACCGGATAAGCCAAGCCGAACCATCTTAGGTGAAAAACTCGGTATAGAGGTTAAGAATTTCAATGTGACTGCATATATCCTCACTTATATACAATTATTTTTAGTTTTCCACACGTAATCGCTTGTTAACTAGCACTCCTCTTCAGTCGGCCGCTGCAGGCACGCGGCGCCATCGCCGCTGAGCAACTCCTCGGACGGCACATTTCGGAGGAGCAGCTCCTGTCGAAACATGTAACGTTACTTCGTTCTCGCCATACTCTCCCTCCTCTTTTCAAGGCAACCACACACCGGAATCTTCCGTAGCAACAACTGTGCGGTTGCGCATTCCTCCGCTCTCCGCATAACATACATGTTCCTTCGGTGCTAGTCACCCTCATCATCATTCCACGGTAACCACTCTACGGTTGGTTCTTTGGCAACCAATGTCTGGTTGCACAGTCTTCCGCACTGCGCATACCCTCCTATGTTCACGGAGCTTTCCTCATGCTCCTTCACTGTGGTCAATTCCCTACAGTTACGCTTTATGCTACTACTATTCATCATCATCCTAAGCCCACTCCAGAACAAAAGCCTCTCCCATAGCTCTCCAATTAATACTGTCTGATGCAACTTCGGGCACTTTATCCGAGCAAGCTTACCAATCTCATCCACCCACCTAACCCTGTGACGCTCCCAGCTACGCTTGCTTTCTTTTGGAATGCAGTCGGTTACCAATAGCGACCAACAGCTAGCTTACGCTGCCTTCGTATCCTTCTGACTCTTTAGAACATTACTTTGGTTTTCTGCATATAAATTTTTAGCCTACCATTTTGCTTTGCCTGTCTAAGTTATTGACCATGCTTTGAAACTCATCGCCTGAGAAACTTAGCACGGCAGTTTCATGGTGGGCCTAGATAACTAAAGAATTTTTAGTTAATTCTTATACCAAACTGTTCCCAGTTCAGGTCTCTCAATACTTCCTCTTAGCCCGTGGTGAATGGCACTAGAGAGATCGTCTCTCGGTGCCTGATGCTTTTCCTTATTGGAAGGAGCACTATAGTTGCTATGCAGCCGCTATACATATATTTGAGTATTTTTACAAGTTGCACTTCTCCACATGGAATACGTAATGCCTGGATGACTGCTGATGTTTCTATTGAGTCTAATGCTTGTCCGTAATCTGTGAAGGCAATACAGAGGAATTGGTCATATTCTGCTCATTTTCTATCGCCTGAATAGTGAGAATATTGAAACGAAACAGTGTACTGTTCGCTTATTGACCCTCATAGCTGCCAACATTCAGCTTTATCCTTTTGTTTGTGACTCAAGATGCGACCATAGTTATCTCAAATGATTGCAGCCAGGTGAAAGTGCTCCCATATTGTTCCAGATTGCTGTAGCTGCTTTGACGCTTTATGTGGATGGTTTCTTTCAAGCTTTCAAGCTATCACAGCCGAGAGCGGGAGGCATTCGGTGCGACGACCGCCGAGCACACGTGTTGCATCTCCACCGCCGAGTCATTCAGTTTCTTAAGTGGGTGAGTGAGCCCGATAAAAGTTTTTTTTTTTTTTGGAAGCCCTCTTCGCTGTCTTCCTGACTGCGGGACTGCACTCCCCACTACGTGACATCTGGTAGAGGTGCTGCGTCGTCAACCCGCCATGCTTACGAACGTAGAATCTGCCATTCATACCTCATCACTCGTCTTCAAATAGCCCAGGGAGCGGCCAACTTTCCACGTCTTACTCCAAGAAAGCGTGGAACAATAGTTGCACGAGTTTCATCTGATGGCAACGTTCAACAGCTGAGATGATCAGACCAAACTGCGGAACGTCTTCTTTGCTCTTGACGGCGCAGGCCGATCATGGTTCGAGACCAATGAGAATTCGTTGTCAACGCGGGAAGAATTTAAGGAACAGCTCGTGAATAGTGTTGATCAAATGTTTTTAGGGGAATCCCCCAAATTGGAGTAGATTTGTAATAAGGGAGTGATTACTCATTGACGTCCACCCAAGCGCAGCCATACGGCTACAAAGGAAAGCTAAATAGCTTTCTCAGAAACTTCGTAGTTAAAGAAAAATTCGTCCTGGTCCGGGGATCGAACCCGGGACCACCGCTTCACCGGAGCAGTCGCTCTACCAATTGAGAGCGACTGCTCCGGTGAAGCGGAGCGACTGAGCTGTCGCTAAGCTAAGCTTTCCTTTGTAGCCGTATGGCTGCGCTTCGGTGGACGTCAATGAGTAATTACTCCCTTATTAGCTCGTGAATACGTTTGCTAAAATCTTCCACAAGGAAGGAGCCGAACTGATGCTCCAGATGTACATCCAGAAGCAAAAAGAAAGTGTTTTTGCAAACGCCGCGGAGATGAAAAGCCTTTGCAGGCGCGCTAACGCTGATGTGACTGAAAAAAAAATGTCACCTTTCTGATTCACGACGTAAAGCAGCAACTGTTCACAGGCCTGATCCGGAATCCTCTGATAACCATTGCTGAATTCGTGGAAGAAGCTTCTACTTCCGAGAAGGCCGTTGACGCCTGTACCCGCCAGTACAACTAGCCACTTCAAGTGCTGCCGGAAAGCCCCCATAATGATACACCTACAAACGGGGAGAGCTTGCGTGATCAAATATGCGAATTGTTCGGGAAGAGCTGCACCAGATGATGCCATCTTCTCACCAGCCTCAGGTAGAAACCGTCACAGATACTGTCCACGAAGAAATGCAACCTGCGCTTGGCTCCCCATCAAAGACGACTCCGATGGGAGCTGAAGCCATGACCTACGCCACCGCACAACAGAGTCCTGCGCCTCGACAAGACCTCCCTCTCCCCCCCTCCCCCCCCCCTTCCCCCCCGCTAAGCTCTTTTCGACGAGAACCAGTTCTTCTAGAACGACGTCCCCTAGATCCCATACGCTCACCTTACGAGCGACCGGCCGGCTCTAGGAATACGACGAGTAGAGTACTCCCGACGACAGCCTATTGGGCTTCCAATGCGGTTTTGCCAGCCGCATCCTTCGTCACTGCCCGCGCAGATGCATCGGCCTGGACGGCGTCGCCACCGACACACGCCGACACTCGGCAGGCCAGGGACCACGGCAAATCAGCGACTACCTGTGCAGTGGCGAGTACGCGTCGACAAGCCGTCTGTCGACAAGATGGCAGTCACCGCCATCTACCACATAATATATGCGTCTCCGGGCCACAGCTACACAGTGGCTGTTCAAGTAAGGTCTCCTGGCACCTGTAGGGGAAGCCAAAAAGCAAAAAAATCCCGACGAATATCCTTCAGCGGCCACACGGCGTGAAGACGCCGCACCCATTACGCCGACGCAGCATACAAACACGAGCTCGACTATGACGCTTTCCGACTTCAGAATGACGCCGCGACCCAGAAACTATCCGACGACACATGCTAGACACGACGACACAAGACACACGCTAAAGCCGAGGACGTCGTGGAATGCAAAAGGCAGAACATCCGACTCAGAAGTGGCTATCGACGGGTGGAATGTTACCGCTCTACTCTACACAGGAGCCGATCATTTGGCGATGAATGGAACTTTCACAGCGCGGCTGATGCAAGTCAGGACCACTTACGACGGCCCACAAATTATCACCGCAGGAGGGCACCTTATCTCGCCAGCGGACGATACCCAGCGGGGGTAGCCGTTAACGGACATACCTATCATGCGACCTCCGTAGTGATACAGCAATGTTTCCGCGACGTGGTACTGGGCATGAATTTCCTTAATTAGCATCAGGGGATCATTGACCTTTTATCCAAACTCATCACGCTTTCGACGGACGAACCCATCTCTGCGATGACAACCCTTGATTGTCACGCTGCCCGCGTGCCTGGAATGAACAAATCAGCGTATAACACCGCTCAAGTGTCGTGGTCACCGTAGATGTCACGGAAGACAAGAACATCGATGCTATCAATCAGGGGAACGCAGAGTAGCTTCTAGACCGAGGAACCAGCATCGTAAGAGGCATAACTACTTCCTCAATGGCAAAGGTGAAGTGCTGCTGACAAACTTTGGCGAAGAATACCGACACCTCAATAAGGGCACGATGACTGCATTCCTCGATGAAATCACCAGCATACGAAATGCCTTCGTCCCCTCCAACTCGTCCGCAAAAAACCCGCTCTTCCAAAACCACACACCTCTTCGACATCAAAACAGCGCAGTCAAGGGCACAGACAAGACCAGTTCAGATGTCTCCTTCAAAATTACAGCTATTGTCGTTCAGCCTCGTCAAAGGCCCGACGAACATCTGTTGCAAATCATCAGATTATAACAGGGGCAGACCCGCCTTATGCGCCGAAGCCCCTACCGTGTCTCGAAGCAGAAATGCCAAGGCTGCCGGAACCACGTTGAGGAAATGCTGCGCGACAATCTCATGCAGCAATCGAAAAGCCCCTGGGAAGCCTCGGTCGTCCTCGGGAAGAGGCAGGGTGGTGATCTCCGGTTCTGCCTCAATTACCGCAGATAGAACAACGTAACAAAGAAATGTGGCTATCCCCTACACCGCATCGACCATACCCTAGACCACATCTGGGACGCCAAATACTCCTCGTCCATGGACCTAAAGAGCGGGTACTGGGAAATCGAGGTCGTCGAAAGGGACGGTTAGAAGGCATCACGCCCGACGGCATCTACGAGTTCAAGGTAATGCCATATGGGCTTTTTTCTGCCCCAGCAATGTTCCAGCATGTAATGGGCAGAGTATTGGCAGGCCTGAAATAGCACATTTGTCTGGTGTACTTAGATGAAGCCGTCGTCTTCTCCTAGACTTTTGACGATAATCTAAGAAGGTTTCAAACCGTGCTAGCGGCAGTCAAGTCCTCAATCTGAAGCAAGAGTGTCATTTTGCTTTCGAGTATCTGCTGTTTCTAGGCTATATCGTAATAAACTATATTATGCACCGCACCCGCAGGAAACCGTCCCTATAACACAGTTTACACAGCCGACCGACTAGAAAGTTTTGCGTCGATTCCTGTCGCTGTGCGTATATTACCCATGATTTGTAAAGAACTTGTCGCACATCACCCAACCCTTGACGTAGCTAATGAATTAGGATGTTCCATTCAAGTTGGAAGCCTAACCACATGATGCACTTCATTTTAAGTCGATTTCATGGTCATCCCATGACGTCATTCTATGATATCACGAGACTTCGACGTCAACACTAAGCAACTGATACAAAAGCGAAAGGATGTAACAGTAAAAATGCAGATGCGAGAGGCAAAAGCGAACCTTTTAGCGCAAATATGTTCCATGAGACGGCACAATCGCATGTCAATATATTCTCTTTTTTTTTTCTTACGACCTCTACTTCTGTCCTAAGCCTGCCTTTCTGCGCTTATTTCCGTTGCCTGCAGCAAACAACGTCCGGGCTCTAAAAAACAATCGTACGATTATAAAGTTTTTACCCTGAAGCTACTGTATGAGGCATCCAATACCTTTGAATGAAAACATTCAACAACGTGTTTGGGTCGTTGCATCTTTGTTTAACTTAAAGTTAGAGAAGGGAAATATATTCTCACGTAAAGGGTTTTGAGTTCCAGCAGTTCTAACAATTCCATTGGCATTTTCTTCTAACAGGTGAAAGGGTAAGGCTCCAAATTCGAAAATTCTCATCGATCTGGTGTAAAATATTTCATGATTGCCGAATGCTAATATATATACAAAGTGTGTTTCCCAGCCTCAACAGTTCTCCCCTTTTTGTTGTCTCTTAAATTACTTGCCATTTTTTCATCTGCCCAACGAAGCTCTCGGCCGATACATCTGCCCGGTAATATCTAATTTTCTCCGAGAAAAAAAAATGGCATATTGGACAAAAAGTGCCTACGAACCGTGTCCCGAACCGGTCTGAACGGTTCTTCTGAATCGTTCCGGTTCGGATTCAGTTCAAGACGTCGAAATAAATACGGGTTCGGTTCTTTTCTGGTTCCGGGCAAAAATGCCAGTTCGGTTGTGGTTATGGGTTCAGTTCTGTTTCCGGCTCACCGGCCTGATTGCGGCAATGCCACACAATGGTTTTAAAACAATTGGCAGCTGATTCCTTCTAGGTAATGGGTTTTTCCAAGCCAAATGCCCCAGAGTTGGCACTCAATCCCCCGCGATTTCTTCCATAAAATTTGTGGTTCTTTATTGCACTTTGAAAAAGGTTATCGTTAATAACTTGGGAAACAGAAAATTTCATTGTATGCGACAGTCCTTTGAATTTTTCAGGCGAGTGCAAAAGAAGGCATCACTAAAAAATTTTCAAAATCAACAATTAACTTTTATGATCGAACCTTTTGGATATATAGTGCACATGTGTCGTGGTATTGTATCGCACGGCAAGAAATTGTCAGTAGAAACTATTTTGCGTCGTTCTAGTTTATTATTTTAGCCGCAAATACATCGCTGCTATTTTTTAAAGGCTTACGGGACATTTATTCGCAATACGAAACTTCTCGAAGGTTCTCTATAACACGTACTATCTCATTAGAAAGCTAAAACTAGAATGCAACTGGATACATTTATGGAAAAAAATTCAAACTTACAAGAAGCTTTGTTGGCCGCGTTTTCAGCCATACATTTCATACTGAGGTGTTACTAGTAAAACATGAAATGCCTGACTGATAGCTAGCTACTTTTAACCAGACTGTCCAACCGGAATCTTTTCTCGTTCAGTTCAGGATTCGATTCACGCCTGTCGGGTTCAGTTCCGAGTTCTGCTGAGGAGAGTCATTTAGTTCTGGTTCGAATCGTTTCGGTCCGTATCGAACCAGTTCAAAGGGGTCAAGGAAGAAAAAAATTTAATCAACCAACTGATTCATTTAGAAGGGTTGAAATGGGGGCCAGTTGGTACATTGTAAACGAAAAAAAAACCAGTCACACAAGACGACGGACAAGAAGAGTTTGATGGCGGTGCAAACTTGCCTCGCCATTGCAATGAATGTGGCTGTTATCCTTTGTTCAGCAATGTCACCATTCTTGGTAGAGGCAAGGGAAAACAGGAGCGAGAAATCTTGGAAGCATATCATATCGGTTTGTTAGGCTCTGATTTTATAAGCACAACCCCGGTGCGCTTACTTGAAAAAGAATTTGCTTTTTTAGGTCGTCCACGATAGATGAGATTTCTTGTCTTTGTCTCTTATGCTCAGTGATTAGTGATGATGCTGTTGCGCATGCTCTGCTGGCCTTGCTCGGACCATATTTTTTCCAATAAACTTCAGTTGATAGTCCAGTCGTTGTGGTGTGTACACTGCTCTTGTCCGTCGTCTTGTGTGACTGATTCATTTAGCTGCAATGAAATACACTTTTAGGCCCAACCATCGCCCACGCAAAGCATCTATCACGCGGTAAAGCGATAAACCTACATTTCTCCGTCCAGCCATTGCTTACTAACAGCGCACGCCACAGTTCTGCACAGCGAAAAAACTAGAAAATCGACATAAAACCAGCTTATAATCTGGAATGAACAACAAATAACCTCTGTCTATTAATGCAGAATCGTAGATCTCTTAGTCAGGCTGCGTCCAAAAAGAAAAAGGCAAAAACAATGAACCAGTTATACAGTTAAAACCGCTCGTAGCAATGCAATGCCAAAAATAAAAAAAACAATCCCAGTAAAAGGGTAATCAGGATATATGAAAATCACAGAAAAGCGGCAGGAATCGCCTCCCACAAAAAAGAAACAGCCTACACGTGTGCGTTCAGAAATCGCAGCTTTTATCAAGTATTGAAACCGAGGGTATGCTGACAAACTTCTCTCCCGCTTTAGAAATAAAAAAAACCCCTTGGACAATCTGACATTCCAGTTCGTCTTTTGCGTAACCTAGGAACTTGGTTTTGTTGAAGGATGGTGTAAAACGTCAGCTGTTACAATGGCATGCCAAAAAACCACCACATATGCTTGTACTGCCGCCGCGGTAGCTCAGTGGTTATGGCGCTGGGCTGCTGACCCGGAATACGCGGGTTCGGTCCCGTCCGCTATGATCGAATTTGGATGGAGGCGAAATTCTTGAGATCCGTGTACTGTGCGATGACAGTGCACATTAAAAGACCCCAGGTGGGCGAAATTTCCAGATCTCTTCACTACGGCGGCCCTCATAGACTGAGTCGATTTGGGACGTTAAAGGTGCACTGAAGAGGAATCTGAACTTGTCTTTTTGCCGCGGGAACTCGATCTACACGTTCCGAGCTTTCTTAGAAACTGCGATTTACTGCCCTGTGTGGCCGATTTCCGTAATTAAATCGAATTAACGTCCGGGTCCCGCCTTTTTTTTGTAATTCTTCCTCGTACGGTGGGCGGAGTCGACCAACGCGTGGAGTGCCTTTCACCCAGTCCCATGGCGGCTTGCCGCTCAGCCATCGGCGGAGTAATATGTAGTAGTACGTAGTAGCAAATAGACCGCGCGTACTGCGGGCTTGTTTTGCGGCTATATTATATGCGAATGACACTATTTATTCATGGAAACCTAAAAAACAAAATAAAGCGAAAGCAAAGCCTCCACGTAGCTGGCAGAAAAGCACTTCACGCGTTTGTCGACTGCTCCCACCGTACGAAGGGGAATTAAAAAAAAAGGCGGGAGCCGGACGTTAATTCAATTTAATTGCGGAAACCGGCCACACAGGGCAATAAGTCGCAGTTTCTAAGAATGCTAGGAGCGTGTAGATCGAGTTCCCGCGGCAAAAAGACAAGTTCAGAATCCTCTTCAGTGCACCTTTAAACCCCCGTAAACCAGAAGCTAAACATTTCTTTTTTTATGTTGAAGTTGTGTTCTTAGGCCCTATGTTTGTTACATCTTCCCAATTCTCCAATTTAAACATTATTGCAGGTGAGGAATATCTTGTAGATAAGTTTGCGCCTGCATTTTTTATACTTGTTGACGTGCTTCTCAGAGCGTGATTCATGCTTTCGGTCACCACACATTGCACTGACCTTGCCAAGCTTGTACAGACCGCAGAAAACTACGAAGATATAACTTTTTGCCATCTTCTTCATATTGTGCGACAGCCTGTGAAAATACGTAATTACCAGACTATTCGCTTCGTGCTTCGCTTTTCTATCTGTTATTTTGTAGCGCAAATTTTCACTAATGCTGCAAAGAAATGCACTTGCATAGCCAGCACTAATTAGGTGAGCCACATGGTAATCGCAGCTTTGACTTCGATGACCAAGTGAAAATGATGAAAAGTAAAGCAATAATAATCGATTATTGTTCTGTAACTATTCAGCTACTTTTCTGGGGTGGTAATTTACCACTGTAATTAGTTGCATTTCAGATGAAGTAATCGTAGTTGTAATCGGTTACTTATTTTTCTAACGTGTACAAGACTGCTTCGAGTGTATTTCTGTAGCGCGTAGCCTAACCTTGAGAGTGTTGATCAGCACGATCCACAACTATGCTGCCAACGTCGAACTTCCTGTCATACCGCAGCACCCGCCCAGAGATGACGGCGAAGGCGGCAGCTGCGTGAGAGCCCTCTTATGCTACCTATGGCGTCAAGACTGAAAAAACGGCGACCATCGTTCAACTGTTCAGCAGAAAATAGTACTTCAATGAGGGGCTCGTTATGACATACATATGAAGGAAAAAGCAAGGAAAGCATGAGGGAATTATTTTTTAATGGTGGTATTGGTAGGATTCAGCTGTGATAAGAATCAACTGTAGTCATGCGTAGCAATGCCAAAATAAGCTTTTTTTCAGGGATGAAAAGATGTACGCTGTAAAGCAGACAGAAAAGGACGTTCTGCAATATACGCCGGATGGAAATGAAAATGAAGTGGGTACCACAGGTATGACTAAGGCAAATACACTTTGCGCCTACCAGTCATGCTTCTATGTTGAAAAAGAATACACTAAGGCGGTAAAACATGATCGCCCATCCCACTCCTACCAATAACAGCTTGCTAGGTGATGCAAAGGTGAAAATAAGACAGTGAATGACGCGAAAATGGGACCCAAAACTAATGCGCAGAAAGCGCCTTAGCTGCAGGTTTGGCCTTATTTGTGCAATGCTCTGCCTCTCAGTAAGCGACATGCGTTTTTTTTCTCTCCAGCTAAGTTCGACGTCAGCTGAGGGCTGATACCTGTAGGCTTTGTGACCAGAAAATCGAGATCAGCACTTCTCTCTCTCGTGGTGCAACTAACCCATCCGTTGTTGTCGCGCGTTGCTCAGAACTGTTTGTTGTTCGCATTTCTTTCACGAGTGTATCGCACGCCTGCACACATTAGGAAGCCGCAGAACAACTTTAATTTGGTTGTCGGCGCCATAGAGTTTCCTACTATTACCTTGAGGGAAAGCTGGCCGCTGTGCACTTCAGCCACCATGGACGCTCAAAGCATCATGGGGTGATGAGCTACTTGTTGCGGGACAGTCGTATTTTTTCGGGAACTCGAAGTGGCGCTACTGAGATGTTTCATTTCGAAAGCGCTGTTCGTGAGTGCGCAGACGACTTTGGCGCGAACGCAGTGTGCAAAAGCCATAGTAGCGAAACCGCAACAGCCGACAACACCAATAAAAGGTTTCTCTTTTCCGAAATGCCATTAAAAAATCTATTAAAATGTTAAATCAACATTTTTTTGGAACATATTTTATTTTAAAAGTGCGCCTGTTAAGTACGAAATATTTGTTCTTGTGTTCAATACTTGGCAAATAGGAGAGCCAGCCATCTCTTATTTATAGCAAACTTTGCATTTACATGCTTTTCTGCTCATTTGTTGCGATCTTTATACAGAACATTGAATGTTAGGACATTCTTGATTATCGATCAGCTTTCAATTTCGCATTATTTTTCGGACAAAAGTTGTGGTTCTGCAGTCGGAAGCTCACCAGCTCATGATGCTTTGAGCGCCCATGGTGGCTGAAGTGGTCTTGAGGAGGCTCCACGAAAACTCCCATAGATGGGGCGCCAGCTTTCTCTCTAGGTGACAGTAAGAAACTCTATTGTCGGCGCAGCCATTTTCCCAGGCGCTGCTCACGAATGAGTCTGGAAACGAGAAACAACAGATGAATTTCTAGGCTTTGTTGCTAGAATATTTGTGGAGGTAGAGATGAGGAGAGAATAACATAATATCATCGCATAGATCCCATAAGCACATATGGACCCTTTTTGAAATAAAGCTGTACAGATTCTGAAGTAGAATAAACGAGGTTAGAAGTACCAAACTGTTTAACACCCTCGGATGTAATGAACGAAGATACTTACGAGTAAGGCCATTTGTTGTCCATTATTAAACCATTCAAGACAAAATGGCTATTACTGAATTCTTTCTCTACAGCGCTTAAAGAGCTTCCACATAAAAGACCGAAATAAAAAACACTAGGAGTGGGTACCGAGAAAAACATTCACGACCGTGCTGTTTCACGAAAACGCCCAATTTGTCTGCAAATAATGCCTAGAAACAATGGACAGTGTCGTATAACAGACTTCAAAACGGGAAGAGAAGTTAATGTTTGGCAAACTAATATAGAAATGCAAGACGTCTTAATAATGAAAGGCTGCTTGATGAAGTGGCAATACGATTGCTTCTTTGAAGGCTTCACAACAATACAGGGTGTCTCAGCTTGGCTGGACAAATATATATATGAAAAAAGCACCGCGGATACTTTTATACACCGTTTCATACCTAGCGTTAAACGCTGCAAAAGCTTGCGCGCCTGTTCGATCAGACCGAGTCCGCACCAAAAGAGTAGTTCGCCATACAATCAAATTCAGCAGACGCATTTTTCTTTGCGACAGTTTGAATGCCGTACCTGGAAACATCCCGAACTTCTTATTACCTCTTGCCACATATTCGTCCTGCCATTCATCGATATTTCGAGCAGTAAGAATTACATGTCACGGTAAGATACCCGGCTGGTAGGGCGATTCGCTTGACTTCATGCGCGCCTAGGTTACTCAGTGAAAAGAGAGCCAGAACACTGAACGCCGTGCACCTTCGACAGTGGTTTTCGCTGTTAGTAATTTGTTTCATACCACCCTTCGCTATTGGTCAAACATGGACCGTTGCTTCGAGAACAACTGATATGTGGCGCATTTAGTTTCCCGGACTCACTAGCTCCGCAGCCTCCGCAGCGTTGCCTCCTATGTATTAATGGAGTATAGTCACGCGAGGTAGTAGCGGCTTGTTTTTTTTTATAAATTGTGGCTACCTCAATACTAATCAAACTCACCCATCGAAACCTTAGGTGTAGATATTTCTTTAACCGTTCAAAATCAAAGCTGTCAAGCACATGAAGGAAGTCCGGAATGAATGTTTCCGACGAGATAGGCTTACCGCGGTCCTGCATGTTCGAAAAAAAAAGGTCGACAATTACGCTTCTCGGTAATGCGATCTGCACCATACATGAACGGAGACGTAATATGCGGAGCCGAACGAAGGTGGTTTTGGGTTTCGGCTTTGGGCAGCACGCTCAGCGATCTTCCACCAATGAGCCTCTCTTCGGGAGGTGCGTTCCGCGGCAGCTACCTCCGCCGACGGAGCACTGCTCTTGGAGAATCCTGCTCCGCTGCGCCGTTCTCGCCTACTCCCGCCGCACCATCGTCCTGTACTTTCCTCCTCGTGCTCTCTTCGCTATCGCCGCTCTTTCATCCTCCGCTGTGCTTTGCGTTCGCTCTGCTGGTTACGCCGAGGCCAACATCGAAGCCGATGCCACTCAATCCAGCAACGGCCGTACGAGCTGCGCTCAAAAATGCCTACAAAATTTTAAGAAGTTCGACATGGCAGCCCGCTTGCTACGTTCGAGTGCTCCGCGATTACCGTACTATCAGTCATCATCGCGCGAAGAATGTCCTACATCGCGCTTTTCGCACTCACCAAGAAGACCTACTCTTTGGTATCAGAAACGTGATAGCAACGCGAAAAATCAGAACAAGCAGGGGAAGCATACAAGCGCAGTTCCTGATATCATGAGCGAACCAGCCCAGTATTTCGCTTTGAGATTTTCAAGTAGTGGTGGCTGCAATCCTGCGAGCAGGAAAAAAAGCGAAAATGGCTTCTAAACGAAACTCTTCATTTGAGCCGACTTGCGCCCGAAAAAGAACTGAATCACTCGGCGGCGGCGTAGCAACAAGCGTGCTCGGCGGTCGTCGACTGCCAGCCGCTCTTGGTCATGCTCTTTTTAAAACTGATAGCGAACTTTCGACATACAGCTTGTAAAGTTACTAGAACACTCTGCAACAACGTTGAATCGGCTCCGCCTGGATGCGACCAATCGAGATAAATCTAGGCGAGTCTTGCATCACAAACAGGGCGATAAAGCGGCGTGCCGGCAGCTTTGAAGAATGAACAAACAAGCACTACAAAGATTCGCGGCATTATTCCTCTCTAAAAGAAGCATCGACCCGATGCTTTCGAACATAATGCCACTACAAACAATTAAAAACGGATTATGAAAGAAAAACTATACACTGGGTGCGGAAACAGCGTCCTTTAGTGCGCATAATATAGTTTTACACGGACGACATGGACAACTACTCGTCGTACGCGGCGTCGCTGGGATGCTCTGACAGGGACGACTTCATAGTTCAGTTCACCTAGCCGACGAAGAACTTTGTACAGGCCGAAATAGCGGCGCAAAAGCTTTTCACTCCATCCTCGGTGGTGAATGGGCGTCCAACCCAGACACGGTCTCCTGGCTTGTATTCCGCGTTGCGTCTTCGTACTTTGTAGCGTCTGGCATCGGTCCGCTGCTGGTCTTTGAAACGTAATCTGGCAAGTCTTCGGGCTTCTGCGCGCTGAAGGTAGGCGGCGACATCGACGTTCTCTTCTTCGATAACATTCGGCAGCATGGCGTCTAGCGTGGTCGTGGCCTCCCTGCAATGGACGAGCCTAAAAGGAGTCATCTGGGTGGTCTCCTGCACTCGGGTGTTGTTGGCGGACACGTTGTAAGGCAGGATAACGTCCTAGGTCCTGTGTTCGGCATCGAGCATATTGGCGATAGTTTTGTTCAGGGTGTCGGTCAGTCCGTTGGTGTGCGGGTGGTATGCAGTTGCACTCCGGTGGCTGGTTTGGCTGTAACGCAGGACGGCTTCAGTCAGTTCCGCCGTGAATGCCGTTCCTCTGTCCGTTATGAGCACATCGGGGGCGCCGTGTCGCAGAAGAATGCACTCAACGAACAATTTGGCCACTTCCGATGCTGTTCCGTTAGGTAGGGCTTTTGCCTCGGCGTAGCGGGTCAGGTAGTCGGTCGCGGCGGTACTGCCGAGCGGCGGTACTGTTGCTGACGAATGGGGGCAGAGCTGCCAGTATCTGTAGTCTGCTGCGTAATCTGGATGCGTTGAATCGGATTGTCTTGGCTGGTATACAGATGACGAAATTTGTGAATCAGGGACAAGAGGTCACCCCTCTCAGATTGCGTCAGGTGTGACTCAATCTGCAAGTTGAAGGCTTGTTGCAAGGTAGGCTTAGCGACGCGCACAATTTCTATTTCGCCGACCACGTTCATGACGGTCCGTGCAACTTGCAGTCCATTCCTCGGGGCAGAGTTTGGCTCAACGAGCTGAATTCCGTCTCTCGGTATGTGAACCTTGAGCACGGCCTCCGTACGGTGCCCGATGCGGACTTTGTCTTCGCTACGTGCTTGGCCTGCGACGGCACACCAGCCTCCAGGTGCAAGTGGTAGACTTCGCTCTCAATTTTTAGTTCCTTTCGACGAAAATCAATCAGAAAGTTGGTCCGCTGACAAAAGGGAAGCCCTCCCAACAATTCGTAAGGGCAATCATTGAGGACGATGAATTTTACGCCGAATTTGGATGATTTGAATTGAAGAAGTACTTCGGTTTCTCCCACAGGTGACAACCAATCGCGGCAAATTCCCTTAATGAAGGTAGTGGGCTCAGTTGTGTGACAGTTGTGGTAAGAAATTTTGTCCGCCAAGCTATAAGAAATTATGTTTACGGAGGCGCCGATGTCAATCAAGAGGGTGGTCTTCGAGCTGCTAGCCTCGATTGAGACTATGAGGAGCTGGTTCTCGCTCATCACGCACGCTGACCGGCCGGGCTGACCACCTAGACCTGTCTGCAGGTGCCTTAAAGTTCGCTCCTGCGGCACAGGTACTCTACTCTGTCCTGCAACCATCAAACATTATGATCCTAACACGGATGGGCGATGCGCGCACTGTGGGGCGACCTGTGATATCTCCACATGGTGTGGGCATGTACTCAAAATCCCCACCTCCCACCTTCCCCTACTCCTTCCCGAGAGGCATGGGAGACTGCCCTCCTCAACTGCTCCACACTGGAGTCCCAAAGGGCTGTGATGAAACGGGCGAGATACGAGGCCTTGTCATGCGGTGTCCCGGACTAAAAACGCCGACCATGTAGCAGGGCCACTTTGTGGCTCCCAAACTCTATTTTACCAAATAAAAGGTTTGACCACCACCACCACGTAGACCCGGCCGTTCCCGTTTCCCGAGCTGGGAACTTGATCGGCGCGCGGTCTTCGTCTCTCCGTCGCTGGCAACAGTTACGAGCTATGTGTACGCTTCGGTTGCAGTAGTTGCACCGTGGTCGTCCGTCGTCGGCACGCGATGATCTCGCGGGCCACGGGGCACGGGCACGACAGAGTTTTTACTTGATTGTCTTTAACTGCACGGAAACGACTGCAAGCAGGCGGCAATTGATTCAAATTCCCCCTCACCTGCGTGCCCTTGTTGTTGCCCCGTGGGATGCTGCTGTGCAGGTGGGCAGCACGTGAGGTTGTCCGGAGACAAGTGATGCAGGACTTGGCTGGCAGGAAGCTTCGGTGTGTGCAGCAAGGATAGCCAATCTCCGAGCGTTATACTCAGTCGTCAGGTATGCGGTGTGGGCTTGGGTCGGCAGCCCTCGAGCAGTGAGTCCCACCAACGCAGCTTAGCTGAGGCACTGCAGCATTTGCAAAGACCTGCACAAGTGCTCGGGTTGGAGATTATCATTTTCTCCATGGTCGCCGGTTGGAGACCCCGCAGCAAATGTCGCAGTCGATCCTCTTCCGGCATCTGGGCGTCAACCCTCGCGCACAGCTGCAGAACATCATGAATGTACTGCTCCGGGGACTCTGACGGCAGCTGCACTCGGTTTTCCAGGCGTAAGTAGGCGATTTCATCATCATCATCATCATCATTTTATTTTGTGAAACCAATACATCAAAACTTGATTGGAGTCATAGCCAGCTCGGCTAGTGAAAGGTCCAAATACAAGATATTCTCAAAAGAAATGGCAGACATTTAAACTACATGTAGGAAAAGACATTAGATACAAAAATCACGGCATAGCAAATATCAAAAAAGCATACATATTCTGAAAAACAAACATATTCTGAAATGTACAAAATCAAACACAAATGTATTCAGTCCCACAGCTCTAGACAGAGAAGAAAAATGTTTTTCAATAAAGCCGAAAAATTATGTTTGAGTTTGATATCATCGGGAATCTCATTCCATATCTGAGCACCATTGTACTCTGATAGCCTTTGACCGTATGTTTTGTGACAAGCCGATAGGATAAATTTATTGTTATTGGCAGCCCATGTTTTTCCCAGCGGCGATGTAAACAGTGTAAGAGGAAATGGATCATTAGTTCTTATTACTGCGCTTATTATTTGAGCTATCTTTCGTTTGTGAGCAACTGATAGCGGTAATATTTGCGTTTCTTGAAAGAGTAGTCGGCTACGGTTCGTTACCTTTGCGAAGGTTATGGTACGAACAGCGCGTTTCTGCTGGCTTACAATTGATTCTAAATGCGTTTATAGGTACTGCCCTATGTCTCTCGGCAGTAACATAGGTGACTATAGACAAACACGAAGCACAATATGCGTAAAATTGGTGCTCGAAAACATTCCCTCGCCCTTAATAAAATATGGCAGCCATAAGCTGATTTAGGGCAAACACTTTTAATTTGTTGCTTCCAATGCATGTCCGGTTCAGACTACACCCAAGTACTCGGTGTGGGAGTCATTAAGTAAATACGTACCGTTTAAGGTTAGAAATAAATTATCACAGCTAATATTCTTTTTACTTGAGGGAAATACAGTATACTTTGTTTTCTCGGTGTTAGGTGTGAGCCGATTGTGCACGAACCACTGCAAAATTTAACTAAGTTCCTCATTAATTTTACCCTCCAGATCCTCTAATGTGTCTCCTGTAAAAAATAGCGCAGTGTCATCAGCGTTTATAAAAGCTTCAGAACAGTTCAGAATCAATGGAAAGTCATTGATGTAAAAAAAAAGAGGGGCCAGAGTACAGAACCCTGCGGCATACCAAGTGTATTTTTTTAGGGGCGGAGATATAGTTTCAGATAACAACGCATTGTTCTCGACCAGAAAAGTAACTCTTGATTAAATCATAAATTTTCACCCGGAAATCATGTTTCTATTTTCTGTAGTAATATCGAATAGTCAACCGTGTGAAAGGCTTTTGATATGTCTAAGTAAACAACGACGGCCAGTTTGTTGCTATTTAATGCTGTGTTTATCAGCTATGTAAGGACCAGAACTGCCGAGGAAGTGGATCTTTGGGGTCGGAAACCATGCTGATTTGGAAAGAGGACATTGTACTTAGTTAAAAGCTTTGTATTCGCTTGCAGAACCCCTTTATGAATACTGTATTAATTACACTTAATACCGAAAGTGGCCCAGAGTTCCACAGAATGGACCGCTCACCACTTTAAATAGGCATGACCTTAGCGGCTTTTGAGCTCAAGAGAATACAATCCAGTACCCAGGAAATTATTAAAAAGATGCAACAAATGGGTACTAGGATATCAATGTTGTTTTTTATAAGTCTCACAGGTATTGCGTCTACGCCTGCTGCTTTGCCTATTGAGAGACTGCTGACTGCTGCTATTACTTCTTGTATTGATAAGTCAGGCAATACGAAAGTATTGTTAACCGGTTGAGGCATTCTTAACGAGGCTACATTATATTAATCCGTGAAGCCAGCGAAGGTCCTATGGAGGCAAAATAGGCATTAAATAGTTCAGCCGTGTCTTCGGTAGCTGATTCAGGCAAAACATCCACTCTTGAACGAAGGCTAACTGCATCATTAACTATGTTCCACATTTTTTTTTCGTATTACCCCGAGTTTCGCCTACAAGTGACGAAAAATATTATTTTTTCCTCTTCCTCATAAGAGACACAGATAGATTGCGGTAGCGTTTAAACTGGCTTAGATGATAGTCGATTGTTCTCAGTTGCTTCCATTTATGGTACCGTTTGTCCTTTTCCTTCAGCATGTTTAAGATCTCAGTTGCCATCCAGAGACATGTTGGCTGTCTGTATTTTTTAGGCGAAACTGTAGAGCTCCGGGTAATAGAGGTTTTCAGAAGAGCTAAGAATTAAGCGGACTCACCATTTACATCCTTGCCACAGGCAGAAGTAAAAGTGGTTTGTTTAAGCATTTTGCGCAGTGAAACGTAATTGATTTTAGAACGCATTTTGCTGACTGATGCCTGTTTTTGCTTACGTAGCTCTATTTCAAATAATACCAAAATCGGCAGGTGGTCAGTAATCATGTCAGCCCAAGTACCAGCTTTCACACCTGGGTCAATGTTGCATAGGGCATGATCTGTTAAAGTGCATGAGGTACTCGTTATATGGGTTGATTCTGAGATGAGACTACTCAATGCGAACGGTTCGAGGAGAAGGGTATAGTTATGTTGTGTGGCAGGTGATAGATCAATATTAACATCTCCAACAATGCTTGCATTTCATTTCCCACCAAATATTTCTGCAAGCATAGTTTCAAATTTTTCAAGAAAGACTGCTATTGATGAGTTAGGTTGCAGCTACAATACTTCAACTATAAGTCCGATAGAAAGCTTTATAAAAAGCGTTTCAATACAATTCTCACAAAGAGATAACTCAGCAGCGTGTCCGCTGCTGAAGCAAGTCTTGAGCTCTGCTGCCCATTCGCTCCCCAAACATGGCGCACCAGCGAGTAGTTGCGTAGTGTGCTATTTTTTTTTTGCATCGCCATAAACAGAAAGGTTCACCTATCTTCACATTTCACCTTTGTGTCGTTGTTCCATAAGTTGAGCGGAGCTACGTGCTCGTAGCAGGTCAGACACTCCGCCACGGACTATTCCGGGGCTCCCCTGAACACAGGCGGGGTGATGGACGGTCTCGGTTGTGGGCTCGTCATCGTATCGAAGTCCGCGGACGTCTGCCTTTACTCACTCCTCATATTGGGGCGCATTTCCAGTAGAGCGGGCTCTTCGTTACCACGCAACCTCCACCACTTGTAGCGAAGCGTGCTTCCGTGCCGTGACGAGAGCTCCGCCGCATCGAAGAAGGGGACCAGAAGGCGTCGATGAGATGCATTGATCGACTTCATTTATTAGAGGTAGATGCGAATCATTGGTTAAAGTTTCATTATAGTCAGTCATACAGCGGGGCGTGCAGCATATATGGAGCGGAGGTGCCCAGCAGCAGCCGGAGAGCAGCCGTTACTTTCTCGAGTCCCCTTGGTGTTGAAAAACCCGCTCATCAATACACTTCACCAGCATTCTGGCGACCCTTTTTTGGACCAGTCAGAAAAGGCGTTACCGGAGCCAACCACAGGAGCTCCGACAGCATTCTGCGGACCCTTTTTAGGACCAATTAGGCCAATCAAAAAAGACGTTACCGAAACCAATCAGAACCCATGTGTCACAAAGTTCGTGCATGCCTTGCTTTTCTTTTTCTTTTTTGGGCGAGGTGGCCACGGCGCCGGTTGTTCGAAGGCATGTCGCGATGCGGTGGCGATGATTTTGCGCCCCTCGCGGGGGCAGTTGCCTGCTTGCGACACTGGAGGCTCAAGGCTACGCCGCCCCCTCCCCACGATTATCGCCGGGAAGCGAGCGATTGCACGAGGTGGGGACGGGAAGCGGCCGGTGAATGCCGCAGCACCCCTTCCGACCTTGGCAAGTTAGCATCGCCCCTCGTGAGGACCGTGGCTTTCCCTCGCGTCCCCTTCAGTTTCTTCTTCGAGTTTCTTCAACATCTGCAAATCGTTGGCGCACTGTGCCTGGAGGATTCGTTTGCTGGTTTTTGTTTGTTTGTTGGTTTGCCGCGGGAACGCGGTGGCGGGAAAACCGCGAGCGAGTTAGTGGGCTTGGAGATTTATTTATTTATTTATTGTACACCTCAAATGCCCCTGAATAGGGGTATTACATGAGGGGAAACAATACAAAAAATGAATCTGAAATGAATGACATGGGGTTTAAAACAGAACATTTTCAATGGCTTTTTTAAAATGGACGGGGCTGGTGTGGAGTGCGGCATCGGCAGGCAGGCCATTCCAGTCTACTGCAGTCTGGGAAAAGAAGGAATGAAGGTGCGCAGTGGTGCGTGCGCGGGGGGGATAAACGGCTTTGCTGTGACTGGTGCGAGGAGACACGTGATGAGCTGGTTTTAGATCTGCAAGGGATGAATGATAAAACTTGTGGAAAAGGACTCGTCGGCAGATTTTGCGTCGCAGCTCGAGGTCAGGCAGGTTAGCTCTTGACTTCATGGCAGTCACACTAGAATGATAAGAGTAGTCTGAATGGATGAATCTAGCTGCACGGTTTTTGCACTGATTCAAGTGCTTTAGTTAGATAAGAAATGTGAGGGTCCCAAACTGCGCATGCATATTCCAGCTTGGGAAAAACCAACATTATGTAGGCGAGAGTTTTAATAGACGAAGAAGCTACTGACAAATTACGTCGTAAGTAAGACAGGACACGATTAGCTTCATTAGTGTGTGTGTGCGGACGTGTGTGAGGTCGGCAAGCGAGCTAAGGCGGGTGTCTGACGCGTAGAGCGTGGCGACGGCAGTCCCAAAGACGTGTGGCCCAAGTTCGCCCGCATCCGCAACCCCCCATCAGCCCCGCGCGCCTCCGCAGCCCGACGCTCCCTGCGACCGGACCTTGCCACTACGCAGCTAAGCCACCGTTTCTCACCACTCGCTTTACTCTTTTTCATTGTCCTGACGCTCTGTCTGGTCGTAACGTTTTGTAATTTATTGCTTTGTTCTTGTAACGTTGTATAGTTCTCGGCCCTATGTTCTCCTTTTCTCGTTAATAGTTGTTTGTGTTGCTTTCTCATTCTGTGTTTGTAATTTGCGTCGCGTATTCACGCTACTTTGTTGAGCTTTGTGTTGTAACTTTTTGTTCTTATCGGTTGCCCAAGTAAAAGGGTTGTTAAAGAAACTTGCCTACGCCTCATGCCTCTGGTCAAAAGGCTAATCAGGCGTGGCCCCTATCGCCGGTCAGCAGTCGAACCTCATCTTCCGCACGCGGGTTGGAGAAGTTTGTCGCTCCTCCCCCTCTAAATTTACGGAGAGTGCAGTGGTAAACAGGTTGGACCGATTAATTTTAATTTCGGCGCCAACCAAGCATCTAGCCGCCCACAATATCCTGGCAAACTGGCGTTCGCGGACAGGACTTGCTGACCACGATTGGCCTTGGCCGCGAGGCATAGCGTTCAAGTGAGATAGCGCGCGCTGTCCCAGCTAAGAGCATGTGTACGATGGAGGACTTAGAGAGCCTCATCAGGCGAGGAAAGGCTCTGGGCCTCGAGGTACCTGGCCTTCGTGAAATTTTCTGGAATGAGCGGAAGGCGCAAGATGAGCGTCTACGCGACCGTCGTCGCGATGAGGATGAGCGCCGTCGTCTTGAGGACGAAAGGGGTAAAGCGCGCTCCGCTCGTCGGCTCTTGCTCTTGAAAGGAGAGGAGCAGCGGCTTCGCGAGTAGTATGAGCGCCGTCGTCAGGAGGACGAGCTAGACAAAGCACGCTCAGCGCGCAGGATGCTGGAGCTGCAGAGAGAACTTGAGGCTCTCCGAGCACGAAGCAAGGCTAGGAGGAGCGAAGGCTCCGATGCACCTTCAGACAAAATCAAAGTGTCATGTGAGACAGCACGAAAGGTGCTTGATGCCAGCGAACGAGATTACTGGCAAGGCGACTGCAGGGCGGTAGTAGAAGTGGCACCAGAAGCAGACCAGGTGGATTTCCGGACGCCTCCCGAGCATGGTGAGCCTACGTTCAGGGGGGTGAACTTTGTGTCGTCAAAGGACGAGGCGGTGAGCTCGACCATGCAGTCGGGGTAGAGGTGGGTCCGGAGACACCTGAAATGAATATGCTGGAAGAGCAATTCAGCCGAGTGCAGGCACCCCCCTCAGACGTCACCATGGCGGTTACAGCACCGCCTGACCCGGAGGATGGTACACTGGACCACACTTTCGGGAACAAAGATCTCGGCGAAGTCGCGGCTCCCGAGCGGCTGACCGAGCAACAAGCTGTGGAATGCCCCGGCCCTCATGATGTTGAGGAAAGTAAAGCAGAGCTCGACGGAACAGTCGAAGTCGAGAAGCATTGCTCGGACTCATCGGCTGTCGAGCCTGACGTAGAGAATTGAGCACTGTTGTGCCCCTTAAGGGAACAAGCGGATCGTGGGGAAGCCGCAGTTCCCGCGCGGCTAGAACCGCGACAAGCAGCCGGCACAAGGCCGGTCGCTTTAACGGATGGCCCGTTTTCGGAGCAGCAGCCAGGAGTGCAGAGAGGTGTACAGGCATACGTGAGGGTAGGGCGAGCCGGTTGCTGCGAGTCTGCGGTTTCCGCACAGCCAAGCACACAACCGGCAAATGACGTAAAGTCAGTAACCTCCCGCTAATGGAGTTATTCTCACGTGAGGCCTGGTTACGACATTGTGGCTCGGTGTAGCTCGAGGGAGACGGACAAAGGGAACGCTAAAAAAGAAAAGACGCGCTTGGTGAGCCTGCGTTCCACAAAGCTGTTGAAAAAGCTAGGCGAGCAGAGACGTTCTCGCGTTAAACCATTGCGGTTGAAGCGTCCTATTGTCGACGCCCGAGCGATCCCTCGCGCCGGCTGCCTTAACGTCGAGGTATGAAACCGAAAATTTCTGTCTGGAAAGCCCCGCACAAAGATGTACGGGGAGGTCCAACTCAGTGCCACACTGAAGGAGGGCAACAGTCCGGCACTCAATGCATTCAGCGGAACCTTGACTATCACGAGCTCCGAAGCTCCTTTCCGCCTAGTTGGTCATTCCTTTTCCTTGTCTTCATATTTTGTGAACGATTTTGTAGTGCTGGGAATGTTGCGCAGCGCAAGAAGTTTGTGTGTTGCTTAACGTTTCAGTGTCGAACTGTTTCGATGGAATGTGTACTGTTTCTGTGAAACTGCAGTATTGAACAGTTGGCAGTTACTGAGATGTGACTGCGTGAAGTGTTGTGTCAGTGCGTTATTGTGCGGACCTTTGTGGGAAAACTGATGAGACGACGACATGGTGCGCGCTGGTTACTCTGAAGTGCGCGTCTTGCACCTACGAGGTCTGTTAGAAAAGTATCCGACCTTGGTCGAAGAAAAAAGCTGGCATAACTGGAGCGTTAAAAACCTAATAACCTTCAAAGTAGTCTCCTTGGGACTACACGCACTTCTAACGGTGCTTCCATTTTTGGAAGTATTCCGAAAAGGCCCCTTTCGGAATGGAGTTTAGCTCAGCTGTCGTTGCAGCCATAATGTCCCCTCTTGTCTGATATCGCGCTCCTTTCAATGGCCTCTTGATTTTGGGAAACAGCCAGAAGTCGCAGGGGGCCATATCAGGAGAGCAAGGAGTCTGTCGAACTACAGGAGTCTGGTTTTTCGCCAGAAAAGTCTGAATCATGTGCGTGGATTGTGCAGGAACATTGTCGTGATAGATGCGCCAATTTCCTCTTGACCTCAACTCCGGTCTCTTGCGCCGCACAGCACCACGCAGGCGACGGAGGACATCCCTGTAGTACTCTTTGGTCTTTGTTTGACTATGTGGGGTGCGTACTCGTGGTGTGCCACACAGAGGCAGTAAAAGAAAGCAGTCAGCATCACTTTGACATTGCTGCGCACTTGGCGGGCCTTATTTGGTCTCGGTGACGTGGAATGCTTCTACTCTAACGACTGGGTTTTGGTTTCCGAGTCGTACCCGTACACCCAAGACTCGTCACCAGTGATCATGGTGTCGGTGAAGTCGGGGTCACTGTTTGTGGAATCGAGCATGCCCTTTGAGACTTCAACACGAAGCTGCTTTTGCTCCACCGTGAGCAGCTTCGGCACGAATTTTGCAGCAACTCTCTCCATGACCAAATCTTCGGTGATAATGGAATGTGCAGAAAAATTGCTGGTGTCCACCTCCTCCGCCATTTCTCGGATAGTCACACGATGGTCCCGCATCACCGCAGCGTTCACTTCGACAATGACCTGGTCGTTTCGGCATGTTCATGGCCGACCGGAGCGTGGATCTCTCTCCACCGATGTGCGGCCGTCTTTAAACCAATTGTACCACTGCTTAATCTCTGTGGTGCTCTTAGCACCGTCACCGAAAGCCGTCTGAATATTCCGAATGGTTTCCACTTGGCTGTCGCCCAGTTTCTGGCAAAATTTGATGCAGTAGCGCTGCTCCTGTCACTCCGCCATTTTTCTTGCAATAAAAAACCGACGAGAGCACTCCGCACTGCCTCACTCAAACGCTGCGTCCCAGCGACTGACGCTATCGGCAGGCGGGAAAAAATTCGTGCATGCGCACGAAGGTGCAAGGTCAGCTGATGCAAGCGCGCTTGTTTCATATCCCTCAGGTGTTCGCAAAAAAAAAAATAAAGTCGGATACTTTTCTAACAGACCTCGTGTGTTGGTTTCACCGAAAGACGCCTTTGTGCATGCACGATACTTGTGTATTTTATTTTTTAACATTATTAAGAATAGCATCCTTTTCGTGGGGGTTGTGTCACAAAGTTCGTGCATGCCTTGCGTTCCTTTTTCTTTTGTGGGCGAGGTGGCCACGGCGCCGGTTGTTCGCTGGCATGCCGCGACGCGGTGGCGATGATTTTGCGCCCCTCGCGGGGGCAGTTGCCCGCTTGCGACACTGGAGGGTCAAGGCTACGCCGCCCCCTCCCCAGGATTATCGCCGGGAAGCGAGCGATTGTACAAGGTGGGACGGGAAGCGGCCGGTGAATGCCCCAGCACCCCTTCCGACCTTGGCAAGTTAGCATCGCCCCTCGTGAGCACCGTGGCTTTCCCTCGCGTCCCCTTCAATTTCTTCGCATTTCTTCCCCCCCCCCCTTGTTCTCAACATCTGCAAATCGTTGGCGCACTGTGCCTGGAGGATTCGTTTGCTGGTTTTTGTTTGTTTGTTGGTTTGCCGCGGGAACACGGTGGCGGGAAAACCGCGAGCGAGTTAGTGGGCTTGGAGATTTCGGTGCGTGTGGACGTGTGTGAGGTCAGCCAGGGAAGTGGTCGGCAAGCGCGCTAAGGCGGGTGTCTGACCGCGTAGAGCGCGGTGACGGCGGTCCCGAAAACGTGTGGCCCAAGTTCGCCCGTATCCGCAACCCCCCATCAGCCCCGCGCGCCTCCGCAGCCCGACGCTCCCTGCGACCCGACCTTGCCACTACGCAGCGAAGCCACCGTTTCTCACCACTCGCTTTACTCTCTTTCTTTGTCCTGACGCTCTTTCTCGTCGTAACCTTTCGTACATTATTGCTTTGTTCTTGTGACGTTGTATAGTTCTCGGCCCTATGTTCTCCTTTTCTTGTTAATAGTTGTTTGTGTTGCTTTCTCATTCTGTGTTTGTAACTTGCGTCGCGTATTTACGCTACTTTGTTTAGCTTTGTGTTGTAACTTTTTGTTCTTATCGGTTGCCCAATAAGAGGGTTGTTAAAGAAACTTGCCTACGCCTCATGCCTCCGGTCAACGGCTAATCAGGCGTGGCCCCTATCGCAGGTCAGCAGTCGAACCTCATCTTCCGCACCCGGGGTGGAGAAGTTTGTCGCTCCTCCCCCTCCAAATTTACGGAGAGTTCAGTGGTGGGCAGGTTGGCCCGATTGATTATAATTTCGGCGCCAACCAAACATCTAGCCGCCCACAATATCGTGACACCATACTTTAAAGACATGCCGACAGCAAACACGTACACTTTCTTAAACTAAAATACACAAAACCCCCTGCCAGCGCCAGCTCGCACCCTTGCACGAGTAAGGACGGAGCCCTCGCATTTGTGTATATGTGTTATGCGCGAATCAGGCGACGACGGACTCTGACTGCCCAAACACATATCGCGGAACGCGGCCCAGAGAGGCACTGCACGGCAAGACACGGGAAACGGCGCCAGAAAACAGCTCGGAATCTACAGCCTAATACCGACTCCGTAACCTGATCCGACCGCGCCTAGCGAGCGGAAGTGGGGGACGCACGCGGAGCGCTCAACAGGGGAGCTGTGTCTTCTTCGCAACAAGAAGGCCGCAATTAAGCCAAAAGCCGATGGCACCAAGGAAACACTCTGCTCGTCGGCTCCCGGCTGCCGCAATTGGCGCCAAAAACACTGAAACTCGCTACGGGACAACTTGCCCGAAGATCTATTTTTGAAAAGATGGTCGCACCGTACAGAGCCGACGTGAAATCTTGCATGTTGGGCTGTGGGTATCGCTCCGAAATGGTCTTGGTGTTCAGGAAACGTTAGTCTCCACATGGTCTCCAGCCTCCTGACTTTTTCGGGACAAGATGGAGTGGAGATGCCCAGCGGCTGGATGAGGCTCTGATGATAGGAGCTTATGCTCGAATTCTGCACGGGCTACCTTGAGTTTTTCCGGGGCCAGGCGTCGTGGGCGAGTGAAAACGGGTGGTCGCGATGTTATGATGTGGTGCTGAATGTCGTGGTAGACGGGTTGAGTCCAATCTGGGGGTGACGTTAGCTTCGGAAATTCATTAATCAGGGCTGAAAATGCCTCCTTGGCACTGCAGCTCATGAGGGTGCTATATCGGTAGTTGGGCGCACTGCAATGCGGTGAATAAAGAGTTTGGTTGCGGAGTCAATGAGGCGCCTTCACTTGAAGTCGATGAGGAGCTCGTGCTGGTTTAGAAAATCGGCACCAGTTATGACAGAACCAACGTCGCCGACTAAAAACACCCACCGGAAGACTTTTCGAAGACCGAGGTTGTGCATCACAGAGCGCTGTTTGTGTACTAGAATGCGCGTTTCATTCACTGCTTGGAAGTCGAAAATTGCAGCAGAAGCACGCTCTGCTTTTGTGGCTGGGAGAACGCTCACCTGGACTCCGGTGTTAATGAGAAATTTCTGTCTGGTGGTTCTGTCTTCTTGGCACAGACCGCTCGTCGCCGCTAGTGGTCGGCCGGCCGGTTTTCCGCTAAGGTGCAAGGCAGGAGGCAGTGGCGGGCGTTGGCTCCGAAGCGACGATGGTAGTAGCAGGTGCGGGGGCCTGAGGATTGACTTCGCTCACGCCGTCAAGGGGTCGAGAAGCGATGACGCTGGCGTCCACAGCGTGAAGGCGGCTCTGAGAGTGTTTTTGCCGCAATCAGTTTCTTGAGCCGAGAACAAAGGCGGTCAACTTCGTAAGGGGTAGCGGTGGTGGATGCAATATGAGGCGGCTGAGGAGTGGTTACAGGAACGTCCAAAGGCGACGATTGCATGGACGTGCTGACGGCAGCGATAGTGAAGTGTGGTGTGGCCACTTCCATCACTTTGATGGCTAGCGCGGCAAGCGATGTCAAATCTATATGGTTGCGGCTATTGCAAGCACCATTTGGACGTTGTACGGTAGGGGATGTAGAAAAAGGTCATGTAGCACAGCACTGTCCATGGTCTGCACTCTATCACCGAGGAGCTGCGTCATCCGCCACAAGAGCTGACTTGGCCGTCGGTCACAGAGCTCTTCCGCGGAGAGTCGCTGTTGTATTCTTGCTCTTTCGGGCGCGGCCGTTCATTCCAGTAGGGCTGGCTTCAGTTATTTTATGGATGTGCCTGGGGATTGGTGCTGAACGAGGTGAGTAGGTCGGACACCTCTCCTGCAGCTGTTGGTGGCAGTGCGCCGACCACGTGGGGGAATTTCTGCTTCAGCAATGTGATTCTTGAGAGCTGGAATTGAGATTCCACTTGAAGGAACCACACGGCCGGGTTGCGTTCCCAGTACGGTGGGAGACGGACAGTGACAGCAGAGACGGCTTCGCCGGGCAGATCTGACATTGTATTGTCTGGCTAGGGCTGGGCGCCGGCGGTTGATTCGCCTCCATTTCAGCTGCGTGAGTTGGCATCCATCCTGTTTTCGTTAGCGTGAGGAATAGCTTGGCTCTACGTTACTTAGGTTCTTTGAAAGCCGGGTCACCAATTGTAGGGTGTGAGCTGCTTCAAGATTCTGAAACAAAGCGAGACATTTGTACAGTTCAACCGTTTATTCTGTGTGGTAATGGTGGTGGTGAAAAACATCTATCATCAATTAAATTTACACAGAAAGGTGATTGGGGTAGGACCCTATTGGCCTTTTCCCCTCACAATACTAGGTGGAGCCCCTATTCCGGAGCCCCATTGGCAAGCAACGCCGCCCGCGTCCGTTGAACCAAGGCCTTTTGGGACTTTAGCTCTTGACAGCCGAGCAGGGCCGCCTCCCAGTCCTCTCTGGTGGGGTTGGGGTTGGGGGGATAGATGGGTTTGATTTACGCGCCCCAACCATGTGGAAGGTGTCAGCCACCTCCCCACACAACTGGCACGCGCCATGAAAGGATGTATTGAAATGTTTAAGTACCGCCGGGCACAGTACAGTGTTAGCGAGAATTTTGATGAGGAAGCGCTCGTCAGCGTGATCCAGACCCTTACAAGGGGCCGGGCAGCGCCGGTGCTCCTCCTTGTAGTAATCGGTGATTTGTTTGTATGTAAGGGCCAGATTGTCTGACTGGGAGTACCTTCCAAGGACAGGGAGATAGCCCGGGGAGAGACTGCGCGGGCGGCGTGATCGGCCTGTTCGTTTCCCTCGAGCCCCTGGTGACCGGGGGCCCAAATCAGGTTGCGTGGTGTTGGATCTTCGCATCGGCAGCTATAATACAGTATGCGCCAGGCAAGCGCGGGAGGCCTGCCAAACTCATAGTTCCGACAGGCCACTCGCGAGTCGGAGATGATTTGTTTCGACTTGGGATTCATGAGAGCCAGGGCAGTGGCAATCTCCTCCGCGTGTGTTGCGCTGTAGGCTTTGAAAGTGAGCCCGTTAACTGTGTTTGTGTTGTGTACGACGGCGGCCGTGTACCACCCCCCGTGGTGTGGGCCGGCAACGTCCACGTAATACACGTGTTCTTGGTTACAATAGTATATCGCCAACGCTTCAGCGCGCGCCTGGCGACGACCGCTATGGTCTTTTCTGGACATGTTGCGGCGAAGGGGTCGGACCCGGAGGGCGCGTCTCCAGGGTTCTGGCACTCTCTCCTTTTCCTCAATGTGGTAGTCGTGTTTGATGTGTAGCCGGTCCAAGAGGCGGCGACCGGACGTGGTCTGTGCAAGACGCGTGTATTCGTTGACTAAGTGGGCTTCTCGAAGCTCCCAGAATGTGTTCACCACGCCCAAGGCCAGAAGTCTATGGTTGGACGTGGCGACCGGGAGATCGAGAGCCCGCTTAATGACTTTCCGCAGGGTGACCTCGGTTTGCCATCATTTTGTTCGCGCAGGTGCAAGTAGGGAGTTGAGTAGAGGATTCTACTCGTTACAAAAGCATGGGCAAGCCGCAGTGCATCCTTGCTTCGTTATCCGCCCCACTTGTTGGAGTCCCGGCGGACCGTGCGGCCCACCTGGTCTCGCACCGTGTGAAGTTTGGCTAGGGTGGTGCCGACTCTGTGTTGGTGGTGCCTGAAGAGGCCAAGGACGCGGATCTCCTTGGCCTCCCTGATCAGTCCCGAGGGGAGACTGATGCGCAGCGGAGTTGTGTCCCGAGGGGATGGACGTAAGTGCAAAAATTCTGATTTAGCTGGGGCGCACTGGAGTCCGCAGTAGGCCGCCTAGTCGTCGACTAGGGTCGCCGCTGCTTGCAGGCAGGACTCCATGTGGCCCAGGTTACCTTGCGTGGCCCAGATTGTAATGTCATCCGCATAAAGAGCGTGATGTATCCCAGTCAGAGAAGACAATTTGGAGGGAAGACGAAGCATTGCCAAATTGAAGAGCAGGGGAGGCAGGACCGCGCCTTGAGGTGTTCCCCTCGAGCCGATGGTGTATGGCCCGTGTTGCATATCTTGTATGCGTATATAGGCTTGACGGTCTGTAAAAAATTGCCTTATGTAATGGAATGTTTAGTGGCCACAGTTGGTGTTACTGAGGTGGTCCAGGATTATTTCATGTTTGACGTTGTCGAACGCGCCTTTAAGATCCAAGGCTAGGACCACCTTGTCGTTGTGGGGACATTCGACAGGATCTAAAATGTCGTGGTTTAGCTGCAGAAGTATATCCTGTGCTGACTTGTGAGGACGAAAACCGAACATGATGTCCGCGAAAATGTGCTGTGTTTCAAGATAATCGGATGGTCTGTCGAACACCATCGTCTCCATCAGCTTGCCGACACAAGACGTGAGGGAGATGGGGCGAAGGTTCTCCACATCAATAGGTTTGCCGGCCTTCGGGATGAAGGTCACGAGAGCCTATTTCCAATCGAGAGGGAGAGGAGTCTCTCCGTCCCAAATGCTATTGATGTATTTGAGGAGCGCGGCGTAGGCTGCGTCGGGAAGGTTGGCCAAGAGCTTGACCGTAACCTTGTCGCGCCCAGGTGCAGTGTCCCGCTTCATCTTGCTTAAGGCCGTCCGGAGGTCGTGGAGCTGGAACGGGGTGTCCAGCTTCGTGTTCTCTTCGAATACATACGAGTACACCGCCGGCCGGGAGTCCTTAGTGGTGCACAGGTATCGATCCCTGAGCGTGTGCGCTAGCTGTGTTGTTCCTGTAAAGTTGTGCAATGCCCTATGTAAGTGGCGTTGGGTTTCCGTGCGTGTCTGTATTGTATCGATGAGAGCGCGGAACAGGCGCCACGTGTTGCGGCCAGACATCTGAAGCGCAGCCGCGTTGCACCGGTCCACCCAGTTAGTGTCAGCTAGCTGACTAGCATATTCCGCTGCCTGTTGTCTGAGTTCGAGGATGCGTTTCTTTAGGCGTCTATTATGTTTCTGTTTCTTCCACCGTTTGGTGAGGCTGCGGCCGGCCTCCAAAAGGTGGAGCAAGTGGATTTCCACGTCCGTTTGTGTTTCTGTGAGCTGTATCTGCTTTTCCTGTTTGTGAGTGTAGACGTGAGCGATTTGGATGAGGCATTGTATCCCGAGTGGAGGGGGTCTACGATAGGTAGAGAGGTGCGGAAAGTTGTCCAGTCCGGCACACGAGCTTGTGTCAGTGGGCTTTTCAGGGGACGCATGTAAACGGTTGTGTTGATTATACAGTCTTCACTATCCAAAGTGTCCTTTGTATTCAGCCAGTCGGCATGGCGTATGTTGCGTGTAAATGTGAGGTCCGGGCGAGTATCTCGTTGAATCGAATTGCCGACACGTGTTGGGTTGGCGGGGTCAGTGTGTTAAGTGACTCCAAGTGTAAAAAGAAGTTCCGCAAGCTTCCTCCCACGTCTGTCCTCCCGGAGGTACCCCTATAGCCTGCTCGGGGCGTTGAAGTCGCCGACAATCAGAAGGGGATCCCTTCCCGCCACCTGCATAGCTTGGGTGAAAATTTCATTGCACGTGTCGTTCTTGAGTTTGGGTGGCCAGTAAATGTTTAGAATGTGTACAGGTGGGTCAGACTGCTTTAGTGGCAGCACTGACACCATCGTGTATGGGAAAGGCGGTGTTGTGGGGAGCGTGACCTCCTGCGCAGCATACTGCTTGTGAACAAGTATACAAGTCTGCGGGCTGTGTTGAAATGTAGTGTAGTTTGTGAGTTTGGCACCGGTGCCGGGGTCTTGAAGGGCAACCACTGCGACGAGGAACTCAAAGGTCTCAAGACAGAGGCGGAGATGAGTCCGCATCGTGCGGTTCTTGATGTTATGTTTGGTTATGGTCGGAGAGACTGACGACACGGACCAGCCCAGTTGTGAACAGAAAAAAACTGAGGTTTATTCAGGATTTGAGCTTGGTTTGCTGTTACGTAGGTGGCGCTGGCTGTGGAGCCTTGTTAGGACGAGGTGGTCACGTAGAGATGGCGCCACAGGATGCGAAACCGAGTTGTTGTTGTGGGTATACATAACACGCGCTTTTTTAACGAAAATTGAGAAGGTTGCACACGGAATATCCTGGTTATCTGAAGTCACTGATTGTGCTTGGATAACGTGCAGGAGGCTTGATCCTTCTTCCTGCTCGAGTAGTATGAGGTGGGCGAGGAGGTACTTGAAGTGGTTGGGGAGGAAGGACCGGATATTCTGGGTTCTGTTGAGGAGTGCTTGAATCGATTACCTCGTAGTCTTCTGGCGAAGTTTGGGCAGTAGGACGTTCCGCCGTTCGAGGTCGCAGGTGGATTCGATTTCTTACAAGGATGCCTCTGGTGTCTGTTTTCACAGTGTACCTTCTAGGCTCTGGGCCCACGTTTACCACGGTGGCTTTTTGCCAGTTGCGGCTAATTCGGAGCCATACGGGTTGGCCAGGAACAAGCGGGGGAAGGTTTCTTGTGTGCAGGTCAGCGTGCTTGTGTTGTTGTTTCTGCCTTCCCTGCAGAAGATTCTGGTGAGCCTCAGTTGGAAAGCTTGGTTTCAAGGCACTTGGTAGTGTTGGTAGGAATGTGCGAAGCTTTCTACCCATCGGGAGCTCAGCCGGTGATTTTTCTCCTGGTATTGGTGTGGAGCGGTAGTTGAGGAGCACTACTGCTAGGTCTTTACCTTCCTCGGCTGCTTTAGTCATCATTGCCTTGATGGTCTGTATTGTTCTTTCCGCTTGGCCATTGCTACGAGGGTACAAGAGAGAAGACGGCTGGTGTGTCACGTCCCAATCACGGAAGAACTTTCTGAGCTCTTCGCTGTCGAAGGGTGGTGACTGATCAGATACGATTGTCGTTGGAATGCCAAACCTGGCAAATGTTTCCTTCAGTATCTGTATCAGCGAACTTGCTGTGGTTGTCCTCATCTGCCGGACCTCTGCATACTTGGAAAAATAATCGACAATAAGCAGGTATGTATTTCCCTGCAGATGGAAGAAGTCCATGGCGAGTTGTTGCCAAGGTTGATCTGGAAGGGCTCGGTCCAATAGAGGCTGGTGGGGATTGCCAATTTGATGTGATTGACATATGTAGCAGCTCTTGACCAAAGTCTCGATGTCTTGGTTTAGAGTTGGCCAATACACACTCTGGTTTGCCAAACCCTTGCACGCAACGATTCCGCGGTGTGCTTGATGGAGCGTGCGAAGCACATTTGTCTGGCATGCGGCTGGTATAACCAAGCGTTGGCCGTAGCACGCGAAGCCTTCCGTTGTGTAGAGCTCACTTCTCAAATGGTAGAATGGTTTGACTTTGTTGTCTACCTGTGCGAGTTTTTGAGGCCACCCTTCTTTGATGTATTTGGTTACTGTTTGAAGAGTCAAATCTAGTGATGTCTCCTCAGCGATATCGCGAAGTCTGCCAGGAGTTGCTTGAACCAAACTTGAAACGTCAAGTCCGGGGACGTGATCTGCTGTTTCCATTCTTGTTGACCCATCGGGAGCTCTTGACAAGGCATCTGCAACTGCTAGTTGTTTTCCCGGAACGTAAGCCAGAGTCACGGTGTACCACTGGAGGCGCAGTAGTAGCCTTTGAAGTCGGGTGACATTTTGTTTAGGTCCTTATTCTGCAGGCCAGTCAGAGGTTTGTGATCCGACTGTATGGTCACTTCTCGTGCGAACGTGTAGTAATGAAATTGTAGCGCCCGGCGACGCTATAAAGCGCAGGCGCTGCGATCGGCGTTCCCGCGACAGAAGAAAATAAAGAACGACAGCGCGTGCTCGGAGCGCACGCCCGGCACGCGCAGTTCGGAACTAGAAGCCTGCCACGCTGGTCGTCTCTGTCTGGTGCTCCGCTGCGACTTCCGCAAACCCTCAACAGTGGTGACCTGGCAAACCGTGCCTTCTATCTCAGCGGCGTTCCAGCATGGCGTACTGGCAGCACCCAAGTTTCGACCCGCCGCTCCCGGCGTTCCGGCCTGCAGGCGTCGGCGGGTGGTTCGCCCAACTGGAGGCTGCGATGTACCTGAACGGCATCACCATCCAGCCGTTCAAACACGAAGTCCTTTGTGACATCCTCCCGACCGACCTCCTGCGTCGGCTCACCTACTCTGCTTTCGGCGGCCGGCCATACGATGAGTTGCGTGCGGCCGTCTTGGCGTATTTCGGCGCCTACTACGTTCCGCCGCCGCTCTACGACGCAGCGGACCCGTTTTCGCCGCCGCCAGCCTCTGTCCCTGGACCGGCCTCGCTCGCGCCCACGCAGCCTTCATCAGAACCCGGCCCGCCTCAGCAGCCCCTCGCCGCATCGCCGCCACTCCCGTCCAGCGTCTCCAGCCCGGTTGTCTCTCTCGACGCCACACCAGGTGGGATCCGCACGAGCTCCGCCTCGCGCCCTGCTCCCACTACTATCCGACCCGCGTCTCTAGCTCTGCCTCCTTGCGCTTCAGTGGCATTGTCGCCAGAGCCTCCTGCAGCCAAGGACAACTCTGCGGCAGCAGCCGTGCCGAGGCTTCCGGCATCTCCACCTACCTCGTCACTACCGTCAACAGCTCTGCAGGCCTCTGCTGTGAGGTTGAAGCCGCCACCACAGCATCTGTCAGATACCAATTCCACTACCCAGGCAGCCACACCGCCTGCCCAAAGGGCCACGCTCCAAACCCTCGGTACTGTCACCCACTTCTCGGCGTCTGACCCTGGCAACTCGACACTGTCGCAGCAAGCGCCTGTTTTGGTGCCTGACTTGAGCAACCTTCAGCACCGAATGATCAAGTTACCCACACCGAGTAGTGCGGCAACTGTCCATCCACCAGCTGTGTCTCTTGCTGTCCGCCAGCCGTCTGATGTAGCAGTCTCAACTACACGGCCTGTCACTGCCACAACCTTCTTGCAGACACCCACAGCTGATCATGCCCACACGCGCATCAACACTGGCGAGGTGCTCCGGACTGTCACTCCCGTTTCATCCAAGCACCTTGGATTGAGCCCAGCAACTTGCTCCGGCATCGTCACAGCTGTCACCGTTGTGTCGACGGTCCCACCACATCTGCTGTCAGTCCATGGAGCCGTTTCGGCCGCTCCTGTGCTTGTGATCGCGTACACGGTGCGTCAGATCCCCATGGACATCAGCCGCAACACTCCAACATCGCTGACACTTGTGTCAGCGGGCAGCACTACAGCCGGTGACGGCCTGACCATGGCCTCCCCTGCCTCCTTGTCCATTGTCAGCTCGCTACCCTGCATCATTCGCCCGTTGCGCAGCAGCCAGGCTCGTCCACCTGAGCCCGCGTCCTCCACCCGACGGCTCTTCCCGGACCCTGACATGAACTTACTGGACACTCATTCCCTCCTCTCTTCCACCGAGTCCACATTTCGACGTTCCGTCTAGGCGGGGGGCCCTGTAGCGCCCGGCGACGCTATAAAGCGCCGGCGCTGAGATCGGCGTTCCCGCGCTAGAGGAAAATAAAGATGAACAGCGCGTGCTGGGCGCGCACGCCCGGCACGGGCAGTCCGGAACTAGAAGCCTGCCACGCTGGTCGTCTCTGTCTGGTGCTCCGCTGCGACCCCGCCAAATCCTCAACAAAATCTTTCACACGCAAACACGACGGCTAGCAGTTCTTTCTCGATTTGCGCATACTGCTGCTGGGTGGCTGTGAGAGCTGCTGAAGCGTAGGCCACGGGTCTGCCTTCTTGCAGTAAGACTGATCCTATTCCGTAGGAGCTGGCGTCCGTAGAAATTGTCACGGGCTTTGATGGATCAAAATAGCGAAGCACGGGTGCCGTAATCAACCTTGACTTCACGATCTTGACGATGTCGGTATGTTGTTGCGTCCAGTGCCAGTGAACATCCGTCTTCAGTAGTTCACGAAGAGGGCTTGTGAGTTCCGAAAAGTTGGCAATAAATTTCAAGTAGGTAACCATTCCAAGAAATCTCTGTAGTTCTTGCTTGTTTGTTGGCAGTGGCATAGATTCGACGGCTGTCACTTTCGCTGGATCTGGAGCAATCCCATGGGATAATAGTTGGTGTCCAAGGTATGTAATGGACGTCAAAGCCAGCTGGAGCTTTTCCTTGTAAAGTTTTAGGTTGTTGGCTCTGGCGATGGTCAGCACCTGTCTCAGGTCGGCCGCATGTTCTTCAAAGTTTCTTGGTGCCACAAGGATGTCGTCAAAATAGGGCTTGACAGTTAGTTCCTGCTCAAACACCCTGCCTATGGCTTGTTGAAAAAGTTCTGGAGCTGTTGCAAGGCCGAATGGAACCCGAAGGAAACGATAGCGTCCCCAGGACGTCGTGAAAGTGCACAAGCGCGAGCTTGGCTCGTCTAGGACCAGCTGGTAGAATGCACTTTTAGCATCGAGAACAGAAAAAATCTTTGCACCGTTCAGCGTTGCGAACAACTCTTCCGGGACTGGAACCTGATAGTACTGTCTTTTTACAGCTGCGTTCCGGTTGCGAGGGTCCAAACACAGCCTTACGTTGCCATCTTTTTTGTGAATAATGACAACTGGGTGAACCCACTCGGATGGCTCTGTCACCTTCATTATGATGCCGTTTTGTCCATGCGTTGCAGCTCGGCCTTCACTTTGTGCTCTATTGCGCAGGGTACTCGGCGTGGAGGTGACACCGTAGGAATCACTCCTTGTTTCAGTTGTATGGAGTACGCCCCAGGCTATTTCCCTATGCCTTCAAATACATCAGAAAAGGCGTCGAGCACGTTCCTTATGGTCTGGGTTGCTGTGCATGCAGCTACAGTTGTTCGCTGCGGCTGTACTCTTTTGATGAGCTGCAGTGCCTTGCATGCGTCGGCGCCTAAGAATGGCTTTAGCGGCTGGTTGACGACGAGGAAATTCAAGATGCAGGAGTTTTCGCCCGCTGAGCATTGCAGTTGGCATTCAGCATATATAGGAAGTTCCTGCCCGCGGTACGTCTTCACTCGTGCATGCGTCGGCTTCATGTCTGGTTGCATACGCCAGTTTCTGATTTGATGCATGGGCATGATGTTCACGTCGGAGCCGGTGTCTAACTTGAACCCGATGCTGTGACCATTCACGCAGACTGTTTCGAACCATTCTGAGGCACTGTTTATGTTGAGGAGGTCG